>NC_090925.1:75409117-75712147 GCF_040938575.1 Ambystoma mexicanum
CCCTGCAGATGCCAATTCTGTATGTCTGCTGGAGTTACAAGTTGCCTGGCTTTATCCTTAACTTCCTCTATGGATTCTGTGGCGATTACACCCAGAATTCTTTGTTCGGGAATGATTGGTACAGGTTTAGGGTTGACCAAGTGTTCTTCCACTCCCATCCGAGAAAGGGCATCGGCTTTACCGTTCTTTGTACCAGGTCGATAGGTAATTATGAAGTCAAACTCAGCAAAGAATAATGCCCAACGGAGTTGTCTAGAGGATTGGGCTTTTGCGGTCTTCAAATATTGCAGGTTTCGGTGATCCGTAATCACAGTAACGGTGTGTCGGGCCCCCAGCAGATAATGCCGCCAAGCCTTAAAGGCAGACTTGATAGCCAGAAGTTCCTTGTCAGTAATCGTGTAATTGATTTCAGGAGGCGAGAATTTGCGGGACCAAAATGCCACGGGATGCAACTGATTGGTTACCGGGTCCTTTTGTGATAGAACTGCCCCCATGGCAAGGCTTGAAGCATCAGTTTCCACGATGTAGGGGAGTTCGGGGCGAGGGTGTTTTAAGATTGGTGCAGAGATAAATTTAGTCTTCAAATCCTGGAAAGCTTGTACCGCCTCGGTAGACCATTCAAAACGTTTGTTTTTCTTTAACAAGGCAGTGATGGGCTGGACTATTCGAGAGAATTCGGGGATAAACCTGCGGTAAAAGTTAGCGAAGCCTAACATGCTTTGCACACCTTTTACGGAGGATGGTGATGGCCATTTGAGAACTGCATCGACCTTCTTTGAATCCATACGCACTCCGCCAGGTGATAATATGAATCCCAAGAATTCAACTTCAGTCACGTTGAAAACACATTTTTCCAACTTAGCGAAAAGTTTGTGTTGACGCAATCTTTCGAGGACCATTTTCACGTGTTTCCGATGTTCAGATTCCGATGAAGAATAAACGAGGATGTCGTCAATGTAAACAACAACACATACATCTATGAGCTCTCTGAGGACATCGTTCATAAAATATTGAAAGGCGGCCGGGGCATTGCAAAGTCCGAAGGGCATGACCTGATATTCAAATAGCCCATATTTGGTGCGGAAGGCCGTCTTCCATTCATCGCCCTCTTTTACTCGTACCAAGTGGTAAGCTCCTCTAAGATCCAGCTTTGTATATATGCATGCTTTTCTGACTTGGTCCAGGAGTTCAGGGATCAAAGGTAACGGATATCTATTCTTAACGGTGATCTGGTTCAGGGAGCGATAATCGATACAAGTTCTAAGGTCTCCTTCCTTTTTTGGAACGAAGAACAAAGCTGAAGAAGCAGGGGACTTGGAAGGACGAATAAACCCATTTGCCAGGTATTGATCCAGGTATTGTCGAAGGTGAAGGTTCTCAGGCTCGGTGAGGGCATAAATTCTACTACAAGGAGGAGTAGATCCAGGTATCAGGTCTATCTGGCAGTCATAAGACCTATGAGGAGGTAGAGAGTTAGCCTGATCCTTCCGGAAAACATCTTGGTATTCTAGGTATTCGGGAGGTAACTGGGGAGTCTCTGAAGAAATTGCGGCCAGTGCAACACCAGGTGGAGGGTGACAAGTAGCGACACATTCTGGAAACTGGACCGTTCTTGCTCGCCAATCGATCAGAGGATTGTGTTTCTCTAACCAAGGTATTCCTAGAATAATCTGAAACTGAGGGGCCTTGATCACATCGAACACGATCTTCTCATGGTGTCCATCTTGACTTACTAGCCTCACCTCTTGAGTGGTATGCGTTACTGGCCCGGAGGCTATCTCCGTACCATCCACCGTAGTAATGACGTCCTTTACAGCCTTGGGACAAAGAGTTAGATTCATCCTCAAAACCATTTCATGATCCACATAATTGCCGATGGCACCGCTGTCGACGTAAGCTTCAATTGCATGTAATCAATCCGGATTATCAGGGCTAATGAGGACCATAGGTATCACGAAATGCGAGGTCACGGAACTGGTTTTCACGCTCGGCAAGAGGACCTCTATTCTTGTCGGGCGAGGTCGTTTCCCTGCTCAGAGTTTGTAACTTTGGTAACTGCAGCTCCTACTGCCTTCTTGGCAGGTTTCACCGGACAGTCTCGAAGCAAGTGCCCTGAGTTTCCGCAATATAGGCATAATTGCAACTGTTTCCTCCTTTCCCGCTCCCTTTGTGTTAGAGGACCTTTCAGACCCCCTATTTGCATGGGTTCCCCGGAGTCTACTCCTTTGGAAGGAGTTGGCGGTTTGGAAAATACTCGAGCATCAAACTTGGAACGATCGGCCTTCCTGTTCTGCAGCCTGTGATCTATTTGAACGACCAAGTCTATATAATCCGAACAGTCTTGTGGGGGATTCACTACTTGGGCTAAAACGTCTTTGAGCTCTCCACGTAGACCTCTATAAAACAGCGTAATCCTTTTGTCCTCAGGCCATTGAGTTTCCACTATTAGTCTATTGAAAGATGCAATATAAGCCAAAAGGTCTTGATTACCCTGTCGCAATGAAAGAAGCTCATTGTCCAAGGCCTGCCCCTGTGAATGTCTTGCGAACAGTTTTTCCATACTAAGCTGAAAGGCTTGAAAATCATGGAGAACCGGATCATCTTGATTAACTAGAGGGATCGACCAGTCTGCCGCATTGCCACTAAGGTACGAAAGTACAAAAGCTACTTTTGCTTGATCAGTTGGAAAGGCTGCTGGCCGGCATAAAAAGTGCAACCGGCACTGATTGATAAATACTGCAAACCTCTTTGGGTCACCAGAAAATCGTTCGGGCAGAGCCAGAGGTACATTCCCAGGTAGGTTGATCTGCACTGGATTCATAGAGGGTGTTGAAGGAAGATTTGCCCCTGATGCGGGTAACGGGGTCTGTCCGGCTTGTGACTGTAGCACTTGTCTAGCAAGATTGTCTGTTCTCTCCTTGGAAATAATTAGTTCCCTTCTTAGAGCATTTGTTTCCTGACGAGCTGCATGCACTTCTGCCCTTAGTTCCCCAAGTAACCGGGCTAGGGGGTCAGTATCCGAGGTTTCCATAGCGCCTGGGCGAGAGTTTTGCGGTAGGCTTTGCGTTCTGTAACGCTCACCTGATTCTCGCAGAGGCGCCGGTCTTGACTGGGCGACTACCGTATCTTCAAAGGTGATGTGTAGCACCCGGTTGGCTCTTTGGGCTGGACCTCTGTGCACTGTATGCCTGACGTGTAGAGTAAGATGTCTGCAGATAGAAAATATGGGGTTAATGAACTGGGGTTATTGGGGTGTCCCTACCTCTTTCCTCTTCTCCTCTCCTGTAGACCCCCAAAGGTTAACGCTCTCACCTTAGGTAAGTGAATGCCGAGCTCTCCATCTGCCTCGGGGCAGGGTGCTGTAACCAGTTTCTTCACTGGATAGGTAGCGCAGGCCTCTTGACTTCAGAGGACTGCTGTCCGTCGCTTACTGCACGAACGGTAAGTTTCGAGTCATTCAAATGTCTTTAAAGTCTTTAGTAATGATGTCTCTTGTTTTGCAGGGTTCCGGCGATGGCGGATGACGGGCTGAAGTGAGTTGAAGATGGAGCCCGTGTGATGAATAGAAGCGCCTGGAAGCACGTAAGTAAGCGCTTGTTGCCTGCTTCACTATGCGCTCTAACTGTCTTTTTATTTTGCAGGTACGAGTTCGGAGCGGCTGCAGGGTGCCGGAATACCCACTGGATTAGATGTGGAAAGGAGTAATGGCACGTGAGTATTAAAGTTCCCCAATGTCTTTAAACGCACCTTGTTTTTTCTTTCAGATGCGGGATGCAGCGCCGAAGGCCTCCGGAGCGTGCGAAGAGTTGGTAAACTTTTGTCTTTCAGATGCCGGAATGCAGTGTGAAGACCTCCGGAGCGCACGAAGAGTAGGTAAGCCTTTGCCTTTCAGATGCCGGAATGCTAACCTGTTCTTTCTTGTCTTTATAGGTGTTGCTGAAGACTGGATTCAGGATGGTAAGCCTTTGCCTTTCAGATGCCGGAATGCTAACCTGTTCTTTCTTGTCTTTATAGGTGTTGCTGAAGACTGGATTCAGGATGGTAAGCCTTTTTCCTTAGGCCCAGGACCGGATGCAGAAGACACGATGAGCGTTCTGCTGCAGAGGTTGCAGAATAACGCAAAGCAAGATTCATCCACCGGGTGTGGTTTAAATAGCCTCCTGTAGTGCTTAGGTGTCT
Organism: Ambystoma mexicanum; assembly: GCF_040938575.1. Classification (NCBI taxonomy): domain Eukaryota; kingdom Metazoa; phylum Chordata; class Amphibia; order Caudata; family Ambystomatidae; genus Ambystoma; species Ambystoma mexicanum. Next base: position 75,413,297 of record NC_090925.1, read on the forward strand.
CCTTCCACAGCCACGCCTAAGTAAGAAAAGAGTTCCTGGTAAGAAAAGAGTTCCTGCCTTCCAGAAGAGTTCCAGTGTTCTGAATCTAGGGAGTGGCTCCAGCCCCACCCAACAGGAAAAGTAGTTCCAAACAGAAGAGGATCAGAGGCTCAACTGGCAGGCAAGTAAGCAGCATGGTCTGCTGAAGGTAAGTCCACCCAAGCATTATGAGCCCGGCGCTTCCAGCGCTGGGACTGGGCATATTTATGAGCCTGGTGCCACTGGCGCCAGGACTGGGTCCAAAAGGTCCCAATTGGGACTGGTTGGCACTCAGAACCTGGGTTATGGATCTGCTTCCAAGGGAGTTGGGAAAACCCTGACCTTTTGGAAGCAGAGATCATGACAAGACCAGCAGAGTAGAGCTGACCCAGACGCTGTGCGCAGAGACCGTCCGTGGCGAGTGAAGAAAACCTGTTGACCAGATCCGTGACGAGGCCCATTCTATTTCTAAATATATTGTTAGTAACTAGCAGAACTGTGCAGAACCAATCTCTTAGTTAAAATAATCTAATCCAAGCTATTTTAATCTAAGTAGAACTGCCTCCTAACTGTCACCTGTCATTTGCAAAGCTGTCACCTGTCATTTTCTAGTTGCAAGCTGTAACCTGTCGCTTTGAACTTTTAAAATTTCAAATTCGAAAAACTACCTTTATTTAATCGTCCATATCTCTGGAACTTGGTTTAACTTTCCTCTGAAAGCTTAGAATCTTACCTTTCCAACAAGCCTAGAACCGACTTCCTACTCCTTATACTATCTCTGTAATCACGATTCTCGCACTCGCGAATTGTACCGCGATTTGCGATTTGGTAAAAAATCCAGCCACGTGTGAAAACAGCAGCTTCCTTGCTTTCCTTTGCCAAAAATTCGTTTAACCTGCTAGTTACTCCTAGATCCTTGCTAAAGTGAGCCTGAACTCATCCCAAGTATATTTCACTCACCCTGAACCTCCTAAAGGGAATTAAAACCATTTTCAGCATATTCCTCACTTCATTGCCAGCACATATAAAAGCATTTTGGGCCTGTGTTTCAAACTTCTGTAGTCTAAGCTTGCTGGAGTGAACTGAATTACATTTGATTGCATTTCTGAGAACTGTGTGCTTCCCTTCCATTTCCTTGCATTGCATAAAGGCGGGGAGTGGATTGCCAGAGAAAAGTGATTACATTGTTTTGTTGAAATCATATTGAGTATTTTCTGTATTGCATTTTCATTCAACATTGCATCCATCTGAACTTATATAAAGCATTCTCTACCACCTTATTCTTCTGTTCCTATTCACAAGTGTGCTAGTGCCAGACTATCCATTATTGATTACTGCTCAGATTAAGTGTGATATCCAATTATTAATTATTATAAAGTGTGATATATATATCTATTGTTTAAATTATCAAATAAACCTTTTAAACTTGCAAAACAGAACTACTTCTTGGCTCAGTGGGGTCAGGGGGATTCCAAGAGAGGGGTGTTATATAGGGGTAGTCATCCAGAACGCATGAACTGGACATAAAGATATATCAATAAGGGTTTTCATTCAGTATTCTAGACTAGGCGTTGACTTAGCTGTAGTGTTGAATTGAATCCTCTTACATGCCGTAGCCCTCCTGAGCAAAGCTTGGATGGAAGGTGCATTAGTGCTGTTTTTGGTGATGCTGCTTGAAGCAGTGTTCCCTTCTGCATCTGCAGCCTGTTAAGGTCTGAACTGCTGCTTTCCAAATAGGTGTGGAAGGCCTTTTTTGACTCCTATTATGTTCTTTCTGTGGCTGGATGCAGCTCTGAGATGCAGGCAATGTTTACCATTTGGTTTTTACCACCAAGCTATCTCAGTCTACCGTGTGTGGCGACCCAGACAAATGCATTGTTTCGTTATCCAGAAACTAGTGTGGTTAATCCTTCAAGATGGGATTACCAGCATGAGTATTCCTTAAATCCTCAGATTCTAACATGTTCTCGGTAGTCCACATTTTACAACTACCTTAATATATCAATATATTTTCGTTTGCTTGCCAGATACTCAGATGATAGCCTTGCCTACAATCCCCACGACAGGCAAATTGAAAGGAAGTTGGCGAAGAACACCCTGTCAATGCTCAGGTCCTGAATGAATATAACCCAATGAACGCGGCACTATCCCTGGAGGCGTCCCTAGACTGGCACCCTAGAATGGATTTATAACTTATGAGAGATGCCAGTCTTGTAAAAGGTTGCTTGAATGAGTGTGCCATAAACCCTTTCAGAAGGATCCATTAAATGGCGTGTCTGGTGCCAGTGCCTACTGTAATCTAGCTCCAATGTAGTGTATTGTGATTGCTGCTGAAAAGCTCTTGGTGGGATGTGGGAAAGAAAATGCAGGCTGGCGTCAGGGTATTCGACCACCCAACACCTTCTCTCAGCACCTCACTGATGCCCTTAACGATTGCCCTAGAGGTCGGAAGCATTTACTTTGTAAAAGGTATAGTTTTGCATGCAGGCCAGGTACCTGAATACCGCAGATAGAAAACATGGAATACTCCAGGACTTTTGCAGTAATGAAGCAGTGATTAAGAGGCGCGGCTGAGAGCATTCCCTTTGTGCATCTACGGGGGACGTTTCTGGTATAGCATACGATGAAACAAAGCAGAAGCATTTGCCAAGAATGCTTCCAATAATCAATAATAATGATGTTCAGAGCTGATGACGTATCAATGTGTCTCCAACTATAGTGACGTTCCAGTTGCATTTTCCCATGAGCCCGGAGCAATACCTGTGGTGCAGGGGGAGGGAGGTCATGGTTTCAAAGCTGAACATTAAAACAGTTATTCAGGGGAGGCCAGACCCTACGGCACGTTGCGCGGCAATAAAGGAGACAGAGCCACTAGTAGCTGTGCACTGAACTGGGAGCAGGAAGCTGCTCGCCCCTTTTATTTATTCAACACATGTGACCACAGCCATCTGAACACCCGACGTGCTGTGGTCCCAAAACCAACATCCTGTGACTGCACCTTAACGTGCTGCTGTCATAACATCCCATGCCAAAGGTATAAACATGAACATGATCACAAACTTTATTTCCAACAGCATAGACCAGGTGTAGAGTTCTAGCCGTGGCCACTCGCACGCATGTGCTGGCAGGCCCGAACCATCTGGACCTTCTTCTCTTGCCTCTTCCACTCGGCCAACCCTGAGTCTCTTTCCAGGGGCCTCAGTTCCTGCTGTAGGTCCCCTAGTAGTGGCCTCAGCTTCGGCTCTAAGTCGCTTGTTGGTGTTCCCGGTTCCTGCCCCGACAGGCCAAACAACTCTTCGGTGTCATAGTCCCAGTCCAGCAAGGCTATTACTTCGTCCTAGTCAGTGTGCTCTTTTGCAACATCCTCCTCCCTGTTGGCCTCTTCCACAAGGAGTGTCAATGCTACCTTGGTCTACCGGTTTCTCCATGGCTCCGGCTCAATGGCACAGCTGATTGATGCCCAAGATGCTCAGCAGAGCTTGGAGTAGTGCCTACCTTGTGGCACCAACCACATTGCTTCTCAAGCTCTGGGCATACCCCTGCGTGCAGCTGACCCCCTCCGCAGAACTTACACAGTCTGTGGGGTGCCTCATCCTTCTTAGAATCTTGGCGTGTGCCCTGCCCCTGTAACTGGAGTGATTTTCTTGTTCTGTGCTCTGATGGCGTGCACCTCCTCCAATTGCACCGCTTTCATTGCCACCTGCATCTGGGTTGACCACGCCTCGGCCAGTTCTTGGGCTCTTGTGAGCTTGAGGATGTGCGTCAGGGGAATCCCGGGTTCCTTCAGGATCTGGGTGCGCAGTTTGTTGGACTATCATTTCTGAATGATTTGGCACCTCAGCTCTCCTTCTTCATTGACAAATGCACATTTTGCTGGCGCAGCTGGGTGTAAAATGCGTTGATGGACTCGGTGGGCTCTTGCGCCGCCTGCCGGAGCTGGAGCCTTTCATAGTCAACGTTGACAATTGGGCCAAAGTAGTCGGAGAGAGCTCTCCCTGCAGTTCTATATGACACAGCGCCTGGTGTCAGCACTCGGTATAGCATGTGAGCCTCGCTCCCCGCGTAGAGCAGCAGGAGCATCTTCTTGTTGGCATTGTTGTCTTTCTCTGCTACTTCAAAGAACATATCTAGCCGTTCAAGCCAATGTGCCCAGCTTGGGCCTAGGGTTGCACGGCTTGCTTTAATGACGAACTCCGGCACCAGGTGGCTGTGGAACGATGTGGCTGCGGGCAGTGCAGTGCTGCCTGGGCTTGGGCTGGGTGTCATGAAGTTGGGATGCCTTGGTGGTGTGAGTCCAGCCCCTTGTGGATCGGCCCCTCTGCCACTGCTGGCAAACATGGAGACCCTCATCATGTTGATCTCACTGTGTGGGTGCACTCCTTTGTCCACCCCTGTTGGCTCTGCCGCACAAGCACCCACCTTAGGGCCATGGCTGAAGCGGTCCCTCCGTCTGGGTGCTGTCTCACCCCTCTGGGCAAGGGGTCTGGGCCCCTGGGTGACACCAACAGCTTGTGGGTGCTGGTGCTGGGCGTCTCACCCCTTCTGTCGAACAGGTTGGTGGGTCCCAATGCTGCCTCAATGCTGCTGTCCCCCCCAAGACTATCTCTGGTCAGTGGCCAGCCTGCACACAGCCTCCCCCAATGGTTTACACAGCCCCTGTGCTGGGTTGATGGGCAGTTTGGGTTAGTGTTAACCTTTGAGCAATGTTTTAATTGTGTGTATGGGTCAGCCATGGGCGGTGTTGCCGTGTGGGCTCTCCACTCTGGCCTCACAAGCCCTCTCGTATAGAGAGCCGCAGCCAGGATTGACAGGTCTGATGTGGGCCCCACGGCAATACCTTGAAGAGATGTGCTCCCAACTCGCGGCACGCTCCAGGAGCCACCTCTCTTTTTTGTTTTTCTTATTCCTTTTCCTTTAGAACCATGCGTTGGCGGGGCACTTCTGGATCCCCGGCCACCGCTGACTAATCATCACGGCCTGTGCTCCACCGCCGACTGACCACTCCAGGTGGTAGCATGGGCAAGCAAGGTGAGGGCATGGTCTGACACTGACAGCACACTGGCTGCTGCTGGATGGGCACTTCCACTACACTAACCACAAACCTCCTCTTTTTTTCTCTTTTTTTTGCCATGCCCACACACAGGGAAGTTGGAGCCACCACCCAGAGGCACCTCAGGTGTGTCGGGAGGTCCGACAGGGAGGCTGATACATGCGTGCAGTTCACTAATCTACTCATCGCCAGATGTAGTAGGGTCTGGGGAGCCCACATTTACCACATATGGCATACAGAAACATATCCCGTGGAGTAGCCTAATTTTAATATCTTAGATTAATACATTACCCTTAAATGCTGCTACATCTGTAGGGTCTAATTCTGATGGTCTAAGCAGCCTGGGAAGAATTACTCCACTTTATATTATTTTACCCACCTACACATTGACCAGAGGAAATGCTTTGATTCGGATCATCAATGAGCCGGGCCTTCGCCAATGGCTTCCAGCCTACTGGCTGAGACCCCTCGAAAAGGATGGGTACTTCTGTCCTGCATTAGACAAGCTCTTTACTTTAGGACAACTTAATAAAAGCAAGTCTAGATGGATCAATATTTTTTTATAACAATATAGTAGATGATTTTGTAACAAATGAATGTATTGCCAAGTATGTTTTAGGCCTCATTTCATGAGGTATGTATGTATGTTAACAGTCTTGTCTATTTGACTGATATAAACAAATGTTACATCTTTCTCTGATTTTATAGTTTTTATTATCATAGTATGTGTGGAATAATGCCATCCGTTGTATTTTTGATGCTTTTATAACATTTTCTTTCTCGTCAAAGAAAAGCGATATTGATTGATTGAAAAATAAAAAATAAATCAAGTTCAGAGGGAACAACAGAGAACATTCCCCACTGCTCTTCAGGAAGGCAGCCAGGGATAACAGCCTGCTCTCACCTCTCCCAGGCCACCAGAAAGCCCTCTACTCAGTAACTTTTGAGTCAAATCAGACACCTCTGGCATGGGAAGCATTCAAACAGCCAAAATTGTATTAATTTAAACATTTCTCAAACTAGCTTGAGCATCAATTAGTGAATAGGGGCAAGATGCCAGGAGGTCTGCAAATAGAGGCTGTGAAGGATATTGTAGAAATTAATGTTACTCAATGAACAGAAGGATTACTTTATTAATAGTACCACTTTTCACAAAGGCACTGAAAAGACATGTGAGATATGTTTTGGGATTATAACTAAATTTGTGGTATTTTTATTATGGTGGTAAAATGTGGTAATGTATGGTGGTAGTACCTCCTGTGGTAATTTGTTGGGGTATCTCTTTTTACATTGGTGAGAAGTACTTCAGAATATTACCTAACCACTGTTTTTACCAGATCGCGGACTTAGTACATCCAGGCCAACTGTTTGGATCTCCTTGTGGGATCTTATGTACAATGCCACCAATATGCCCTTTTGGCTGAGCTTCAAAACATATTAATCATTTAATAAACAAATAATTATACACACACTCATGCCTAGCACTTCTGAAAACTCCATTCACACAAAAACAATTTATTTTAGATTTTACCACTATAGGCTTACCACCTGCTGGACCTCAGTCTCTGTGCTAATGAAAATTCAGACACATAATAAACCCAATTTGTTTTCAAACCTTTTGATTTTTATAGAATGTTAAAATTGAAAGCTGTCTAGACATTTGCATTATGCAGTACTACTTTACAATGGCTTACACTTGGACATGGAAAAAATGTGTTTCATTAGGGTGCTCGCATACATAAAATAACTTTTTGAGTGATAAGCTTCACTTCACCATTTGTTGCTATCTGGCCAGCAACAGTCTGGCGAGGAAACCTTCAATGTTAGCAGATAGGAGCCTGTCGTTTAACAAAAATCACTTCATAAATGGGAACCCAAGGCAAAATATAAACCTTGAATTTCTTTAAAAAAACAACATATCTCTATCAAAAAACCTGTAAGTAATTATTCCCCAGGCACACCACACGCACCTCAATTACTATATATATTCACCTACATCGGGTGGCGATATTCCTGTCTTAGCTTGGCATGGAGCCAGGGGTTGTGTAGATAAGCACTCGCTCCCATCAAACAGCCCTCAGCACTGGAGTCTGTCCATCTGCCAGCTGCTGTCACTGATCTCAGCCTGAAGTTCTTTCTCGCAGCTCTCGAAGGTGTCTGAACCAGCTACACCCACTCAAAGCCTTTTTATGACCTCTTGCTGACACTCAAGGGAAATCCTTCCCCTTGACCAGATCATGCCACTGAAATCCACGTGATCCCCTTGTGCTTTTCCTGCCTTCACCAACTGCATTTCTGAAGCTAAATGTTAAATTTATTTTGTCTGCTTCCTGCGCTACAGCAGAGCAAAATGTCATACTTGTTCAACTTCACCAAGCTCATTCTGCACATTTGAATCCATTTTACAAAGCGCAATGTATTTTCCAAAATAGTTTTCAGCCCATTTCCACATAGACTAATTTGCACTAAATGTTCATAAGGGACATGTTACCTGTTACTGCATCCGGATTAGTATGTCAATGTATATTAGTCATTAGGTTCAGTGCAATTCAGGCAGTTGAAATTTCCTGAAATAAAATAATTTGCATGTGCTTTCTGAACTCTGTGCAATTTCCATCATGCGCGCGCCTGTCGTATTGGCAACCTATACCTTGCATATGTCTGCATTTCTCTCTGAGACACACTACAGCTATAAACTACATGTGCATGCTAAACTAATAAGCCCCTGTAATTCAAAGCCCCCCAGCTATTTCGAGGTGCGCGCTGCAACTCCTACAGACAGCAGTGGCATCACTATTGAAATTTGGATGGATCAATAGGAAAAATAACTGTGCAAAGAATCCCCTCCATCCAAAATCCATTGCGCTTCCTACTGGAAATAAGAGGCACTGCATCCCGGCTGCTCTTACGATACATTAGATACTGTGGTTGCAGACATCCACAGTATCCCTTATTTCATACATGTTTGTATTCCTTGTAATATTTTATTGTTAATGTGTAGCTGATTCTTATCTTTGTAAATGAAAATAAACAGTGAAGGGTTACTTCTAGTTACTAACATGTTATTCCTCTCATTCTTTGCAAGGCACCTTTAAAGTCTTCATTTTTTAGGGTGTATATAATGGGGTTGCACATTGGGATTACAGCGATGTAGACTAAAGAGAATATTTTGTTCTTATTCAGTGAATATGTTGATGCCGGGCGCACATAGACAAACATGAGGGCTCCGTAGAATAAAATCACAACAGTGAGGTGGGAGGCACACGTGGAGAAGGCTTTAAATCTGCCCGTCACAGACTGAATTTGCAAGATAGTGGAGATGATTTTGACGTACGATGTGATAATCAGAACCCAGGAGAAAATCATCACTATCACACCCAGGATAAAAGTCATTGTGTCTGTATTCTGGGTGCTGGAACAGGAAAGCTTCAGCAGGGCTGTGAGGTCACAGAAGAAGTGGTTGATTTCATGAGTCTTACAAAAGGAAAATGTTGATATTGATACAGTGTGAAATAATGGCTCCACAAATCCCGCGAGCCAGGCTCCCACGGCCATTCGAAAACACATAGATTTATTCATGATCATAGAGTAGTGAAAGGGATTGCAGATGGCAACATATCGATCATAAGCCATGATGGTCAGGAGAAAAACTTCTGTTGCAAGTAGACTGATGAAGAAGTGCACCTGCAGCAGGCACTCCCAGAGAGCGATACGTGTGTTTGACAGTAATAAGTTGGCCAGCATTTTGGGAAAGGTCACAGAGGTGTGACTGATGTCAATAAAAGACAGGTTGGTGATGAAGAAGTACATGGGAGTGTGCAGATGGGTGTCACAGTAGATAACTGCCATTATAAGAAGGTTTCCTGACATAGTCGTCATGTAAATCAAAATAAACAAAATAAATAGGGGGACCTGGAGGTGAGGAAGATCAGAAAACCCCACAAGAATGAAGACTGTGCCAGAGGTCTCATTCTGTTCTTCCATTGAGCCAAATCTACTTCTTCAAGTGACGAACTTGAGCTGAAAAGGGAGAAGAGAATTTAGAAATACAATATTTTACACAGTGAAAGACATTATAGTATAATCTTGTGTATACACAGTCATTATAGGCAACTAAAACATGTGTATTAGGAACCCTGTGTCAGAGCTCATGTATAGTGGATAAAGACATAGGACTCAGGAGAGCCAGATGAAGCATTAGAGGGCTTCTGTGCACACACACAGTTTGGGCTTTGGAGGTTGTACTGACAACCGCTTACTATCTTTATCCAATGAGAGAACTATAAGTGTCCTGTGGCAAGGACATTGACAATGCTGTTTAAAACCGTGTTGATTGATGGAGACCTGTGGCAAAAACTGCCACGGCCCTCTGCAAGTTTTCAATATTTACAGGTTATGCTCATGCATAATTATTGAGGAATTCATTCTCTTAAACAATGCATTCTGATACACTATAAATAATATTTGAATGCATGTATCTATGTATGTTTTGGGTTTCCTACAGCACAAACATACAGTAGCTGGAAAGCAACTGAGCACTGTACAACAATGGGACACAGTAATAGACTCCAATAATGCCTCTACAGTTAGGATGCAATATTGCTGGTACAGGTGGAAGAATATGCAGGTGGCAGATGGGGGCTTAAAGACCCCCTTAATGCCCCCTAAAGGCTGGCAAGGGAAAGATAGATCTGCAGTGATTGAAATGTTTCATAATAGTCAAACCCAGCCCAGCCAGACTAGCCAATACAACTGGATGAAGGGTGGAAAGTTAACCCCTCGATTCGTCTAGCAGAACGTGGTCTTCAGGAACCACTTGCTAAGTGTCATCAGCAGAATGGGCCATGCATGATTTATGACTGTCTACCCAATAATTGGTGTGTGCCTCCATTTATACACAGAGGCTACAGTTGCCTCAGATGTTCATATTTTCAAACCAAGACCCCACGTAGTGAAATCTGTGCCCGGTTATCAGGTCTTGTGAACAAGGAAACTGCGCAAAGAAGAACACCCTGCTCTGCTCGGTGAAGTCTACAGTGCACAGAAAGGAGGAAGGAAATACATCAGGTGCAGGAAGAGGTGGCGAGAGAAGAGGAGGAGCTGGTAGGAAAACAAAGATAGCCTAATAAAGAGGAAGTATGGAGAAAAGTGGAGAGAGTGGAAAACGATTGATAAGCGGAAGTGTTAACTGAAGTTGTTTTTCACTGAATTTCAAGGGTTGTGTTATACTATAGTTTCTTTGGGGCCCATTAGATGTGGCCTTCGGCCACGTCCACTGTACATGCTGCACCAATAGGTTTATTTGGCGCCCACTAGCCATGGCCTCTGGCCTAGGCCACTGTACATGTTGCACCAATAGATTTCTTTGGGGCCCACTAACCATGACCTTTGGCACACAGACCCATTACCATCAATGACATTTGTGATGTCATCTTTCATGTCATGGGTGTTAGTCTTAGCAGTAGACAGTAGTGGCGTGAGTCATGGTTGCTTAGCTTACCATAACTAGCAAATTTCTGGTGTTTTTCGGTTTCACCATAATATGGATAGGTTGGTATTACTACAGAGTAAATGCAATGTCCCTTTAAAAAACTTTTTGCACAGAATTTGATAGATTTTTCTTAGGGCAACTGAACCATAATGCCCCTTTAACAACTTCTTTTCACTGAATTTGATAGGTTGTTAGTAGCACAACTTAACCATAACGTCCCTTTAACATATATATATTTATATCACTCCAAAAAAAACTTTGTTAAGGGGACGTTATGGTTAAGTTGCCCTAACAAAAACCTGTGAACTTGTGTATTCACACATCCCATTATGGTTGGAAATAAAACCGAAAAACCCCTGAAATTTGCCAGTTATGGTCGGCTAAGCACCGATACCTGCTCTCACCACTCTGCACTGCTAACACTAACCCCCAGGATATGGAAGATGGCATAACAAATGTCATTGATGACATCACTGATGACATGACATGTTTAGGCCCTTTGGTTTTGTTCACTGCCATATATATATATATATGTATTACATGGCCACGGTAGTGGCCATGTAGTTATGGTTAAGTTGCTGTTTCCATAGTAAGAGCACCTTTTGGGTGGCTTATAACTTCGTTCACCCTGGACGGATCCTCACCAAACTTTGCAAAAAAAGTAGTTGGGTCACTCTGAATTTTTTTCAAAGTTTGGTGAGGATTCGTCCAGGGGGGGCAAAGTTATAGGGGGGGTCCCAAAACTTTTTTTTTTCCCATAGACATAATGGGAAAAAACTTTGCTCATGCCTACAGCCCAAACCGCTGGACGGATTTACACCAAATTAGCGGCAGGAGCGGCGGCTTGGTCCCGAAAGCGTGCTTTGCTTTATTTGGTGTAAATCCGTCCAGTAGTTTTTTAGAAAATGACAAAAATGTAAGTGAAAAAAATTAGTGATATCTGTGTTCGCTTCGCGGACACACTTCCCTGTTCGCTCCGCGGACAGGAGGGTGATTGGGCCAGCAGCTTGCGTGATGTCCGCAGACATCTGACGTGCTCTCTCATTGGATGCGTGGAAGCGTGCAGTGCGTCTGGCTTCAGCGACGCCCGCCATCTTTGTTCCTCGCATGAGAGGCTTTGTATCCCGCCTGCACAGTGAGTCCTCCACCCCTGCTCATGCTCGTGTCTGTATCCTGTTCCTCCCACCTCTTGCCCCGTGTGTCTTTCTCCCTTACGCCCACCCCCCGCTCATGTCCGTGTTGTCTCTCCCCACCCGCCGCCGCTCATGTCCGTGTTGTCTCTCCCCACCCGCCCCCGCTCATGTCCGTGTTGTCTCTCCCCACCCGCCGCCCGCTCATGTCCGTGTTGTCTCTCCCCACCCGCCGCCCACCCCCTCTCATGTCCGTGTTGTCTCTCCCCACCCACCGCCCACCCCCCGCTCATGTCCGTGTTGTCTCTCCCCACCCGCTGCCCGCTCATGTCCGTGTTGTCTCTCCCCACCCGCCGCCCGCTCATGTCCGTGTCTGTCTCCTGTTCCTCCCACCTCTTGCTCCGTGTGTCTTTCTCCCTTACGCCCACCCCCCGCTCATGTCCATGTTGTCTCTCCCCACCCGCCGCCCGCTCATGTCCGTGTTGTCTCTCCTCCCCGCCGCCCGCTCATGTCTGTGTTGTCTCTCCCCACCTGCCGCCCACCCCCGCTCATGTCCGTGTTGTCTCTTCCCACCCGCCGCCTGCTCATGTCCATGTTGTCTCTCCCCACCTGCCGCCCACCCCCGCTCATGTCCGTGTTGTCTCTTCCCACCCGCCGCCTGCTCATGTCCGTGTTGTCTCTCCCCACCCGCCGCCCGCTCATGCCCGTGTTGTCTCTCCCCACCCGCCGCCCGCTCATGTCCGTGTTGTCTCTCCCCACCCGCTGCCCGCTCATGTCCGTGTTGTCTCTCCCCACCCGCCGCCCACCCCCGCTCATGTCCGTGTTGTCTCTCCCCACCCGCCGCCCGCTCATGTCCGTGTCTGTCTCCTGTTCCTCCCAACTCTTGCCCCGTGTGTCTTTCTCCCTTACGCCCACCACCGCTCATGTCCGTGTTGTTTCTCCCCACCCGCCACCCGCTCATGTCCGTGTTGTCTCTCCCCACCCGCCTCCCACCCCCGCTCATGTCCGTGTTGTCTCTCCCCACCCGCCGCCCGCTCATGTCCGTGTTGTCTCTCCCCACCCGCCGCCCGCTCATGTGCGTGTTGTCTCTCCCCACCCGCCGCCCGCTCATGTCCGTGTTGTTTCTCCCCACCCGCCGCCCACCCCCGCTCATGTCCGTGTTGTCTCTCCCCACCCGCCGCCCGCTCATGTCCGTGTTGTCTCTCCCCACCCGCCGCCCACACCCCACTCATGTCCGTGTTGTCTCTCCTCACCCGCCGCCGCTCATGTCCGTGTTGTCTCTCCCCACCCGCCGCCCACTCATGTCCGTGTTGTCTCTCCCCACCCGCCGCCCGCTCATGTCCGTGTTGTCTCTCCCCACCCGCCGGCCACCCCAGCTCATGTCTGTGTTGTCTCTCCCCACCCGCCGCCCGCTCATGTCCGTGTTGTCTCTCCCCACCCGCCGCCCGCCCCCGTTCATGTCCGTGTTGTCTCTCCCCACCTGCCGCCCACCCCCCGCTCATGTCCGTGTTGTCTCTCCCCACCTGCCGCCCACCCCCCGCTCATGTCCGTGTTGTCTCTCCCCACCCGCCGCCCGCTCATGTCCGTGTTGTCTCTCCCCACCCGCCGCCCACCCCCCGCTCATGTCCGTGTTGTCTCTCCCCACCCGCTGCCCGCTCATGGTCCGTGTTGTCTCTCCCCAACCGCCGCCCACCCCCCGCTCATGTCCGTGTTGTCTCTCCCCACCCGCCGCCCACCCCCGGCTCAGGTCCGTGTTGTCTCTCCCCACCCACCGCCCACCCCCCGCTCATGTCCGTGTTGTCTCTCCCCAACCGCCGCCCACCCCCGCTCATGTCCGTGTTGTCTCTCCCAACCCCCGCTCATGTCCGTGTTGTCTCTCCCCACCCGCCGCCCACCCCCCGCTCTTGGACCCATGTGTCTTTGCCCCTCCCGCCCACCCCCCGCTCTTGGCCCGTGTGTCTTTGCCACGATCCGCCCACCCCCCGCTCTTGGCCCTGTGTGTCTTTGCCCCTCCCGCCCACCCCCCGCTCTTGGCCCTGTGTGTCTTTGCCCCTCCTGCCCACCCCCCGCTCTTGGCCCCGTGTGTCTTTGCCCCTCCCGCCCACCCCCGCTCTTGGCCCCGTGTGTCTTTGCCCCTCCCGCCCACCCCCGCTCTTGGCCCCATGTGTCTTTGCCCCTCCCGCCCACCCCCGCTCTTGGCCCCGTGTGTCTTTGCCCCTCCCACCCACCCCCCGCTCTTTGCCCCGTGTGTCTTTGCCCCTCCCGCCCACCCCCCGCTCTTGGCCCTGTGTGTCTTTGCCCCTCCCACCCACCCCCCGCTCTTGGCCCCGCGTGTCTTTGCCCCTCCCGCCCACCCCCCGCTCTTGCCCCTCCCGCCCACCCCCCGCTCTTGGCCCCGTGTGTCTTTGCCCCTCCCGCCCACCCCCCGCTCTTGCCCCTCACGCCCACCCCCCGCTCTTGCCCCGTGTGTCTTTGCCCCTCCCGCCCACCCCCCGCTCTTGCCCCTCCCGCCCACCCCCCGCTCTTGGCCCCGTGTGTCTTATCCCCTCCCGCTCACCCCCCGCTCTTGCCCCTCACGCCCACCCCCCGCTCTTGCCCCGTGTGTCTTTGCCCCTCCCGCCCACCCCTGCTCTTGCCCCGTGTGTCTTTGCCCCTCCCGCCCACCCCCGCTCTTGCCCTCCCACCCACCCCCGCTCTTGCCCCGTGTGTCTTTACCCCTCCCGCCCACCCCCGCTCTTGCCCCGTGTGTCTTTGCCCCTCCCGCCCACCCCCGCTCTTGGCCCGTGTGTCTTTGCCCCTCCCGCCCACCCCCTGCTCTTGGCCCCTGTGTGTCTTTGCCCTTCCCGCCCACCCCCCGCTCTTGGCCCCGTGTGTCTTTGCCCCTCCCGCCCACCCCCTGCTCTTGGCCCCTGTGTGTCTTTGCCCCTCCCGCCCACCCCCCGCTCTTGCCCCGTGTGTCTTTGCTCCTCCCGCCCACCCCCTGCTCTTGCCCCGTGTGTCTTTGCCCCTCCCGCCCACCCCCCGCTCTTGCCCCGTGTGTCTTTGTCCCTCCCGCCCACCCCCGCTCTTGCCCCATGTGTCTTTGCCCCTCCCACCCACCGCCCGCTCTTGCCCCTCCCACCAACCCCCCGCTCTTGGCCCCGTGTGTCTTTGCCCCTCCAGCCCACCCCCCGCTCTTGGCCCTGTGTGTCTTTGCCCCTCCTGCCCACCCCCCACGCATGCCCCTCCCGCCCACCCCCGCTCTTGGCCCCGTGTGTCTTTGCCCCTCCCGCCCACCCCCTGCTCTTGCCCCCTGTGTCTTTGCCCCTCCCACCCACCCCGTGCTCTTGCCCCTCCTGCCCACCCCCGCTCTTGCCCCGTGTGTCTTTGCCCCTCCCGCCCACCCCCCGCTCTTGCCCCTCCCGCCCACCCCCCGCTCTTGCCCCGTGTGTCTTTGCCCCTCCCGCCCACCCCCCGCTCTTGCTCCATGTGTCTTTGCCCCTCCCGCCCACCCCCCGCTCTTGCCCCATGTGTCTTTGCCCCTCCCGCCCACCCCCGCTCTTGCCCCGTGTGTCTTTGCCCCTCCTACCCACCCCCACTCTTGCCCCATGTGTCTTTGCCCCTCCCGCCCAACCCCGCTCTTGCCCCCGTGTGTCTTTGCCCCTCCCGCCCACCCCCCGCTCTTGGCCCCGTGTGTCTTTGCCCCTCCCGCCCACCCCCCGCTCTTGGCCCCGCGTGTCTTTGCCCCTCCCGCCCACCCCCGCTCTTGCCCCTCCCGCCCCCCCGCTCTTGGCCCCGTGTGTCTTTGCCCCTCCCACCCACCCCCCGCTCTTGCCCCGTGTGTCTTTGCCCCTCTCGCCCACCCCCGCTCTTGCCCCGTGTGTCTTTGCCCCTCCCGCCCACCCCCGCTCTTACAACTCCCGCCCACCCCCGCTCTTGCCTCGTGTGTCTTTGCACCTCCCGCCCACCCCCGCTCTTGGCCCGTGTGTCTTTGCCCCTCCCGCCCACCCCCGCTCTTGGCCCGTGTGTCTTTGCCCCTCCCGCCCACCCCCTGCTCTTGGCCCCTGTGTGTCTTTGCCCCTCCCGCCCACCTCCCGCTCTTGGCCCTGTGTGTCTTTGGTCTTTGCCCCTCCCGCCCACCCCCCGCTCTTGGCCCCCGTGTGTCTTTGCCCCTCCCACCCACCCCCCGCTCTTGCCCCGTGTGTCTTTGCTCCTCCCGCCCACCCCCTGCTCTTGCCCCGTGTGTCTTTGCCTCTCCCGCCCACCCCCGCTCTTGCCCCATGTGTCTTTGCCCCTCCCGCCCACCCCCCGCTCTTGCTCCTCCCACCCACCCCCCGCTCTTGGAACCGTGTGTCTTTGCCCCTCCCGCCCACCCCCCGCTCTTGGCCCCGCGTGTGTCTTTGCCCCTCCTGCCCACCCCCCGCTCTTGGCCCAGTGTGTCATGCCCCTCCCTCCCGCCCACCCCCTGCTCTTGCCCCGTGTGTCTTTGCCCCTCCCACCCACCCCGTGCTCTTGCCCCTCCTGCCCACCCCCCGCTCTTGCCCCGTGTGTCTTTGCCCCTCCCGCCCACCCCCTGCTCTTGCCCCTCCCGCCCACCCCCCGCTCTTGCCCCGTGTGTCTTTGCCCCTCCCGCCCACCCCCCGCTCTTGCCCCGTGTGTCTTTGCCCTTCCCGCCCACCCCCCGCTCTTGCCCCGTGTGTCTTTGCCCCTCCTGCCCACCCCCCGCTCTTGCCCCATGTGTCTTTGCCCCTCCCGCCCACCCCCGCTCTTGCCCCGTGTGTCTTTGCCCCTCCCGCCCAACCCTGCTCTTGCCCCTCCCGCCCACCCCCGCTCTTGCCCCGTGTGTCTTTGCCCCTCCCGCCCTTGCCCCGCTCTTGGCACTCCCGCCCACCCCCGCTCTTGGCCCGTGTGTCTTTGCCCCTCCCACCCACCCCCGCTCTTGGCCCCCGTGTGTCTTTGCCCCTCCCGCCCACCCCCCGCTCTTGGCCCCCGTGTGTCTTTGCCCCTCCCGCCCACCCCCCGCTCTTGGCCCCCGTGTGTCTTTGCCCCTCCCGCCCACCCCCAGCTCTTGGCCCGTGTGTCTTTGCCCCTCCCACCCACCCCGCGCTCTTGCCCCTCCTGCCCACCCCCCGCTCTTGCCCCGTGTGTCTTTGCCCCTCCCGCCCACCCCCCGCTCTTGCCCCGTGTGTCTTTGCCCCTCCCGCCCACCCCCCGCTCTTGCCCCGTGTGTCTTTGCCCCTCCCGCCCACCCCCCACTCTTGCCCCATGTGTCTTTGAAACTCCCGCCCACCCCCGCTCTTGCCCCATGTGTCTTTGCCCCTCCCACCCACCCCCGCTCTTGCCCCGTGTGTCTTTGCCCCTCCCTCCTAACCCCGCTCTTTCCCCCGTGTGTCTTTGCCCCTCCCGCCCACCCCCGCTCTTGGCCCCGTGTGTCTTTGCCCCTCCCACCCACCCCCGCTCTTTGCCCCGTGTGTCTTTGCCCCTCCCGCCCACCCCCCGCTCTTGGCCCCGTGTGTCTTTGCCCCACCCGCCCACCCCCCGCTCTTGGCCCCGTGTGTCTTTGCCCCTCCCGCCCACCCCCCGCTCTTGCCCCGTGTGTCTTTGCCCCTCCCGCCCACCCCCGCTCTTGCCCCGTGTGTCTTTGCCCCTCCCGCCCACCCCCTCTCTTGCCCTTCCTGCCCACCCCCGCTCTTGCCCCGTGTGTCTTTGCCCCTCCCGCCCACCCCCGCTCTTGGCCCGTGTGTCTTTGCCCCTCCCGCCCACCCCCGCTCTTGGCCCGTGTGTCTTTGCCCCTCCCGCCCACCCCTTGCTCTTGGCCCCTGTGTGTCTTTGCCCCTCCCGCCCACCCCCCGCTCTTGGCCCCTCCCGGCCACCCCCGCTCTTGCCCCGTGTGTCTTTGCCCCTCCTGCCCACCCCCGCTCTTGGCCCGTGTGTCTTTGCCACTCCCGCCCACCCCCCGCTCTTGGCCCCTGTGTGTCATTGCCCCTCCCGCCCACCCCCCGCTCTTGCCCCGTGTGTCTTTGCTCCTCTCGCCCACCCCCTGCTCTTGCCCCGTGTATCTTTGCCCCTCCCGCCCATCCCCCGCTCTTGCCCCGTGTGTCTTTGCCTCTCCCGCCCACCCCCGCTCTTGCCCCGTGTGTCTTTGCCCCTCCCGCCCACCCCCTGCTCTTGCCCCTCCCACCCACCCCCCGCTCTTGGCCCTGTGTGTCTTTGCCCCTCCCGCCCACCCCCCGCTCTTGGCCCTGTGTGTCTTTGCCCCTCCTGCCCACACCCCGCTCTTGGCCCCGTGTGTCTTTGCCCCTCCCGCCCACGCCCTGCTCTTGCCCCGTGTGTCTTTGCCCCTCCCACCCACCCCACGCTCTTGCCCCTCCTGCCCACCCCCCGCTCTTGCCCCGTGTGTCTTTGCCCCTCCCGCCCACCCCCCGCTCTTGCCCCTCCCACCCACTCCCCGCTCTTGCCCCGTGTGTCTTTGCCCCTCCTGCCCACCCCCGCTCTTGCCCCGTGTGTCTTTGCCCCTCCCGCCCACCCCCTGCTCTTGCCCCGTGTGTCTTTGCCCCTCCTGCCCACCCCCCGCTCTTGCCCCATGTGTCTTTGCCCCTCCCGCCCACCCCCGCTCTTGCCCTGTGTGTCTTTGCCCCTCCCGCCCACCCCCGCTCTTGCCCCGTGTGTCTTTGCCCCTCCCGCCCAACCATGCTCTTGACCCTCCGGCCCACCCCCGCTCTTGCCCCATGTGTCTTTGCCCCTCCCACCCTTGCCCCGCTCTTGGCCCTCCCGCCCACCCCTGCTCTTGGCCCGTGTGTCTTTGCCCCTCCCGCCCACCCCCCGCTCTTGGCCCCCGTGTGTCTTTGCCCCTCCCGCCCACCCCCCGCTCTTGGCCCCCGTGTGTCTTTGCCCCTCCCGCCCACCCCCCGCTCTTGGCCCCCGTATGTCTTTGCCCCTCCCGCCCACCCCCAGCTCTTGGTCCCCGTGTGTCTTTGCCCCTCCCGCCCACCCCCCGCTCTTGGCCCTGTGTGTCTTTGCCCCTCCTGCCCACCCCCCGCTCTTGGCCCCGTGTGTCTTTGCCCCTCCCACCCACCCCGCGCTCTTGCCCCTCCTGCCCACACCCCGCTCTTGCCCCGTGTGTCTTTGCCCCTAACGCCCACCCCCCGCTCTTGGCCCCCGTGTGTCTTTGCCCCTCCCACCCACCCCCCGCTCTTTCCCCGTGTGTCTTCCCCCTCCCGCCCACCCCCCGCTCTTGCCCTGTGTGTCTTTGCCCCTCCCGCCCACCCCCGCTCTTGCCCCGTGTCTCTCTCCTGTTGCCCTCCACCCCCTGCTCTTGCCCCGTGTGTCTTTGCCCCTCCCGCCCACCCCCCGCTCTTGGCCCCGCGTGTCTTTGCCCCTCCCGCCCACCCCCCGCTCTTGGCCCCGTGTGTCTTTGCCCCTCCCGCCCACCCCCCGCTCTTGCCCCGTGTGTCTTATCCCCTCCCGCCCACCCCCCGCTCTTGCCCCTAAAGCCCACCTCCCGCTCTTGCCCCGTGTGTCTTTGCCCCTCCTGCCCACCCCCGCTCTTGCCCCGTGTGTCTTTGCCCCTCCCGCCCACCCCCGCTCTTGGCCCGTGTGTCTTTGCCCCTCCCGCCCACCCCCGCTCTTGGCCCGTGTGTCTTTGCCCCTCCCGCCCACCCCCTGCTCTTGGCCCCTGTGTGTCTTTGCCCCTCCTGCCCACCCCCCGCTCTTGGCCCCTCCCGGCCACCCCCGCTCTTGCCCCGTGTGTCTTTGCCCCTCCCGCCCACCCCCGCTCTTGGCCCGTGTGTCTTTGCCCCTCCCGCCCACCCCCCGCTCTTGGCCCCTGTGTGTCATTGCCCCTCCAGCCCACCCCCCGCTCTTGCCCCGTGTGTCTTTGCTCCTCCCGCCCACCCCCTGCTCTTGCCCCGTATGTCTTTGCCCCTCCCGCCCATCCCCCGCTCTTGCCCTGTGTGTCTTTGCCTCTCCCGCCCACCCCCGCTCTTGCCCCGTGTGTCTTTGACCCTCCCGCCCACCCCCCGCTCTTGCCCCTCCCACCCACCCCCCGCTCTTGGCCCCGTGTGCCTTTGCCCCTCAATCCCACCCCCCGCTCTTGGCCCTGTGTGTCTTTGCCCCTCCTGCCCACCCCCCGCTCTTGGCCCCGTGTGTCTTTGCCCCTCCCACCCACCCCGCGCTCTTGCCCCTCCTGCCCACCCCCCGCTCTTGCCCCGTGTGTCTTTGCCCCTCCCGCCCACCCCCGGCTCTTGCCCCTCCCACCCACCCCCCGCTCTTGCCCCGTGTGTCTTTGCCCCTCCCGCCCACCCCCCGCCCTTGCCCCGTGTGTCTTTGCACCTCCCGCCCACCCCCGCTCTTGCCCCGTGTGTCTTTGCCCCTCCTGCCCACCCCCCGCTCTTGCCCCATGTGTCTTTGCCCCTCCCGCCCACCCCCGCTCTTGCCCCGTGTGTCTTTGGCCCTCCCGCCCTTGCCCCGCTCTTGGCCCTCTCGCCCACCCCCGCTCTTGGCCCGTGTGTCTTTGCCCCTCCCGCCCACCCCCCGCTCTTGGCCCCCGTGTGTCTTTGCCCCTCCCGCCCACCCCCCGCTCTTGGCCCCCGTGTGTCTTTGCCCCTCCCGCCCACCCCCCGCTCTTGGCCCCCGCGTGTCTTTGCCCCTCCCGCCCACCCCCCGCTTTTGCCCCGTGTGTCTTTGCCCCTCCCGCCCACCCCCCGCTCTTACCCCGTGTGTCTTTGCCCCTCCCGCCCACCCCCCGCTCTTGGCCCCTGTGTGTCTTTGCCCCTCCCGCCCACCCCCCGCTTTTGCCCCGTGTGTCTTTGCCCCTCCCGCCCACCCCCCTGCTCTTGCCCCGTGTGTCTTTGCCCCTCCCGCCCACCCACCGCTCTTGCCCCGTGTGTCTTTGCCCCTCCCGCCCACCCCCGCTCTTGCCCCGTGTGTCTTTGCCCCTCCCGCCCACCCCCGCTCTTGCCCCGTGTGTCTTTGCCCCTCCCGCCCACCCCCGCTCTTGCCCCGTGTGTCTTTGCCACTCCCGCCCACCCCCGCTCTTGCCTCGTGTGTCTTTGCCCCTCCCGCCCACCCCCGCTCTTGCCCCGTGTGTCTTTGCCCCTCCCGCCCACCCCCCGCTCTTGGCCCCCGTGTGTCTTTGCCCCTCCCGCCCACCCCCGCTCTTGGCCCCCGTGTGTCTTTGCCCCTCCGGCCCACCCCCGCTCTTGACCCCGTGTGTCTTTGCCCCTCCCGCCCACCCCCGCTCTTGCCCCCGTGTGTCTTTGCCCCTCCCGCCCACCCCCGCTCTTGCCCCTGTGTGTCTTTGCCCCTCCCGCCCACCCCCGCTCTTGCCCCGTGTGTCTTTGCCCCTCCCACCCACCCCCCGCTCTTGCCCCGTGTGTCTTCCCCCTCCCGCCCAGCCCCCGCTCTTGCCCCGTGTGTCTTTGCCCCTCCCGCCCACCCCCACTCTTGCCCCGTGTCTCTCTCCTGTTGCCCCCCACCCCCCGCTCCTGCCCCGTGGCTGTCTCCTGTTGCCCCCCCTGCTCATGCCCCGTGTCTCTCTTCTGTTGCCCCCCACCCCCTGCTCATGCCCCGTGTCTGTCTCCATTACCCCCTCCCACCCCCCGCTCATGCCCCATGTCTCTCTCCTGTTGCCCTCCACTACCCTGCTCATGCCCCGTGTCTGTCTTCTGTACCCCCCACCCCGCACTCATGCCCCGTGTCTGTCTCCTGTTCCCCCCACCCCCCGCTCATGCCCCGTGTCTGTCTCCTCTTGCTCCCACCCCCTGCTCATGCCCCGTGTCTGTCTCCTGTTCCCCCACCCGCTCATGTCCCGTGTCTCTCTCCTGTTGTCCCCACCCTCCGCTCATGCCCAGTGTCTGTCTCCTGTACCCCCCCACCCCCCCGCTCATGCCCCGTGTCTCTCTTCTGTTGCCCCCCACCCCCTGCTCATGCCCCGTGTCTTTCTCCTGTACCCCCTCCCACCCCCGCTCATGCCCCATGTCTCTCTCCTGTTGCCCCCCACTACCCTGCTCATGCCCCGTGTCTGTCTTCTGTACCCCCACCCCGCGCTCATGCCCCGTGTCTGTCTCCTGTTCCCCCATCCCCCGCTCATGCCCCGTGTCTGTCTCCTCTTGCTCCCACCCCCGCTAATGCCCCGTGTCTGTCTCCTGTTCCTCCCACCCCCGCTCATGCCCTGTGTCTGTCTCTTGTTGCCCCCCACCCCCCGCTCATGCCCCGTGTCTGTCTCCTGTTGCCCCCCACCCCCCGCTCATGCTCCGTGTCTGTCTCCTGTTGCCCCCCACCCCCTGCTCATGCCCCGTGTCTGTCTCCTGTTGCCCCCCACCCCCCGCTCATGCCCCGTGTCTGTCTCCTGTTGCCCCCCACCCCCTGCTCATGCCCCGTGTCTGTCTCCTGTTGCCCCCACCCCCTGCTCATGCCCCGTGTCTGTCTCCTGTTGCCCCCACCCCCCGCTCATGCCCTGTGTCTGTCTCCTGTTGCCCCTCGCTCATGCCCCGTGTCTGTCTCCTGTTGCCCCCCACCCCCCGC
The DNA here is from genome assembly GCF_040938575.1 of Ambystoma mexicanum. Taxonomy (NCBI): domain Eukaryota; kingdom Metazoa; phylum Chordata; class Amphibia; order Caudata; family Ambystomatidae; genus Ambystoma; species Ambystoma mexicanum. The sequence continues at coordinate 75,435,489 of NC_090925.1, forward strand.
TCATGCCCCGTGTCTGTCTCCTGTACCCCCAACCCCCGCTCTTGGCCCCGTGTGTCTGTCTCCCTCCCGCCCACCCCCGCTCTTGGCCCTGTGTCTCTTTCACCCTCCCGCCCACCCCCGCTCTTGGCCCCGTGTCTCTTTCCCCCTCCCGCTCTTGGCCCCTTGTGTCTTCCCCCCTCCCGCCCACCGCTCATGCCCCATGTCTCTCTCCCTCCCACCCACCCCCCCTCATGCCCTGTGTCTGTCTCCTGTTCCCCTCCACACCCCGCTCATGCCCCGTGTCTGTGTCCTGTTCCCCCCCACCCCCCGCTCATGCCCTGTGTCTATATCCTGTTGCCACCCACCCTCCCGCTCATGCCCTGTGTCTGTCTCCTGTTCCCCCCACCCGCTCATGCCCCGTGTCTGTCTCCTGTTCCCCCCACACGCTCATGCCCCGGTTCTGTTTTCCCCACCCCACGCTCATGCCCCATGCCTGTCTCCTGTTCCCCCACCCCTTGCTCATGCCCCGTGTCTGTCTCCTGTTCCCCCCACCCCCCGCTCATGCCCTGTGTCTGTCTCCTGTTGCCCCTCACCCCCCGCTCATGCCCCGTGTCTGTCTCCTGCTGCCCCCCGCTCATGCCCCGTGTCTGTCTCATGTTGCCTCCCACCCCCCGCTCATGCCCCGTGTCTCTCCTGTTGCCCCCACCCCCCGCTCATGCCCCGTGTCTGTCTCCTGCTGCCCCCCACCCCCTGCTCATGCCCCGTGTCTGTCTCCTGTTGCCCCCCACCCCCCGCTTATGCCCCGTGTCTGTCTCCTGTTGCCCCCACCCCCCGCTCTTGCCCCGTGTGTCTTTGCCCCTCCCGCCCACCCCCCGCTCATGCCCCGTGTCTTTGCCCCTCCCGCCCACCCCCCGCTCATGCCCCGTGTCTTTGCCCCTCCCGCCCACCCCCGCTCTTGCCCCGTGTGTCTTTGCCCCTCCCGCCCACCCCCGCTCTTGCCCCGTGTGTCTTTGCCCCTCCCGCCCACCCCCGCTCTTGCCCCGTGTGTCTTTGCCACTCCCGCCCACCCCCTGCTCTTGGCCCCGTGTGTCTTTGCCCCTCCCGCCCACCCCCGCTCTTGGCCCCCGTGTGTCTTTGCCCCTCCCGCCCACCCCCGCTCTTGCCCCCGTGTGTCTTTGCCCCTCCCGCCCACCCAAGCTCTTGCCCCCGTGTGTCTTTGCCCCTCCCCGCCCACCCCCGCTCTTGCCCCCGTGTGTCTTTGCCCCTCCCGCCCACCCCCCGATCTTGCCCCGTGTGTCTTTGCCCCTCCTGCCCACCCCTGCTCTTGCCCCGTGTCTCTCTCCTGTTGCCCCCCACCCCCCGCTCCTGCCCCGTGTCTGTCTCCTGTTGCCCCCCACCCCCTGCTCATGCCCCGTGTCTGTCTCTTTTGGTCCCCCACCCCCTGCTCATGCCCCGTGTCTGTCTCCTGTACCCCCCGCTCATGCTCGTGTCTGTCTCCTGTACCCCCCCACGCCCCGCTCATGCCCTGTGTCTGTCTCCTGTTGCCCCCCCGCTCATGCCCCGTGTCTGTCTCCTGTACCCCCCACCCCCCGCTCATGCCCCGTGTCTGTCTCCTGTACCCCCCCACCCCCCTGCTCATGCCCCATGTCTGTCTCCTGTTGCCCCCCTGCTCACGCCCCGTGTCTCTCTCCTGTTGCCCCCACCCCCCGCTCATGCCCCGTGTCTGTCTCCTGTACCCCCCCCACCCCCCGCTCATGCCCTGTGTCTGTCTCCTGTTGCCCCCCACCCCCCGCTCCTGCCCTGTGTCTCTCTCCTGTTGCCCCCCACCCCCCGCTCATGCCCTGTGTCTGTCTCCTGTTCCCCCCACCCCCTGCTCATGCCCCGTGTCTGTCTCCTGTACCCCCTCCCACCCCCCGCTCATGCCCCATGTCTCTCTCCTGTTGCCCCCCACTACTCCGCTCATGCCCCGTGTCTGTCTTCTGTACCCCCCACCCCCCGCTCATGCTCCGTGTCTGTCTCCTGTTCCCCCCACCCCCCGCTCATGCCCCGTGTCTGTCTCCTCTTGCTCCCACCCCCGCTCATGCCCCGTGTCTGTCTCCTGTTCCTCCCACCCCCGCTCATGCCCTGTGTCTGTCTCTTGTTGCCCCCCACCCCCTGCTCATGCCCCTTGTCTGTCTCCTCTTGCTCCCACCCCCGCTCATGCCCCGTGTCTGTCTCCTGTTCCTCCCACCCCCGCTCATGCCCTGTGTCTGTCTCTTGTTGCCCCCCACCCCCTGCTCATGCCCCGTGTCTGTCTCCTGTTGCCCCCCACACATGCTCCGTGTATGTCTCCTGTTGCCCCCCACCCCCTGCTCATGGCCTGTGTCTGTCTCTGTTGTTCCCCCCACCCCCGCTCATGCCCCGTGTCTGTCTCCTGTTGCCCCCCGCTCATGCCCCGTGTCTGTCTCCTGTTGCCCCCCACCCCCTGCTCATGCCCCGTGTCTGTCTTCTGTTGCCCCCCACCCCCCGCACATGCCCCGTGTCTGTCTCCTGTACCCCCCCTCCCCCGCTCTTGGCCCCGTGTGTCTGTCTCCCTCCCGCCCACCCCCGCTCTTGGCCCCGTGTCTCTTTCCCCCTCCTGCCCACCCCCGCTCTTGGCCCCGTGTCTCTTTCCCCCTCCCGCCCACCCCCGCTCTTGGCCCCGTGTCTCTTTACCCCTCCCGCTCTTGGCCCCTTGTGTCTTCCCCCCTCCCGCCCACCGCTCATGCCCCATGTCTCTCTCCCTCCCACCCACCCCCCCTCATGCCCCGTGTCTGTCTCCTGTTCCCCTCCACACCCCGCTCATGCCCCGTGTCTGTCTCCTGTTCCCCCACCCGCTCATGCCCCGTGTCTGTCCCCTGTTCCCCCCACATGCTCATGCCCCGTGTCTGTTCTCCCCACCCCCCGCTCATGCCCCATGCCTGTCTCCTGTTCCCCCACTCCTCGCTCATGCCCCGTGTCTGTCTCCTGTTCCCCCCACCCCCCGCTCATGCCCTGTGTCTGTCTCCTGTTGCCCCTCACCCCCCGCTCATGCCCCGTGTCTGTCTCCTGCTGCCCCCCGCTCATGCCCTGTGTCTGTCTCCTGTTGCCCCCCACCCCCCGCTCATGCCCCGTGTCTGTCTCCTGTTGCCCCTCACCCCCCGCTCATGCTCCGTGTCTCTCCTGTTGCCCCCCCGCTCATGCCCCATGTCTGTCTCCTGCTGCCCCCCACCCCCGGTCATGCCCCGTGTCTGTCTCCTGTTGCCCCCCACCCCCGCTCATGCCCCGTGTCTGTCTCCTGTTGCCCCCCACCCCCCGCTCATGCCCTGTGTCTGTCTCCTGTTGCCCCCCACCCCCTGCTCATGCCCCGTGTCTGTCTCCTGTTGCCCTCCACCCCCCGCTCCTGCGCCCTGTCTGTCTCCTGTTGCCCCCCACCCCCCGCTCATGCCCCGTGTCTCTCTCCTGTTGCCCTCCACCCCCTGCTCATGCCCCGTATCTCTCCTGTTGCCCCCCACCCCACGCTCATGCCCCATATCTGTCTCCTGTACCCCCTACCGCCCGCTCATGCCCCGTGTCTGTCTCCTGTTGCCCCCCCCGCTCATGCCCCGTGTCTGTCTCTGGTTCCCCCCACCCGCTCAATACCTGTGTCTCTCTCCTGTTGCCCCCCACACCCCGCTCATGCCCTGTGTCTGTCTCCTGTTGCCCCCCACCCCCCTCTCATGCCCCGTGTCTGTCTCCTGTTCTCCCCACCCCCCGCTCATGCTCCGTGTTTGTCTCCTGTTCCCCCCACCCCCTGCTCATGCCCCGTGTCTGTCTCCTGTTGCCCTCACCCCCCGCTCATGCCCCATGTCTGTCTCCTGTTGCCCCCCACCCCCCGCTCCTGCCCTGTGTCTCTCTCCTGTTGCCCCCCACCCCCCGCTCATGCCCTGTGTCTGTCTCCTGTTGCCCCCCACCCCCCGCTCCTGCCCTGTGTCTCTCTCCTGTTGCCCCCCACCCCCCGCTCATGCCCTGTGTCTGTCTCCTGTTCCCCCCACCCCCTGCTCATGCCCCGTGTCTGTCTCCTGTACTCCCCCACCCCCCGCTCATGCACATGTCTGTCTCCTGTACCCCCCCACCCACCCGCTCATGCCCCATGTCTGTCTCCTGTTGCCCCCCTGCTCATGCCCCGTGTCTGTCTCCTGTTCCCCCACCCGCTCATGTCCCGTGTCTCTCTCCTGTTGCCCCCCACCCCCGCTCATGCCCCGTGTCTGTCTCCTGTACCCCCCCACCCCCCGCTCATGCCCCATGTCTCTCTCCTGTTGCCCCCCACTACTCCGCTCATGCCCCGTGTCTGTCTTCTGTACCCCCACCCCCCGCTCATGCCCCCTGTCTGTCTCCTGTTCCCCCCACCCCCCGCTCATGCCCCGTGTCTGTCTCCTCTTGCTCCCACCCATGCCCCATGTCTGTCTCCTGTTGCCCCCACCCCCTGCTCATGCCCCGTGTCTGGCTCCTGTTGCCCCCCACCCCCCGCTCATGCCCCGTGTCTTCCTCGTGTTCCCCCCACCCCCGCTCATGCCCCGTGTTACCCCCGCCCCCGCTCATGCTCCGTGTCTCCCTCGTGTTCCCCCCCACCCCCTGCTCATGCCCCTTGTCTCTCTCCTTTCCTCACCACCCCCGCTCATGTCCCGTATGTGCCCTGTACCCCCCCGCTCATGCCCTGTGTCTCCCTCGTGTTCCTCCCCACCCCCTGCTCATACCCCGTGTCTCCCTCATGTTCCTCCCCACCCGCTGCTCATGCCCCGTGTCTCTCTCGTGTTCCCCCCACCACCGCTCATGCCCTGTGTTTCCTTCCTTTTCCCCCCACCCCCTGCTCATGCCCCATTTGTACCCTGTTCCCTCTCACCCCCCGCTCATGCCCATGTGTCTCCCCTGTGCCCCCCAACCCCGCTCATGCGCCGTTGTGTTCTTTATACACCCCGCCTTCCCTTTCCATGGTGGCCATCTTGGTAAAAGATTTTCCTTCCTACACCGAGACGCCGCAGGCGTCCCGGCGTAGGAAGGAAAATCTTTTTGTTTTTTTTACCACCCTGCATTCCCACTTTGAGGACACAAGATGTTAGTGGTCTTCATCTATTGAAAAGGATGTTATGGTCACGTTGTACTAATAAAAACCTTTAAAATTTAGTTAAAAAAAAATGTTACAGGGACGTTATGGTTAAGTTGCACTAATAAAAACCTATGAAATTCAATGAAAAAACTTTGTTAAAGGGACGTTATGGTTAAGTTGCGCTACTAAAAACCTATGAAATTCAGGGAAAAAACTTTGTTAAAGGGACATTATGGTAAAGTTGCGCTACTAAAAACCTATGAAATTCAGTGAAAAAACGTTGTCAAAGGAACGTTATGGTTCCAAGTAAAACCGAAAAACCCTTGAAATTCGCCAGTTATGGTAAGCTAAGCAACCATAACTCGCGCCACCACCGTGCACTGCTAAGACTAACACCCAGGACATCAAAGATGACATCACATGTTTAGCCCCTTTGTTTTTGTTCCCTACCATAGATATATATGTACATTCGGTAAAAAAACTTTGTTAAAGGGATGATATACTTCACAGTGACCCCAAACAACACTGCACATTCCCCTATATGATAAGCTTAGCAACCATAACTCACTCCATCTACGTGCATTGCTAAGACTAACACCCAGGACATCAAAGATGACATCACAAATATCATTGATGACATCCCTGAACACATCACATGTCTGCCTCACTTATTTTGGTGCATTGAAAAATGTAGGCCAGGTGGTTTTATTGACTGACAATCATAATATAAAAATTGAAAAGGTGCTGTATGTCAAAACGTTACCCTTGCCGTGTGTACTTAAGTACTTTCCTTAGGGTGTGGTCTCAGCTCATGATGCATATGCATGGGGCAATAGCAGGCCTCAAATACACAATTAATTTGTATACAGGAAGATACACTTTCTGATGATGCTGTTTCTTTGCTCCTTACTTCAGTTTCCCTGTATGTGTCTCTCATTTCTATGCATTGGCTCTGCATATGTATTGTTTGTACTAGCACAAGTGTGATGTAAGCCTTCAATTGTTAGCTAGCTACTACATGTTTAACAGTACACAATTACCCCTGACATCTTGCTACCAACATAACAGAAAGAACCCCTTGTAGGTAGGGACTTTTCATCAACATTATGTTCACATGTGATGTCATCAGTGATGTCATATATATTACGGTAGTGGCTGTGTAGTTATGGTTAAGTTGCTAATCCCATAGGAAGAGCACTTTTTCAGCGGCTTATAACTTTGCTCTCCCTGGACGAATCCTCACTAAACTTTGCAAAAAAAGTACATGGCCCACTAATTTTTTTGCAATGTTTAGTGAGGTTTGGTCGAGGGAGGGAAAAGTTATAGGGGGGGGGTTCCAAAATATCTTTCTGGGGAAAAAACATTGCGCATGCCTACAGCCCAAACCTCTGGATGGATTTTCACCAAATGTGCGGCAGGAGCAGCGGCTTGGTCCCGAAAGCGTGCTTTTGTAAATTTGGTGAAAATCCGTCCAGTATTTGTTTTTTAAATGATCAAAAAGTAGGTCTAAAAAAATTAGTGATATCTATGTCCGCGGACAGGATACCGATTGGTTGATTGGCTTGCGTCATGTCCGCGGACATACGACGCGTTCGCTGATTGGATGGTGAAGAGCATGAAGTGCGTCAGATTGTTCCGATGCGCCCGCCATCTTGGATCCGTGTTTTGGTGTCCGCGGACATCGCGGCAAAAACATATTAAAAAAATCAAACATTGCACTTGTTAAACTTATCAAATAATCTCTGGGGAGGTGAGGGTCGATGAGGATGGGATGGGATTCGGCTGCAAGAAGCAAAAAACTGGTGTTTATTTTTGTCACGAAAGTCACACGGTACATTTGGAGGTGTTCCACAATATAATATGCCTAAAGTACAGGTGAAAGAGATTGAATTTTGGCATTCAAGGGATGGAGATGTATAATCATGGAATTGTGGACTTGTAAATATACAGGGTAATTCATAGAAATTCGCACAAAAGTGGTGCACGCGACTGGCGCACAGCGTGCCCGTGCGAATGTCTGCGCCAGCCGCGTGCGCTAAAATCGATTTCCGTGCACAGCGTATTCATGGATTTTCCCAGCCACCAGGAGCAGCCTCCACCAGACCCCCACTCATGTCCCCTATCACCCCCTCCCCCCAGCAGTGCAGGGGCTGCCTCCACCAGGCCCCCACTCATGTCTACCACCACCCCCACCCCCCAGCAGTGCAGGGGCAGCCTCCACCAGGCCCCCATTCATGTCTCCCACCACCCCCACCCCCCAGCCACCAGGGGCAGCCTCCACCAGACCCCCACTCATGTCCCCTATCACCCCCACCCCCCAGCAGTGCAGGGGCAGCCTTCACCAGGCCCCCACTCATTTCTACCACCACCCCCACCCCCCAGCAGTGCAGGGGCAGCCTCCACCAGGCCCCCACTCATGTCCCCTATCACCCCCACCCCCCAGCAGTGCAGGGGCAGCCTCCACCAGGCCCCCACCCATGTCTCCCACCACCCCCACCCGCCAGCAGTGCAGGGGCAGCCTCCACCAGGCCCCCACTCATGTCCCCTATCACCCCCACCCCCCAGCCACCAGGGGCAGCCTCCACCAGGCCCCCACCCATGTCTACCACCACCCCCACCCCCAAGCAGTGCAGGGGCAGCCTCCACCAGGCCCCCACTCATGTCTACCACCACCCCCACCCCCCAGCAGTGCAGGGCAGCCTCCACCAGGCTCCCACTCATGTCTCCCACCACCCCCACCCCCCAGCCACCAGGGGCAGCCTCCACCAGGCCCCCACCCATGTCTACCACCACCCCCACCCCCGAGCAGTGCAGGGGCAGCCTCCACCAGGCCCCCACTCATGTCCAACTCATGTCTCCCTGCACCCCCAGCCACCAGGGGCAGCCTCCACCAGGCCCCCACCCATGTCTACCACCACCCGACCCCCCAGCCACCAGGGGCAGCCTCCACCAGGCCCCCACTCATGTCTCCCTGCACCCCCACCCCCCAGCAGTGCAGGGGCAGCCTCCACCAGGCCCCCACCCATGCCTCCCACCACCCCCACCCCCCAGCCACCAGGGGCAGCCTCCACCAGGCCCCCACTCATGTCCCCTATCACCCCCACCCCCAGCCACCAGGGGCAGCCTCCACCAGGCCCCCACTCATGTCTCCCTGCACCCCCATCCCCAGCCACCAGGGGCAGCCTCCACCAGGCCCACACCCATGTCTACCACCACCCCCAGCAGTGCAGGGGCAGCCTCCACCAGGCCCCCACTCATGTCCCCCTGCGCCCCCACCCCCCAGCCACCAGGGGCAGCCTCCACCAGGCCCCCCCTCATGTCCCCCTGCACCCCCACCCCCCCAGCAGTGCAGGGGCAGCCTCCACCAGGCCCCCACTCATGTCCCCCTGCACCCCCACCCCCCAGCCACCAGGGGCAGCCTCCACCAGGCCCCCACTCATGTCCCCTATCACCCCCACCCCCCAGCCACCAGGGGCAGCCTCCACCAGGCCCCCACCCATGTCTCCCACCACCCCCACCCCCCAGCCACCAGTGGCAGCCTCCACCAGACCCCCACTCATGTCCCCTATCAACCCCACCCCCCAGCAGTGCAGGGGCAGCCTCCACCAGGCCCCCACTCATGTCTACCACCACCCCCACCCCCCAGCAGTGCAGGGGCAGCCTCCACCAGGCCCCCACTCATGTCCCCCTGGACCCCCACCCCCCAGCCACCAGGGGCAGCCTCCACCAGGCCCCCACCCATGTCTACCACCACCCCCACCCCTCAGCAGTGCAGGGGCAGCCTCCACCAGGCCCCCACCCATGTCTACCACCACCCCCACCCCCCAGCAGTGCAGGGGCAGCCTCCACCAGGCGCCCGCCCATGTCTCCCACCACCCACCAGCCACCAGGGGCAGCCTCTACCACGCCCCCACTCATGTCCCCTGCACCCCCACCCCCCAGCCACCAGGGGCAGCCTCCACCAGGCCCCCACCCATGTCTACCACCACCCCCACCCCCCAGCAGTGCAGGGGATCAGCCTCCACCAGGCCCCCACCCATGTCTCCCACCACCCCCCAGCCACCAGGGGCAGCCTCTACCAGGCCCCCACTCATGTCCCCTATCACCCCCACCCCCCAGCCAGCAGGGGCAGCCTCCACCAGGCCCCCACTCATGTCTACCTGCACCCCCACCCCCCAGCCACCAGGGGCAGCCTCCACCAGGCTCCCACCCATGTCTACCACCACCCCCACCCCCCAGCCACCAGGGGCAGCCTCCACCAGGCCCCCACTCATGTCTACCACCACCCCCACCCCCAGCCACCAGGGGCAGCCTCCACCAGGCCCCCACACATATCTACCACCACCCCCACCCCCCAGCCACCAGGGGCAGCCTCCACCAGGCCCCCACTCATGTCTCCCAGCCAACATGTCACCACAATGTAGATCCCTGGCCCTTATGGTCAGCCTCCAAATGGCAAACACCCACCCGAGTATTGCATCCACCCACTTAGATATGGCAAAAACATGACAGAAGCCCAATTGCAAGTTTGGAAATGAACACATGTCCCTCACATACACCCAATGGGTGTCAGTGAATGTCAAAACCCATATCATGATATGCATGAACCCAATGAGATGATACTACACATTGAACTTTGAATAAAAAATATGTATTAAAAGCAACATAAATTGAATCAAAAATAAACAAACAATAATAGAAATTTAAAAGAAAAACAACAGCAGGTCCGTGAAATAATGCTAAACCACAAATCATAATGCAAAGGAAAGGTGTCCAAAGTCACAGTCCACAAAAGTAAATCCAATGGAAAATTAAAATCGAAAACCATTGCTCCATGGCGAAATCATAATAAAAATTGAAAATCCAAAAGTCAACTATGTACAGATAACTATCCAGGGTCCATGATCCCAACCGAAGAAATGAAACCTATCTAATAACACTACCTAAAAAAATAAACTATATACAAAAATGTGGCCCATTGTCCAAAAGGTCCAAACAAAAAGCTAAACCAAAGGAAACCTAACACTAACTATATAACTATTTACAAGGGCAGCGGGCTAGTCCGACCGCTCACTTCGGGATGTTCCGGGCCAGGGCATCATCGAACTCCTGCTCAATGTCCCGGAGGCGCTCCTCCTCCATGGCCCCGAGGGTCCGCAGAACCGTCCACATGTTCCCCCCAAACTCCCTGCGGATTGCCTCGAGGCACTCGGCATGCCTCAGGGTCCTCTGCATGGAGTTCTCCGCCCTGACCATCGTGAGCCGTGCCTCTTCCGCCCGCTGCCGCTCCGCATTTATGGCGTGGCCCAACCGCTGCCACACGGAAGACACTTCCCGTCCTGGGTCCTCCTGCCCTCCGGCCGATGCCTGCCCCTCCAATGTGGAAGGCCCCGAGCCATCATGGCTCCCACCACGTTGCTGCTGCTGCTTCGCCTCTGCCTGTGTACTGCCTCCTGCTGCCTTCACATCCTCTGATGGCTGGGGTGCAGTCGTTGATGTGGCCACCCCTGCTGGACGTCTGACTCCCGACTGTGGCAGGGATGCCTCCTCCACCAGCCTGGCCGCACCGTCAGAGGCAGCTCCACAGGGCACCCAGGTGACTGATGGGTGGGAAGATGGCACGGAGGACGACTGGCGCATAGGGGGTTCAGTTGAGGAGGGGGTCTGAGCAAGCCCCATCAAACGGAGGAATCCGGCCTGGGTGACCTGTCCCAGTAGGCCGACGTGGTCAATGAACCATTCGAGATGACGTGCAGTCTCCTCATGAAAAGACTGCAGGTCACCTTGCATGGCCCGTTGACGCAATGCCACACCAGTCAGGACAGGGTCAACCCGGACCCGGATAGCCACGTCCGCAGGCAGAGGAAGGCCAGTTGTCGTGAGCTCATCCCCTGCCTGAAAACGGGTCTGGACGTAGGCATCCCTGCTGGTGCAAGATGATTCAGTGACAGGATCAGGGACAGGATTGTACACAGGCACCTCCGCGGCGACCTGTGCTGCCTCCTGTCCCTGGTCCTGCACTGCACCACTAGCACCAGTGGAATCCCCACCTCCAGACCCTGTCTCTGTTGCTTGCACGGCCTCCTCCTACACCAAACCCCCCACCAACCTGGATGACTCCGTGCCATCTTCCCCCGTTGGGCCCTGTGGGGTCCCAGCTGCCCCTTCTGCTGCCGAGGAGTCCAACTCCGACCTCCGCCTCTTGGACCTCCCCCCGGCAGCTACGGCCTGGGACGCGGCACCAGACTCCTCACTCCCCGACGAGATCACAACCTGGGAGGGGAGCCGGGCCTTGCGTCTCCGGCTGGCGGTGCGGTCCCCGCCGCTGTGCTCCACAGCACCTTCTCCGCCTTCTTCATCAGTTGACGCTGCAGACAGGGAGAAATAAAACACAGGCATCAGGGCACTGTACAATGGACACATACACACATGACAGTTGCACATGAGTGGCATTGGCAAACCTCAGACATGGCATCACAATCGGCAACTCACATGTCATTTAAACTTGCACACATGAGCCATACCACAGCCACATCGCAACTGCCAGCACCATCCATACACATACAACAGCATGAGCAGGCAAAGGTGAGCCAGACATCACATGCAACACAGGGAGTGCACTACACATGCACGCACACCACCACACTTGCATGCATGTGTACACCTCAGCCAACTGTCGCAGTGTTCCGATGGGCATCCATGTCACATCTGCCAATCAGGCTTCCACATCCCACTGTCACATGCATCCATGTTGCCTCACTGTTGCACCCTTGTCAAATACACACACATGCACATGTACACAGTGCTGATACATGCAGCTGAAAACAACATACATGCATGACATCACGAACATGCCCACTTACATACACATTCATCCAAACATGTGTGCCCACGCAACTGCATTTGGCATGCAAGCCTACACACACAAGCACCATCCATGTCTCACACATGACAGCCCTCGCATGTGTTAGCCTCACGGCCCTGTACACCCCCACCCATACTCGGCCCCATACAAACAGATGTGCAACCGGCACACTACTGGCACATCACCACACGCACAGCTTACAATCATGATTCATGTACACTTACCGCTCGAATCCAGTCGGGTCTGCCTCTCAAGGACCTGGAAGTGGAGCGCTGGGGATATGCGTTCCAGGACCCTCATCTGATCTTCCGACAAGTGGCCCCGGCGCCCCTTAGCATCCGCTGCCTTCAAGAGGCGCCGGGCCTTGTTCAGGGTCCTGGACCTGAAGTCCTCCCAGCGCTTCTTGACATGTTGGAAGTCGCGGACTGCCACCCCCTCCGCGTTGATGGCAGTCACAATGTCGGTCCAGATCCGAGTCTGTCCTTCCTTGTCGGTGCGCACCCTTCCGTAGAGAGCATCATACTGCCCCAGGACTTGCTCCACCAGGACACCAACTTCCCTGGCACTGAAGCTGGTGCCCCTCTGCCTCTCTGGCCGGGGGTTGTCAGTGGTGCCAGATGTTGCAGTGCCCACATGACAACCCCAGAGGCAGGAGTGGGTGGGCAACTGGGTCCTGGGGCTGGGCTGTGGAGCGATGGAATCCCAGTCGCGAGTCTTCGGTTCCAGCAGGGGTGGTCACAGCAACAGCACCCCTGGCTGATGTGCAGGCAGCAAATGGCAGGGCACGTGGGCAGCAGGCAGTCAGGCAGCAGCAGATGGCAGGTGCGAGCGTGCTCGGGGCTCTGGGGGGCAGTAATTCGGCCTTCTGGGCAGGAGCGTGGTCTTCCGTGTGCTTACGCGTGGCCAGCTTGATACGGAGTGATTTTGCACGTGAAAATCCTGCACTTCTGAGTGTAAATCGAGGAAAGGCCCTTAGCGCGTATGCACGTCAGCACGCATATGCGATTTCATTGGACCAAAGGCCCTTAGTGCGTGAGCGCGTCTGTGACGTGACGCGCGCGGGTGTTTCCCTCATTACACATGATGACAGAGCACACGTGGTAAAACTGCACGTTTGAGTGTCATCGCGTGTAATCGGAGGGAAGTGAGCGTACACGCGATTGGCCTGGGTACGTGTACTTCGGGGTGCACGGGAAGTTCCACCCGCGATAAGCCTGGGTACGTGTGTTTCGGGGTGCACAGGAAGTTTCACACGCGATTGGTGGAAATCCACGTGTGCTGGAGGTGGGGATTCCACTGGTGCTAGTGGTGCAGTGCAGGACCAGGGACAGGAGGCAGCACAGGTCGCCGCGGAGGTGCCTGTGTGCAATCCTGTTCCTGATCCTGTCACTGCATCATCTTGCACCAGCAGGGATGCCTACGTCCAGACCCGTTTTCAGGCAGGGGATGAGCTCACGACAACTGGCCTTCCTCTGCCTGCGGACATGGCTATCCGGGTCCGGGTTGAGCCTGTCCTGACTGGTGTGGCGTTGCGTCAACGGGCCATGCGAGGTGACCTGCAGTATTTTCATGAGGAGACTGCACGTCATCTGGAATGGCTCGTTGACCGCGTCGGCCCACTGGGACAGGTCACCCAGGCCAGATTCCTCCGTTTGATTGGGCTTGCTACGACCCCCTCCTCAACTGAACCCCCTATGCGCCAGTCGTCCTCCATGCCATCTTCCCACCCATCAGTCACCTGGGTGCCCTGTGGAGCTGCCTCTGACGGTGCGGCCAGGCTGGTGGAAGAGGCATCCCTGCCACAGTCGGGAGTCGGACGTCCAGCAGGGGTGGCCACATCAACGACTGCACCCCAGCCAGAAGAGGATGTGCAGGCAGCAGGAGGCAGTGCACGGGCAGAGGCACAGCAGCAGCAGCAACGTGGTGGGAGCCATGATGGCTCGGGGCCTTCCACATCAGAGGGGCAGGCATCGGCCGGAGGGTAGGAGGACCCAGGACGGGAAGTGTCTTCCGTGTGGCAGCGGTTGGGCCACGCCATAGATGCGGAGCGGCAGCGGGCGGAAGAGGCACGGCTCACGATGGTCAGGGCGGAGAACTCCATGCGGAGGGCCCTGAGGCGTGCCGAGTGCCTTGAGGCAATCCGCAGGGAGTTTGGGGGAACATGTGGACGGTCCTGCGGACCCTCGGGGCCATGGAGGAGGAGCGCCTCCGGGACATTGAGCAGGAGTTCGATGATGCCCTGGCCCGGAACATCCCGAAGTGAGCCGTCGGACTAGCCCACTGCCCTTGTAAATAGTTATATAGTTAGTGTTAGGTTTCCTTTGGTTTAGCATTTTTTTTTGGACCTTTTGGACAATGGGCCACATTTTTGTATATAGTTATTTTTTTTAGGTAGTATTATTAGATAGGTTTCATTTCTTCGGTTGGGATCATGGACCCTGGATTGTTTATCTGTACATTGTTGATTTTTGGATTTTCAATTTGTATTATGATTTCGCCATGTAGCAATGGTTTTCAATTTTAATTTTCCATTGGATTTAGTTTTGTGGACTGTGACTTTGGACACCTTTCCTTTGCATTATGATTTGTGGTTTTGCATTATTTCACGGACCTGCAGTTTTATTTATTTTTAAATTTCTATTATTGTTTGTTTATTTTTGATTCAATTTATGTTGCTTTTAATACATATTTTTTCTTCAAAGTTCAATGTGTAGTATCATCTCATTGGTTTCAAGCATATCATGATATGGGTTTTGACATTGACTGACACCCATTGGGTGTATGTGAGGGACATGTGTTCATTTCCAAACTTGCAATTGGGCTTCTGTCATGTTTTTGCCATTTCTAAGTGGGTGGATGCAATACTCGGGTGGGTGTTTGGCATTTGGAGGCTGACCATAAGGGCCAGGGATCTACATTGTAGTGACATGTTGGCTGGGGGACATGGGTGGGGGCCTGGTGGAGGCTGCCCCTGGTGGCTGGGGGGTGGGGGTGATAGGGGACATGAGTGGGGGCCTGGTGGAGGCTGCCCCTGCACTGCTGGGGGGTGGGGGTGGTGGTAGACATGAGTGGGGGCCTGGTGGAGACTGCCCCTGGTGGCTGGGGGGTGGGGGTGCAGGGGGACATGAGTGGGGGCCTGGTGGAGGCTGCCCCTGCACTGCTGGGGGGTGGGGGTGGTGTTAGACATGAGTGGGGGCCTGGTGGAGGCTGCCCCTGCACTGCTGGGGGGTGGGGGTGGTGGGAGACATGAGTGGGGGCCTGGTGGAGGCTGCCCCTGCACTCCTGGGGGTGGGGGTGGTGGTAGACATGAGTGGGGGCCTGGTGGAGGCTGCCCTTGCACTGCTGGGGGGTGAGGGTGCAGAGGGACATGAGTGGGGGCCTGGTGGAGGCTGCCCCTGCACTGCTGGGGGGGTGGGGGTGCAGGGGGACATGAGGGGGGGCCTGGTGGAGGCTGCCCCTGGTGGCTGGGGGGTGGGGGCGCAGGGGGACATGAGTGGGGGCCTGGTGGAGGCTGCCCCTGGTGGCTGGGGGGTGGGGGTGGTGGGAGACATGGGTGGGGGCCTGGTGGAGGCTGCCCTGGTGGCTGTGGGGTGGGGGTGATAGGGGACATGAGTGGGGGCCTGGTGGAGGCTGCCCCTGGTGGCTGGGGGGTGGGGGTGATGCTAGACATGAGTGGGGGCCTGGTGGAGGCTGCCCCTGCACTGCTGGCGGGTGGGGGTGGTGGTAGACATGGGTGGGGGCCGGGTGGAGGCTTCCCCTGGTGGCTGGGGGGTGGGGGTGATAGGGGACATGAGTGGGGGCCTGGTGGAGGCTGCCCCTGGTGGCTGGGGGGTGGGGGTGATAGGGGACATGAGTGGAGGCCTGGTGGAGGCTGCCCCTGGTGGCTGGGGGGTGGGGGTGGTGGGAGACGTGAGTGGGGGCCTGGTGGAGGCTGCCCCTGCACTGCTGGGGGGTGGGGGTGCAGAGGGACATGAGTGGGGGCCTGGTGGAGGCTGCCCCTGGTGGCTGGGGGGTGGGGGTGGTGGGAGACGTGAGTGGGGGCCTGGTGGAGGCTGCCCCTGCACTGCTGGGGGGTGGGGGTGGTGGTAGACATGGGTGGGGGCCTGGTGGAGGCTGCCCCTGGTGGCTGGGGGGTGGGGGTGATAGGTGACATGAGTGGGGGCCTGGTGGAGGCTGCCCCTGCACTGCTGGGGGGTGAGGGTGCAGAGGGACATGAGTGGGGGCCTGGTGGAGGCAGCCTCTGGTGGCTGGGGGGTGGGGGTGCAGGGGGACATGAGTGGGGGCCTGGTGGAGGCTGCCTCTGCACTGCTGGGGGGTGGGGGTAGGGGTAGACATGAGTGGGGGCCTGGTGGAGGCTGCCCCTGCACTGCTGGGGGGTGGGGGTGCAGGGGGACATGAGTGGGGGCCTGGTGGAGGCTGCCCCTGCACTGCTGGGGGGTGGGGGTGGTGGTAGACATGGGTGGGGGCCTGGTGGAGGCTGCCCCTGGTGGCTGGGGGGTGGGGGTGGTGGGAGACATGAGTGGGGGCCTGGTGGAGGCTGCCCCTGCACTGCTGGGGGGTGGCGGTGGTGGTAGACATGAGTGGGGGCCTGGTGGAGGCTGTCCCTGCACTGCTGGGGGGTGGGGGTGCAGGGGGACATGAGTGGGGGCCTGGTGGAGGCTGCCCCTGCACTGCTGGGGGGTGGGGTGGTGGTAGACATGAGTGGGGGCCTGGTGGAGGCTGCCCCTGCACTGCTGGGGGGTGGGGGTGGTGGTAGACATGGGTGGGGGCCTGGTGGAGGCTGCCCCCGGTGGCTGGCGGGTGGGGGTGATAGGGGACATGAGTGGGGGCCTGGTGGAGACTGCCCCTGGTGGCTGGGGGGTGGGGGTGATAGGGGACATGAGTGGGGGCCTGGTGGAGGCTGCCACTGGTGACTGGGGGGTTGGGGTGGTGGGAGACATGGGTGGGGGCCTGGTGGAGGCTGCCCCTGGTTGCTGGGGGTGGGGGTGCAGGGAGACATGAGCTGGACATGAGTGGGGGCCTGGTGGAGGCTGCCCCTGCACTGCTGGGGGGTGGGGGTGGTGGTAGACATAGGTGGGGGCCTGGTGGAGGCTGGCCCTGGTGGCTGGGGGGTGGGGGTGGTGGGAGACATGAGTGGGGGCCTGGTGGAGACTGCCCCTGCACTGCCGGGGGGTGGGGGTGGTGGTAGACATGAGTGGGGGCCTGGTGGAGGCTGCCCCTGCACTGCTGGGGGGTGGGGGTGCAGGGGGACATGAGTGGGGGCCTGGTGGAGGCTGCCCGTGCACTGCTGGGGGGTGGGGGTGGTGGTAGACATGAGTGGGGGCCTGGTGGAGGCTGCCCCTGCACTGCTGGGGGGTGGGGGTGATAGGGGACATGAGTGGGGGCCTGGTGGAGGCTGCCCCTGGTGGCTGGGGGGTGGGGTGGGGGTAGACATGAGTGGGGGCCTGGTGGAGGCTGCCCCTGGTGGCTGGGGGGTGGGGCTGGTGGGAGACATGGGTGGGGGCCTAGTGGAGGCTGCCCCTGGTGGCTGGGGGGTGGGGGTGCAGGGAGACATGAGTTGGACATGAGTGGGGGCCTGGTGGAGGCTTCCCCTGCACTGCTGGTAGACATGGGTGGGGGCCTAGTGGAGGCTGCCCCTGGTGGCTGGGGGGTGGGGGTGGTGGGAGACATGAGTGGGGGCCTGGTGGAGGCTGCCCCTGCACTGCTGGGTGGTGGGGGTGGTGGTAGACATGAGTGGGGGCCTGGTGGAGGCTGCCCCTGCACTGTTGGGGGGTGGGGGTGGTGGTAGACATGGGTGGGGGGCTGGTGGAGGCTGCCCCTGGTGGCTGGGTAGTGGGGGTGATAGGGGACATGCGTGGGGGCCTGGTGGAGGCTGCCCCTGGTGGCTGGGGGGTGGGGGTGGTGGTAGACATGAGTGGGGGCCTTGTGGAGGCTGCCCCTGGTGGCTGGGGGGTGGGGGTGGTGGTAGACATGAGTGGGGGCCTGGTGGAGGCTGCCCCTGCACTGCTGGGGGTGGGGGTGGTGGTAGACATGGGAGGGGGCCTGGTGGAGGCTGCCCCTACACTGCTGGGGGGTGGGGGTGCAGGGGGACATGAGTGGGGGCCTGGTGGAGGCTGCCCCTGGTGGCTGGGGTGTGGGGGTGATAGGGGACATGAGTGGGGGCCTGTTGGAGGCTGCCCCTGGTGGCTGGGGGGTGGGGGTGATAGGGGACATGAGTGGGGGCCTGGTGGAGGCTGCCCCTGGTGGCTGGGGGGTGGTGGTGGTGGTAGACATGAGTGGGGGCCTGGTGGAGGCTGCCCCTGCACTGCTGGGGGTGGGGGTGGTGGTAGACATGGGTGGGGGCCTGGTGGAGGCTGCCCCTGCACTGCTGGGGGGTGGGGGTGCAGGGGGACATGAGTGGGGGCCTGGTGGAGGCTGCCCCTGCACTGCTGGGGGGTGGGGGTGGTGGGAGACATGGGTGGGGGCCTGGTGGAGGGTGCCCCTGGTGGCTGGGGGGTGGGGGTGCAGGGAGACCTGTGTTGGTGATCAGTAGTGCAAGGTGACATGTGGGTTGGCTGGGGGGCATGGCCATGGTGGATGGGTTGCCTGTGGGACATGAGCAGTGGTGCAGGGTAGTCCCCTGTGGTGTGGGCTGCCTGCAGGGGCCGTGCAGGGTGTAGAGGGAACAACTGGGAGGCCAAATCACATGTAGCATTCCCCGGCACCACCTAAATACACGTACCCTGCTGAAATCGCGTGTGAATCTTCCCGCGCACCTCGGAATACACGTACCCAGGCCAATCGCGTGTGGAACTTCCCGTGCATCCCGAAGTACACGTACCCAGGCCAATCGCGTGTGGAACTTCCCGCGCACCCCATAGTACACGTACCCAGGCCAATCTCGTGTGGGACTTCCCACGCACCCCGAAGTACACGAACCCAGGCCAACCGCGTGTGGAACTTCCCGCGCACCCCGTACGTACACGTTCCCAGGCCAATCGCGTGTGGGACTTCCCACGCACCCGGAAGTACACGTACCCAGGCCAATCGCGTGTGGAACTTCCCGCGCACCCCGAAGTACACGTACCCAGGCCAATCGCGTCTGGAACTTCCCACGCACCCCGAAGTACACGTAACAAGGCCAATCGCGTGTGGGACTTCCCGCGCAACCAGGTACACACGCGCACGCTATTTTTCACACAGCGGGTGTCCGTGTTTGTCGGTACCCCTTTGCACCTCATTTGTCCTAGAGGGCACTCTATGGACCATTCATCATGGCTGTATATGGGTGCTTTTTGTTATCGCACATTTTGGCGCATATTTTTTTCAGGCGCAGGGACACTACCGCCACCGCCTGCTTTCTTGTGGCGTACTTGTTTGGCCCTGTGCGCGTCTTTGACCGTGCGCTGGTTTGCCCTATTCGATTCCATGAATACGGGTTGTAGGCGAGCGTGTGGGCGTTCCGCGCACTTGCCCCCTGTACTTCCCCTGTGACGCCCATATTTTCATGCGTTGTTCCCCATTCCGAGTGTTACGCCCCTTGTTCCGCCTACTTTTGTGATGTGCGCCGCGCTATGTGCGATTTCGCAGTGGCCGTGGCGCACGCTGTTGGATGACCTGTGGGACGGCGTGCGCGGCGCACATTTTCAGCGCACATCCAATGTTTTTCTCGCGCACGGACTTCCATGAATCGATGTGCGCTGGTTTCCCTGCGATTTTCGCACTTGCACTGCGATTTTCGCACTTGCACTGCAAATCGCACGTTTTGGCACCTTTGCGCGGGAATTTTCGGCGCACATTAATTCCATGAATCGACCCCATAGATTGTTGCTTCTGTAGTCTGCAACCTCAACTTTATCTTGTGGTATTACAGAGTAATACTACATTCAGAATGCCCATTACTCTATATTGTATATATTGGTTGCTGTATATTTATTAATATTAAATAGAAGCAATTTCGGGTTATTTTACACTCTTAATTAAAACGCTTGATGTTTATAAATTGATGTGCTGGTGGTACAACCAGAGCGCGGCAAATAAAGGACTAATGTCTCTATGTTAAAATGTAAATAAAATAATAATGGAGTCAGACTACCGCCCCCTAGAGTCTGGCATCTGAGGCAGCCACGCGCAGTGTCTGATGCAAAGAGCGGCGCTGCATGTGTATGAGAATAACAGTTGTCACGAATGCGGTGAGCAAGTTGTTGCAAAATGAGAATGTATTTTGATTCTGAGTGAAGGTCACCAGCTTTGAATTTTTGGCTGCGAGCTAAGGAAGCCCACGCATAGGACACACAGTATAAGGTTCAATAGTTTTTTGACCTTGAGAGAAAGGGACCATTCCGTAAGCAATGAGAGGAGGTTTGTAATAATGAAGATTTGATAAGGTTATGCATTCCAAAAGTGTGTAAGGAACATGTAAATTCAGTTTATGAAGAATCTTTGGTGCGAACGCAGTGAGCGTTACGGTCTGACTTACGCCAAGAGAATGGAAATGGTGAATATAATGTAGTTTATAAAACTTATGAAATTCAGTAAAAAAACTTTGTTAAAGGGACGTTATGGTTAAGTTGCGCTACTAAAAACCTATGAAATTCCATAAAAAAAACTTTGTTAAAGGGTTCCAAGTAAAACCGAAAAACCCCTGAAATTCGCCAGCTATGGTAAGCTAAGAAACCATAACTCGCGCCACCACCGTGCACTGCTAAGACTAACACCCAGGACATCAAAGATTACATCACAAATGGCATTGATGACATCACTGATGACATCACATGTGCATTTACTTTTCATGAAATGTCTGTACAAGGTATTCTTATTATAATGTTGAGAAAAAGTGTCAACGATCATTGGAATAAATATCATGAGCTACGTAGTGCATTAAACAATGCATTGATATAAATAGCATTCTATTATGAAGTTCTTTACAGTATGGTAAGCTACTCATGCAGAAACATAGGCATTGTGTGCAGCATACATGATGAAGGTATAATATTCATAATGTTGATATGTTGAATAATGAAACGATAACTGTTTTCTTATTAGAGTTTTGTGTACTGTGAAATATGTAATAAGTAGCTAATAAAACCCACGTATTACATAATTGCATTATTATAGACAAAACATAAAGACACAATAACACATACAAATATGGGTATATACAGGGAAAGTGAAGTAAGCAAAAAAGCAAAAGTAGTATCAGAAACAATTCATAACTATAACTGATTTTTTTTATGCTAATAAATGATTGCTCTGTTTCAAAGCTGCTATTTACCCTATGTATATGTTTCACATGATGTGACAGGACCCTAAGGAAAGTAGTGTGAGTGCAATGTATACAAATATGAGTATATGCAGGGAAAGTATAGTAATAAAAAAAAACAGAACTATCAGAAAATGCTGATAACTCTACTGATTATTTTAATGCACAGAAAGGAATGCTGTCTTTCAAGCTTGTGTCTTCCCCTATGTATATGTTTCATATGATATGACTGGACCCTAAGGGAATTACTGTAAGAACATACTTGAAGGATAAGTCTACAAATATAGTACGTTAACAATTTTTAGTTCATGACTGTTACTGAAGAAAACCACGTGGCCTAGATATGTCAGTAAAGGAAAACAGAGGGAGACAGACATGTGATGTCATCAGTGATGTCATCAATGACACTTGTGATGTCATCTTTGATGTCCTGGGTGTTAGTCTTAGCAGTGCACGGTGGTGGCGCGAGTTATGGTTGCTTAGTTTACCAAAACTGGCGAATTTCAAGGGTTTTTTGGTTTTACTTGGAACCATAACATCCCTTTGACAAAGTTTTTTCACTGAATTTCATAAGTTTTTAGTAGAGCAACTTAATCATAACGTCCCTTTAACAATGTTTTTTCACTGAATTTCATAGGTTTTTAGTAGCGCAACTTAACCATAACGTCCCTTTAACAACGTTTTTTTAATGAATTTCATAGGTTTTTATTAGTGCAACTTTACGATAACGTCCCTTTAACAAAGTTTTTTCATTGAATTTCATAGGCTTTTATTAGTGCAACTTAACCATAACATCCCTTTAACAAAGTTTTTTCATTGAATTTCATAGGTTTTTAATAGCGCAACTTAACCATAACGTCCCTTTAACAAAGTTGTTTCACTGAATTTCATTGGTTTCTATTAGTGCAACTTTACCATAACGTCCCTTTAACAACGTTTTTTCATTGATTTTCATAGGTTTTTATTAGTGCAACTTAACCATAACGTCCCTTTAACAAACTTTTTTTCATTGAATTTCATAATTTTTTATTAGTGCAACCTAACCATAACGTCCTTTTCAATGGATGAAGACCATTAGCATCCTAGGTTCTCGAAGTGGGAACCCGAGGTGGTAAAAAAAGTTTTTTTCTTGGAAGGAAAATCTTTTACCAAGATGGACACCATGGAAAGGGAAGGCGGGGTGTATAAAGATAACACAATAGGGCATGGGTAGGGGGGACCAGGAGGGAGACACAGGGCATGAGAGTGCAGTGGGGGTAACAGGAGAGAGACACGGGGCATGAGCGGGGGGTGGGGGGTAACAGGAGGGAGACACAGGGCATGAGCGGGGGGTGGGGGGCAATAGCAGGGAGACACAGGGCATGAGCGGGAGGTGGGGGTAACAGGAGAGAGACACGGGGCATGAGCAGGGGGTGGGGGACAACATCAGGGAGACACGGGGCATGAACGGGTGTGGGGGGGCAACAGCAGGGAGACACGGGGCATGAGCGGGGGGTGGGGGGAACTCTGGGAGACACGTGGAATGAGAGGGGGTGGGGGGTAACAGAAGAGAGACACGGGGCATGAGCAGGGGGTGGGGGGAAACAGGAGGGAGACACGGGGCATGACTGGGGGGTGGGGGGCAACATGAGAGAGACACGGGGCATGACCGGGGGGTGGGGGTAACAGGAGAGAGACATGGGGCATGAGCGGGGGGTGGGGGTCAACATGAGAGAGACACAGGGCATGAACGGGGGTGGGGGGTAACAGGAGGGAGACACAGGGCATGAGCGGGGGTGGGGAGCAACAGCAGGGAGACACGGGGCATGACCAGGGGGTGGGGGGCAACAGGAGAGAGAAACGGGGCATGAGCGGGGGGTGGGGGAAACATCAGGGAGACACGGGGCATGAGCGGAGGTGGGGGGGCAACAGCAGGGAGACACGGGGCATGAGCGGGGGTGGGGGAACACGGGGAGACACGGGGCATGAGAGGGGGTGGGGGGTAACAGAAGAGAGACACGGGGCATGAGCGGGGGGAGGGGGGCAACAGGAGGGAGACACAGGGCATGACCAGGGGGTGGGGGGAAACAGCAGGGAGACACGGGGCATTACCAGGGGGTGGGGGGCAACAGAAGGGAGACACGGGGCATGACCGGGGGTAGGGGGTACCAGGAGAGAGACACTGGGCATGAGAGGGGGGTGGGGGGTGTCAGGAGAGAGACACGGAGCATGAGAGGGGGGTGGGCGGTAACAGGAGAGAGACATGGGGCATGAGCGGTGGGTGGAAGCAATAGCAGGGAGACACGGGGCATGAGCGGGGGGTGGGGGGCAACAGCAGCGAGACACGGGGCATGAGCGGGGGGTGTGGGGAACACGGGGGAGACACAGGGCATGACCGGGGGGTGGGGGCAACATGAGGGAGACACGGGGCATGACCAGGGGGTGGGGGGCAACAGCAGGGAGACACAGGCCATGAACGGGGGTGGGGGGCAACAGAAGGGAGACACGGGGCATGACCGGGGGGAGGAGGGCAACAGGAGAGAGACATGGGACATGAGAGTGGGGTGGGGGGCAACAGCAGGGAGACACGGGCATGAGCGGGGGGTGGGGAGAACACGAGGAAGACACGGGGCATGACCAGGGTGTGGGGGGCAACATGAGGGAGACACGGGGCATGACTGCGGGTGGGGGGCAACAGGAGAGAGACACGGGCATGACCAGTGTTGGGGGGCAACAGGAGAGAGACACGGGACATGAGATGGGGGTGGGGGGTAACAGGAGAGAGACACGGGGCATGAGCGGTGGGGAGCAACATGAGAGAGAGACGGGGCATGAGCGGAGGGTGGGAGGCAACAGCAAGGAGACACGGGCATAAGCGGGGGTTGGGGGGAACACAAGGGAGACACGGGGCATGAGAGGGGTGTGGGGGTAACAGGAGAGAGACACAGGGCATGAGCGGGGGTGGGGGGCAACAGCAGGAAGACACGGGGCATGACCAGGGGGTGGGGGCAACAGAAGGGAGACACGGGGCATGACCGGGGGTGGGGGGTACCAGGAGAGAGACACTGGGCATGAGAGAGGGGTGGGGGGTGTCAGGAGAGAGACACAGAGCATGAGAGGGGGTGGGGGGTAACAGGAGAGAGACATGAGGCATGAGCGGGGGGTGGGGGGAAACAGCAGCGAGACACGGGGCATGATCGGGGGTGGGGGGCAACAGGAGAGAGACACAGGGAATGAGAGGGGGGTGGGGGGTAACAGGAGAGAGACACGGGGTGTGAGAGGGGGTTGGGGTGTAACAGGAGAGAGACACGGGGCATGAGCGGGGGGTGGGGGGGCAACAGCAGGGAGACACGGGGCATGAGCGGGGCATTGGGGGCAACATCAGGGAGACACGGGGAATGAGCGGGGGGTGGGGGAACACGAGGGAGACACAGGACATGAGAGGGGGCTGGGGGGTAACAGGAGAGAGACACGAGGCATGGGCAGGGGTGAGGGGCAACAGCAGGGAGACACGGGGCATGAGCGGGGGAGCAACAGGAGAGAGACACGGGTTATGAGCGGGAGTGGGGGGCAACAGCAGGGAGACACGGGGCATTACCGGGGGTGGGGGGTAACAGGAGAGAGACACGGAGCATGAGCTGGGGGTGGGGGGCAACAGCAGGGAGACACGGGGCATGAGCGGGGGGTGGGGGGCAACAGCAGGGAGACACGGGGCATGACCGAGGGGTGGGGGTAACAGGAGAGAGACACAGGGCATGAGCGGAGGTGGGGGGCAACAGGAGGAAGACACAGGGCATGAGAGGGGGGTGGGGGTAACAGGAGAGAGACACGGGGCATGAGCGGGGTATGGGGGCAACAGCAGGAAGACACGGGGCATGAGCGGGGGGTGGGGGCAAACAGGGGAGACACAAAGCATGAGCGGGGGTGGGGGGAACAGGAGAGAGACACAGGGCATGAGCGGGGGGTAGGGGGCAACAGCAGGGAGACACGGGCATGACGGGGGTGGGGGGCAACAGAAGAGAGACACGGGGCAGGAGAGGGGGGTGGGGGGTAACAGGAGAGAGACACGGGGCATGAGCGGGGAATGGGTGCAACAGCAGGGAGACACGGGGCATGACCGGGGGGTTAACATGAGAGAGACACGGGGAATGAGAGGGTGTGGGGGGCAACAGCAGGGAGACACGGGGCATGAACGGGTGTGGGGGGGCAACAGCAGGGAGACACGGGGCATGAGCGGGGGGTGGGGGGAACTCTGGGAGACACGTGGAATGAGAGGGGGTGGGGGGTAACAGAAGAGAGACACGGGGCATGAGCAGGGGGTGGGGGGAAACAGGAGGGAGACACGGGGCATGACTGGGGGGTGGGGGGCAACATGAGAGAGACACGGGGCATGACCGGGGGGTGGGGGTAACAGGAGAGAGACATGGGGCATGAGCGGGGGGTGGGGGTCAACATGAGAGAGACACAGGGCATGAACGGGGGTGGGGGGTAACAGGAGGGAGACACAGGGCATGAGCGGGGGTGGGGAGCAACAGCAGGGAGACACGGGGCATGACCAGGGGGTGGGGGGCAACAGGAGAGAGAAACGGGGCATGAGCGGGGGGTGGGGGAAACATCAGGGAGACACGGGGCATGAGCGGAGGTGGGGGGGCAACAGCAGGGAGACACGGGGCATGAGCGGGGGTGGGGGAACACGGGGAGACACGGGGCATGAGAGGGGGTGGGGGTAACAGAAGAGAGACACGGGGCATGAGCGGGGGGAGGGGGGCAACAGGAGGGAGACACAGGGCATGAGCAGGGGGTGGGGGGAAACAGGAGGGAGACACGGGGCATGACTGGGGGGTGGGGGGCAACATGAGAGAGACACGGGGCATGACCGGGGGGTGGGGGTAACAGGAGAGAGACATGGGGCATGAGCGGGGGGTGGGGGTCAACATGAGAGAGACACAGGGCATGAACGGGGGTGGGGGGTAACAGGAGGGAGACACAGGGCATGAGCGGGGGTGGGGAGCAACAGCAGGGAGACACGGGGCATGACCAGGGGGTGGGGGGCAACAGGAGAGAGAAACGGGGCAAGAGCGGGGGGTGGGGGAAACATCAGGGAGACACGGGGCATGAGCGGAGGTGGGGGGGCAACAGCAGGGAGACACGGGGCATGAGCGGGGGTGGGGGAACACGGGGAGACACGGGGCATGAGAGGGGGTGGGGGTAACAGAAGAGAGACACGGGGCATGAGCGGGGGGAGGGGGGCAACAGGAGGGAGACACAGGGCATGACCAGGGGGTGGGGGGAAACAGCAGGGAGACACGGGGCATTACCAGGGGGTGGGGGGCAACAGAAGGGAGACACGGGGCATGACCGGGGGTAGGGGGTACCAGGAGAGAGACACTGGGCATGAGAGGGGGGTGGGGGGTGTCAGGAGAGAGACACGGAGCATGAGAGGGGGGTGGGGGGCAACAGAAGAGAGACAGGGGGCATGAGAGGGGGATGGGGGTAACAGGAAAGAGACATGGGGCATGAGCGGGGGGTGGGGGTAACAGGAGAGAGACACGGGGCATGAGCGGGGGATGTGGGGTAAGAGGAGAGACATGGGGCATGAGTGGGGGGTGGGAGCAACAGCAGGGAGACACAGGGCATGAGCGGGGGGTGGGGGAACACGAGGGAGACACGGGGCATGACTGCGGGTGGGGGGCAACAGGAGAGAGACATGGGCATGACCGGTGGTGGGGGCAGCAGGAGAGAGACACGGGGCATGAGAGAGGGTGGGGGGTAACAGGAGAGAGACACGGGGCATGAGCGGAGGGTGGGGGCAACAGAAGGGAGACACGGGCATGAGTGGGGGTTGGGGGGAACACAAGGGAGACACGGGGCATGAGAGGGGGTGGGGGCAACAGCAGGGAGACACGGGGCATTACCAGGGGTTGGAGGGCAACAGAAGGGAGACACGGGGCATGACCGGGGGTGAGGGGTACCAGGAGAGAGACACTGGGCATGAGAGGGGGGTGGGGGGTATCAGGAGAGAGACACGGAGCATGAGAGGGGGGTGGGGGGCAACAGGAGAGAGACACGGGGCATGAGAGGGGGGTGGCCGTTAACAGGAGAGTGGGGGTGGGGGGAACACAGGGAGACACGGGGCATGAGAGGGGGTGGGGGGTAACAGAAGAGAGACACAGGACATGAGCGGAGGGTGGGGGGCAACAGGAGGGAGACACGGGGCATGACCAGGGGGTGAGGGGAAACAGGAGGGAGACACGGGGCATGACTGGGGGGTGGGGGACAACAGGAGAGAGACACGGGGCATGACCGGGGTGGGGGCAACATGAGAGAGACACGGGCATGAGAGGGGGATGGGGGTAACAGGAGAGAGACATGGGGCATGAGCGGGGGGTGGGGGTCAACATGAGAGAGACACGGGGCATGAGTGAGGGGTGGGGGGCAACAGCAGGGAGACACAGGAGAGAGACACGGGGCATGAGAGGGGGTTGGGGGGTAACAGGAGAGAGACACGGGGCATGAGCGGGGGGTGGGGGGTAAGAGGAGAGAGACATGGGGCATGAGCGGGGGGTGGGAGCAACAGCAGGGAGACACGGGGCATGAGCAGGGGGTGGGGGGCAACAGCAGGGAGACACAGGGCATGAGCGGGGGGTGGGGGAACACGAGGGGGGAGACACGGGGCATGACTGCGGGTGGGGGGCAACAGGAGAGAGACACGGGCATGACCGGTGGTGGGGGCAGCAGGAGAGAGACAAGGGGCATGAGAGGGGGTGGGGGGTAACAGGAGAGAGACACGGGGCATGAGCGGAGGGTGGGGGCAACAGAAGGGAGACACGGGCATGAGTGGGGGTTGGGGGGAACACAAGGGAGACACGGGGCATGAGAGGGGGTGCGGGCAACAGCAGGGAGACACAGGGCATTACCAGGGGTTGGGGGGCAACAGAAGGGAGACACGGGCATGACCGGGGGTGGGGGGTACCAGGAGAGAGACACTGGGCATGAGAGGGGGGTGGGGGGTGTCAGGAGAGAGACACGGAGCATGAGAGGGGGTTGGGGGGTAACAGGAGAGAGACATGGTTCATGAGCGGGAGGTGGGAGCAACAGCAGGGAGACACAGGGCATGAGCGGGGGTTTGGGGGCAACAGCAGGGAGACACGGGGCATGATCGGAGAGTGTGGGGAACACGAGGGAGACACGGGGCATGACCGGGGGGTGGGGGGCAACATGAGGGAGACACGGGGCATGACCAGGGGGTGGGGGGCAACAGCAGGGAGACACGGGCCATGAACGGGGTGGGGGCAACAGAAGGGAGACACGGGGCATGACTGGGGGAAGGAGGGCAACAGGAGAGAGACATGGGGCATGAGAGGGGGGTGGGGGGCAACAGCAGGGAGACACGGGGCATGAGCGGACGGTGGTGGGAACATGAGGGAGACATGGGGCATGACCGGGGGGTGGGGGGCAACAGGAGAGAGACAAGGGGCATGACCGGTGTTGGGGGGCAACAGGAGAGAGACACGGGGCATGACTGCGGGTGGGGGGCAACAGGAGAGAGACACGGGGCATGACCGGTGTTGGGGGCAGCAGGAGAGAGACACGGGGCATGAGAGGGGGTGGGGGGTAACAGCAGGGAGACACGGGGCATGAGCGGAGGGTGGTGGGAACACGAGGGAGACACAGGGCATGACCGGGCGGTGGGGGGCAACATGAGGGAGACACGGGGCATGACTGCGGGTGGTGGGCAACAGGAGAGAGACACAGGGCATGACCGGTGTTCGGGGAAACAGGAGAGAGACACGGGGCATGAGAGGGGGGTGGGGGGTAACAGTAGAGAGACACGGGGCATGAGCGGTGGGGAGCAACATGAGAGAGAGACGGGGCATGAGCGGAGGGTGGGGGGCAACAGCAGGGAGACACGGGCATGAGCGGGGGTTGGGGGGAACACAAGGGAGACACGGGGCATGAGAGGGGTGTGGGGGCAACAGGAGAGAGACACAGGGCATGAGCGGTGGTGGGGGGCAACAGCAGGGAGACACGGGGCATGACCAGGGGGTGGGGGGCAACAGAAGGGAGACACGGGGCATGACCGGGGTAGGGGTACCAGGAGAGAGACACTGGGCATGGGAGGGGGGTGGGGGGTGTCAGGAGAGAGACACAGAGCATGAGAGGGGGGTGGGGGTAACAGGAGAGAGACACGAGGCATGAGCGGGGGGTGGGGGGAAACAGCAGGGAGACACGGGGCATGATCGGGGGGTGGGGGGCAACAGGAGAGAGACACAGGGTGTGAGAGGGGGTTGGGGTGTAACAGGAGAGAGACACGGGGCATGAGCAGGGGGTGGGGGGGCAACAGCAGGGAGACACAGGGCATGAGCGGGGGTTGGGGGCAACAGCAGGGAGACACGGGGAATGAGCCGGGGGTGGGGGGAACACGAGGGAGACACAGGGCATGAGAGGGGGGTGGGGGTAACAGGAGAGAGACACGAGGCATGGGCGGGGGGTGAGGGGCAACAGCAGGGAGACACGGGGCATGAGCGGGGGGCAACAGGAGAAAGACACGTGGCATGAGTGAGGGGGTAACAGGAGAGACACGAGGCATAAGCGGGGGGGGGAACAGGAGAGAGACACGGTTTATGAGCGGGAGTGGGGGGCAACAGCAGGGAGACACGGGGCATGACCGGGGGTGGGGGGTAACAGGAGAGAGACACGGAGCATGAGCTGGGGGTGGGGGGCAACAGCAGGCAGACACGGGGAATGAGCGGGGGGTGGGGGGCAACAGCAGGGAGACACGGGGCATGACCGAGGGGTGGGGGGTAACAGGACAGAGACACGGGGCATGAGCGGAGGTGGGGGGCAACAGGAGGTAGACACAGGGCATGAGCGGGGGGTGGGGGTAACAGGAGAGAGACACGGGGCATGAGCGGGGTGTGGGGGCAACAGCAGGGAGACACGGGGCATGAGCGGGGGGTGGGGGCAAACAGGGGAGACACAAAGCATGAGCGGAGGTGGGGGGAACAGGAGAGAGACACGGGGCATGAGCGGGGGTTAGGGGGCAACAGCAGGGAGACACGGGCATGACCGGGGGTGGGGGGCAACAGAAGAGAGACACGGGGCATGAGCAGGGGGTGGGAGTAACAGGGGAGAGACACGGGGCATGAGCGGAGGGGGCAACAGCAGGGAGACACGGGGCATGACCGGGGGTGGAGGGCAACAGGAGAGAGACATGGGGCATGAGAGGGGGTGGGGGGTAAAAGGAGAGAGGCAGGGGGCATGAGAAGGGGTGGGGGGTAACAGGAGAGAGACACGGGGCATGAGAGCGGGGTGGCCGGTAACAGGAGAGAGACACGGGGCATGAGCGGGGGGTGGGGGGCAACAGCAGGGAGACACAGGGCATGAGCGGTGGGTGGGGGGCAATGGCAGGGAGACACGGGGCATGACCGAGGGTGTGGAGCAACAGAAGGGAGACACGGGGCATGAGCAGGGGGTGGGAGTAACAGGGGAGAGACACAGGGCATGAGCGGAGGGGGCAACAGCAGGGAGACACGGGGCATGACCGGGGGTGGAGGGTAACAGGAGAGAGACATGGGGCATGAGAGGGGGGTGGGGCGTAAAAGGAGAGAGGCAGGGGGCATGAGAAGGGGTGGGGGGTAACAGGAGAGAGACACAGGGCATGAGAGGGGGTGGGAGGGTAACAGGAGAGAGACACGGGGCATGAGCGGGGGGTGGGGGACAACAGCAGGGAGACACGTGGCATGAGCGGAGGGTGGAGGGCAACAGCAGGGAGACACGGGGCATAGGGGTCTGGGGGTAACAGGAGAGAGACACAGGGCATGAGCGGGGGGTGGGGGTAACAGGAGAGAGACACGGGGCATGAGTGTGGGGTGGGGAGCAACAGGAGAGAGACACGGGGCATGAGCAGGGGTGGGGGTAACAGGAGAGAGACACGGGGCATGAGCGGGGGGTGGGGGGCAACAGCCGGGAGACACAGGGCATGATCGGGGTGAGGGGCAACAGCAGGGAGACATGGGGCATGAACGGGGGTGGGGGGAACAGGAGAGAGACACAGGGCATGAGCGGGGGGTGGGGTGCAACAGGAGAGAGACACGGGGCATGAGAGGGGGTGGGGTTTAACAGGAGAGAGACACGGGGCATGAGCGGTGGGTGGGGGAAACAGCAGGGAGACACGGGGCATGACTGGGGGGTGGGGGGTAACAGGAGAGAGACACGGGGCATGAGCGGGGTTTGGGGGGCAACAGCAGGGAGACACGGGGCATGACAGGGGGGTGGGGGGCAACAGGAGAGAGACACGGGGCATGAGAGGGGGGTGGGGGTAACAGGAGAGAGACATGGGGCATAAGAGGGGGGTGGGGGCAACAGCAGGGAGACACAGGGCATGAGCAGGGGGTGGGGGACCACGAGGGAGTCACGGGGCATGAGAGGGGGGTGGGGGGCAACAGGAGAGAGACACGGTTCATGAGCGGGGGGTGGGGGGAAACAGCAGGGAGACACGGGGCATGAAGGGGTGGGGGGTAACAGGAGAGAGACAGAGGGCATAAGCAGGGGGTGGGGGCAACAGGAGAGAGACATGGGGCATGAGTGGGGGGTGGGGAGCAACAGGAGAGAGACACGGGGCATGAGCGGGGGTGGGGGTAACAGGAGAGAGACACGGGGCATGAGCGGGGGGTGGGGGGCAACAGCCGGGAGACACAGGGCATGATCGGGGGGTGAGGTTCAACAGCAGGGAGACATGGGGCATGAACGGGGGGTGGGGGGAACAGGAGAGAGACACAGGGCATGAGCGGGGGATGGGGGGCAACAGCAGGGAGACACGGGGCATGACCGGGGGTGGGCTGCAACAAGAGAGACACGGGGCATGAGAGGGAGGTGGGGGGCAACAGCAGGGAGACACGGGGCATGACTGGGGGGTGGGGGGCAACAGGAGAGAGACACGGGGCATGAGAGGGCATGGGGGTAACAGGAGAGAGACACGGGCATGAGCGGTGGGTGGGGGAAACAGCAGGGAGACACGGGGCATGACTGGGGGGTGGAGGGCAACAGCAGGGAGACACGGGGCATGACAGGGGGGTGGGGGGCAACAGGAGAGAGACACGGGGCATGAGAGGGGGGTGGGGGTAACAGGAGAGAGACAGGGGGCATAAGAGGGGGGTGGGGGGCAACAGCAGGGAGACACAGGGCATGAGCAGGGGATGGGGGAACACGAGGGAGTCACGGGGCATGAGAGGGGGTGGGTGCAACAGGAGAGAGACACGGTTCATGAGCGGGGGTGGGGGGAAACAGCAGGGAGACACGGGGCATGGAGGGGTGGGGGGTAACAGGAGAGAGACACAGGGCATGAGCAGGGGGTGGGGGCAACAGGAGAGAGACACGGGGCATGAGTGGGGGGTGGGGGTAACAGGAGAGAGACATGGGGCATGAGTGGGGGGTGGGGAGCAACAGGTGAGAGACACGGGCATGAGCGGGGGTGGGGGTAACAGGAGAGAGACACGGGGGGTGGGGGGCAACAGCCGGGAGACACGGGGCATGATCGGGGGGTGAGGGGCAACAGCAGGGAGACAGGTGGCATGAACAGGGGTGGGGGGAACAGTAAAGAGACACAGGGCATGAGCGGGGGGCAACAGCAGGAAGACACGGGGCATGACCGGGGGTGGGCTGCAACAGGAGAGAGACACAGGGCATGAGCGGGGGTGGGGGGCAACAGCAGGGAGACACGGGGCATGACTGGGGGGTGGGGGGCAACAGGAGAGAGACACGGGGCATGAGAGGGGATGGGGGTAACAGGAGAGAGACACGGTCATGAGCGGTGGGTGGGGGAAACAGCAGGGAGACACGGGGCATGACTTGGGGGTGGGGGGTAACAGGAGAGAGACACGGGGCATGAGCGGGGTTTGGGGGGCAACAGCAGGGAGACACGGGGCATGACCGGGGGTGGGGGCAACAGGAGAGAGACACGGGGCATGAGAGGGGGGTGGGGGTAACAGGAGAGAGACACGGGGCATAAGAGGGGGTGGGGGGCAACAGCAGGGAGACACAGAGCATGAGCAGGGGGTGGGGGAACACGAGGGAGTCACGGGGCATGAGAAGGGGTGGGGGGTAACAGGAGAGAGACACAGGGCATGAGAGGGGGTGGGAGGGTAACAGGAGAGAGACACGGGGCATGAGCGGGGGGTGGGGGACAACAGCAGGGAGACACGTGGCATGAGCGGAGGGTGGAGGGCAACAGCAGGGAGACACGGGGCATGGGGGTCTGGGGGTAACAGGAGAGAGACACAGGGCATGAGCGGGGGGTGGGGGTAACAGGAGAGAGACACGGGGCATGAGTGTGGGGTGGGGAGCAACAGGAGAGAGACACGGAGCATGAGCAGGGGTGGGGGTAACAGGAGAGAGACACGGGGCATGAGCGGGGGGTGGGGGGCAACAGCCGGGAGACACAGGGCATGATCGGGGGGTGAGGGGCAACAGCAGGGAGACATGGGGCATGAACGGGGGTGGGGGGAACAGGAGAGAGACACAGGGCATGAGCGGGGGGTGGGGTGCAACAGGAGAGAGACACGGGGCATGAGAGGGGATTGGGTTTAACAGGAGAGAGACACGGGGCATGAGCGGTGGGTGGAGGAAACAGCAGGGAGACACGGGGCATGACTGGGGGGTGGGGGGTAACAGGAGAGAGACACGGGGCATGAGCGGGGTTTGGGGGGCAACAGCAGGGAGACACGGGGCATGACAGGGGGGTGGGGGGCAACAGGAGAGAGACAAGGGGCATGAGAGGGGGGTGGGGGTAACAGGAGAGAGACATGGGGCATAAGAGGGGGGTGGGGGGCAACAGCAGGGAGACACAGGGCATGAGCAGGGGGTGGGGGACCACGAGGGAGTCACGGGGCATGAGAGGGGGGTGGGGGGTAACAGGAGAGAGACACGGTTCATGAGCGGGGGGTGGGGGGATATAGCAGGGAGACACGGGGCATGAAGGGGTGGGGGGTAACAGGAGAGAGACACAGGGCATGAGTAGGGGGTGGGGGCAACAGGAGAGAGACACGGGGCATGAGTGGGGGGTGGGGGTAACAGGAGAGAGACATGGGGCATGAGTGGGGGGTGGGGAGCAACAGGAGAGAGACACGGGGCATGAGCGGGGGTGGGGGTAACAGGAGAGAGACACGGGGGGTGGGGGGCAACAGCCGGGAGACACGGGGCATGATCGGGGGGTGAGGTTCAACAGCAGGGAGACATGGGGCATGAACGGGGGGTGGGGGGAACAGGAGAGAGACACAGGGCATGAGCGGGGGATGGGGGCAACAGCAGGGAGACACGGGGCATGACCGGGGGGGGCTGCAACAGGAGAGAGACACGGGGCATGAGCGGGGGGTGGGGGGCAACAGCAGGGAGACACGGGGCATGACTGGGGGGTGGGGGGCAACAGGAGAGAGACACGGGGCATGAGAGGGGATGGGGGTAACAGGAGAGAGACACGGGCATGAGCGGTGGGTGGGGGAAACAGCAGGGAGACACGGGGCATGACTGGGGGGTGGAGGGTAACAGGAGAGAGACACGGGGCATGAGCGGGGTTTGGGGGGCAACAGCAGGGAGACACTGGGCATGACAGGGGGGTAGGGGGCAACAGGAGAGAGACACGGGGCATGAGAGGGGGGTGGGGGTAACAGGAGAGAGACACGGGGCATAAGAGGGGACTGGGGGGCAACAGCAGGGAGACACAGGGCATGAGCAGGGGGTGGGGGAACACGAGGGAGTCACGGGGCATGAGAGGGGGTGGGGGTAACAGGAGAGAGACACGGTTCATGAGCGGGGGGTGGGGGGAAACAGCAGGGAGACATGGGGCATGGAGGGGTGGGGGGTAACAGGAGAGAGACACAGGGCATGAGCAGGGGGTGGGGGCAACAGGAGAGAGACACGGGGCATGAGTGGGGGGTGGGGGTAACAGGAGAGAGACATGGGGCATGAGTGGGGGGTGGGGAGCAACAGGTGAGAGACACGGGCATGAGCGGGGGTGGGGGTAACAGGAGAGAGACACGGGGGGTGGGGGGCAACAGCCGGGAGACACGGGGCATGATCGGGGGGTGAGGGGCAACAGCAGGGAGACATGTGGCATGAACGGGGGGTGGGGGGAACAGGAAAGAGACACAGGGCATGAGCGGGGGTGGGGGGCAACAGCAGGGAGACACGGGGCATGACCGGGGGTGGGCTGCAACAGGAGAGAGACACAGGGCATGAGCAGGGGGTGGGGGGCAACAGCAGGGAGACACGGGGCATGACTGGGGGGTGGGGGGCAACAGGAGAGAGACACGGGGCATGAGAGGGGATGGGGGTAACAGGAGAGAGACACGGGTCATGAGCGGTGGGTGGGGGAAACAGCAGGGAGACACGGGGCATGACTTGGGGGTGGGGGGTAACATGAGAGAGACACAGGGCATGAGCGGGGTTTGGGGGGCAACAGCAGGGAGACACGGGGCATGACCGGGGGGTGGGGGCAACAGGAGAGAGACAAGGGGCATGAGAGGGGGGTGGGGGTAACAGGAGAGAGACACGGGGCATAAGAGGGGGTGGGGGGCAACAGCAGGGAGACACGGAGCATGAGCAGGGGGTGGGGGAACATGAGGGAGTCACAGGGCATGAGAGGGGGGTGGGGGGTAACAGGAGAGAGACACGGTGCATGAGCGGGGGGTTGTGGAAACAACAGGGAGTCACGGGGCATGACTGGGGGTTGGGGGGTAACAGGAGAGAGACACGGGGCATGAGCAGGGTTTGGGGGGCAACAGCAGGGAGACACGGGTCATGACAGGGGGGTGGGGGCAACAGGAGAGAGACACGGGGCATGAGAGTGGGGTGGGGGTAACAGGAGAGAGACACGGGGCATAAGAGGGGGGTGGGGGGGCAACAGCAGGGAGACACAGGGCATGAGCAGGGGGTGGGGGAACACGAGGGAGTCACGGGGCATGAGAGGGGGGTGGGGGGTAACAGGAGAGAGACACGGTTCATGAGCGGGGGGTGGGGGAAACAGCAGGGAGACACGGGGCATGGAGGGGTGGGGGGTAACAGGAGAGAGACACAGGGCATGAGCAGGGGGTGGGGGCAACAGGAGAGAGACACGGGGCATGAATGGGGGGCGGGGGTAACAGGAGAGAGACATGGGGCATGAGTGGGGGGTGGGGAGCAACAGGAGAGAGACACGGGGCATGAGCGGGGGTGGGGGTAACAGGAGAGAGACACGGGGGGTGGGGGGCAACAGCCGGGAGACACGGGGCATGATCGGGGGTGAGGGGCAACAGCAGGGAGACATGGGGCATGAACGGGGGGTGGGGGGAACAGGAGAGAGACACAGGGCATGAGCGGGGGGCAACAGCAGGGAGACACGGGGCATGACCGGGGGTGGGCTGCAACAGGAGAGAGACACGGGGCATGAGCGGGGGGTGGGGGGCAACAGCAGGGAGACACGGGGCATGACTGGGGGGTGGGGGGCAACAGGAGAGAGACACGGGGCATGAGAGGGGTGGGGGTAACAGGAGAGAGACACGGGCATGAGCGGTGGGTGGGGGAAACAGCAGGGAGACACGGGGCATGGCTGTGGGGTGGGGGGTAACAGGAGAGAGACACGGGGCATGAGCGGGGTTTGGGGGGCAACAGCAGGGAGACAAGGAGCATGACAGGGGGTGGGGGGCAACAGGAGAGAGACACGGGGCATGAGAGGGGGGTGGGGGTAACAGGAGAGAGACACGGGGCATAAGAGGGGGGTGGGGGGCAACAGCAGGGTGACACAGGGCATGAGCAGGGGGTGGGGGAACAAGAGGGAGTCACAGGGCATGAGAGGGGGGTGGTGGGTAACATGAGAGAGACACGGTTCATGAGCGGGGGGTGGGGGAAACAGCAGGGAGACACGGGGCATGGAGGGGTGCGGGGTACCAGGAGAGAGACGCAGGGCATGAGCAGGGGGTGGGGGCAACAGGAGAGAGACACGGGGCATGAGTGGGGGGTGGGGGTAACAGGAGAGAGACATGGGGCATGAGTGGGGGGTGGGGAGCAACAGGAGAGAGAAACGGGGCATGAGCGGGGGTGGGGGTAACAGGAGAGAGACACGGGGGGTGGGGGGCAACAGCCGGGAGACACGGGGCATGATCGGGGGGTGAGGGGCAACAGCAGGGAGACATGGGGCATGAACGGGGGTGGGGGAACAGGAGAGAGACACAGGGCATGAGCGGGGGGTGGGGGCCAACAGCAGGGAGACACGGGGCATGACCGGGGGTGGGCTGAAACAGGAGAGAGACACAGGGCATGAGCGGGGGGTGGGGGGCAACAGCAGGGAGACACGGGGCATGACTGGGGGGTGGGGGGTAACAGGAGAGAGACACGGGGCATGAGCGGGGTTTGGGGGGCAACAGCAGGCATGACCGGGGGGCAGGGCATGACCAGGGGGTGGGGGGCAACAGGAGAGAGACACGGGGCATGAGAGGGGGGTGGGGGTAAGAGGAGAGAGACACGGTGCATAAGAGGGGATAGGGGTAACAGGAGAGAGACACGGGGCATGAGCGGTGGGTGGGGGTAACAGCAGGGAGACACGGGGCATGACTTGGGGGTGGGGGGTAACAGGAGAGAGACACGGGGCATGAGCGGGGTTTGGGGGGCAACAGCAGGCATGACCGGGGGGCGGGGCATGACCAGGGGGTGGGGGGCAACAGGAGAGAGACACGGGGCATGAGAGGGGGTGGGGGTAACAGGAGAGAGACACGGGGCATAAGAGGGGGTGGGGGGCAACAGCAGGGAGACACGGGGCATGAGCAGTGGGTGGGGGAACACGAGGGAGTCACGGGGCATGAGAGGGGGGTGGGGGGTAACAGGAGAGAGACACGGGGCATGACTGGGGGGTGGGGGGTAACAGGAGAGAGACACGGGGCATGAGCGGGGTTTGGGGGGCAACAGCAGAGGGACGGGGCATGACCGGGGGGGTGGAGGGCAACAGCAGGGAGACACGGGGCATGACCGGGGGGTGGGGCTGAACAGCAGGGAGACACGGGGCATGAGCGGGGGATGGGGGGTAACAGGAGAGAGACACGGGGCATGAGCGGGGTTTGGGGGGCAACAGCAGGGAGACACGGGGCATGACCGGGGGGTGGAGGGCAACAGCAGGGAGACACGGGGCATGAGCGGGGGGTGGGGGGCAACAGCAGGGTGACACGGGGCATGACCGGGGGTGGGGAGCAACAGGAGAGAGACACGGGGCATGAGAGGGGGGTGGGGGGTAACAGGAGAGAGACACGGGGAATGTGAGGGGGGTGGGGGGAACAGGAGAGAGACACAGGGATTGACCGGGGGTGGGGGGAAACAGCAGGGAGACACGGGGCATGACCGGGGGTGGGGTGCAACAAGAGAGAGACACGGGCATGAGCGGGGGGTGGGGGGCAACAGCAGGAGACACGGGGCATGACTGAGGGGTGGGGGGCAACAGGAGAGAGACACTGGGCATGAAAGGGGGTTGGGGGTAACAGGAGAGAGACACGGGGCATGAGCGGTGGGTGGGGGAAACAGCAGGGAGACACGGGGCATGACCGGGGGTGGGGTGCAACAAGAGAGAGACACGGGCATGAGCGGGGGGTGGGGGGCAACAGCAGGAGACACGGGGCATGACTGAGGGGTGGGGGGCAACAGGAGAGAGACACGGGGCATGACCGGGGGTTGGGTGCAACAAGAGAGAGACACGGGCATGAGCGGGGGGTGGGGGGCAACAGCAGGAGACACGGGGCATGACTGAGGGGTGGGGGGCAACAGGAGAGAGACACTGGGCATGAAAGGGGGTTGGGGGTAACAGGAGAGAGACACGGGGCATGAGCGGTGGGTGGGGGAAACAGCAGGGAGACACGGGGCACGACTGGGGGGTAACATGAGAGAGACATGGGGCATGAGCGGGGCTTGGGGGGCAACAGCAGGGAGACACGGGGCATGACCGGGGGGTGGGGGCGACAGGAGGGAGACACGGGGCATGAGAGGGGGTAGGGGGTAACAGGAGAGAGACACAGGGCATGAGCGGGGGGTGGGGGGCAACAGCAGGGAGACATGGGGCATGAGCGGAGGGTGGGGGGCAACAGCCGGGAGACACAGGACATGAGCGGGGGGTGGGGGGAACATGAGGGAGACACGGGGCATGAGCGGGGAGTGGGCGGTAACAGGAGAGAGACACAGGGCATGAGCGGGGGTGGGGGCAACAGCAGGGAGACATGGGGCATGAGCGGAGGGTGGGGGGCAACAGCAGGGAGACACGGGACATAAGCGGGGGGTGGGGGTAACATGAGGGAGACACGGGCATGAGAGGGGGTGGGGGTAACAGGAGAGAGACACGGGGCATGAGAGGCGGGTGGGGGTGTTAGGCGGAAACCTGTGCAGTTCCCTCTGGGACCACTGCAAAAGATTTAGGACTACAGGCATTGGTGGTGAACCCACTTGGTAGCAGTCTGTACCACACAGATTCACTTGGTAGCTGTGGCTGAGCAGTCAGACTTCTCTCAAGAAAAGTAGAGCAGTATGTGGAGTATACAAAATATGGAAATTCTTCACAGCAAGACAAGCAAACACGTAACGAGGCTTAGTGTAAAGATAGTAAGGTATTTATTTATAGCAGAACATCTATGAAAAACACTAAAGCAAATCACGGCAAACAAATCAAACACAATTAATCTACGAAGTAGAAAACGATCAATCCCCCTAGCAAACTATCGACAACTCTAGGTTCTACCGGTACCACTTATTTTCAGATAGAGGTGTATACCTCAACCTAGATGACACTCGAATATTGGTTAGGAAAGGAGAGAAAAAGATAGGCAGGTTTATGCAGTCAACACAGTTCAATCCTACGCGGATAAAATGCAAGGCAGGAAGGCAAGAATCGTAATAGATCATAAAGTTCAGAGGCCAGGCCCACTCGGAGAGAGGCAAGGCGCGATGTCCCAAAAAGTCTCTAGTGGAGATGCATTCAAGTCTTTATAGCAAATTGTTATCGGCAGATTGAACCAGTTCAGAACAAAGAATGAGCAAAGCTTGGAGGCGACCCAGCGGAACGGAGAGGATTAAGACACCTCACTCGAACCGAACGAAAGGGAAGCCAGGCGGACACGGTACCTTGTTTTGGAGGGCAGCTCCGGCGGGGGCAGCTGTTCCTGGTGGTGGATGCACGTCGGGTCTTGGCCAAGATTAGAGATGATCTTGTCATCGAAGGAAAGTGAAGTCCGGTGCACCACCAGGGAAGAGACCAGCCGCGGAGTGCTCCGTCACAAGGCACCACCTTTTGGTCGCGGTACAGGGGTAGTGGCTATCCGGTTGCCGAGGTGCTCTGCACGGGCAATTCGACCACTGCGTCCTGAGGCGAATAAAAGTGAAGGAGACTGGTTGTTCCCACCAGTCAGGGGAAGAGACTCTCCGGCAGGGAGATCTCCTCTGTCGTCGGGAAGTGGTGAGTTGGCTCAGCAGGGCTCCACCGGAGGTGTCGTCGTTGCAGGTCGGCTCAGCGTTACCCTCGTCGGATTCTTAGGTCCTGTGGCGACTTCTGAAGATCCAGTCCCAAAAACCCTGCTTTTATGCAGACGACCCCCATTCATTCAGCCTAGCTGTCAATCAACACC
Source organism: Ambystoma mexicanum (assembly GCF_040938575.1). NCBI lineage: Eukaryota > Metazoa > Chordata > Amphibia > Caudata > Ambystomatidae > Ambystoma > Ambystoma mexicanum. The sequence goes on from NC_090925.1 coordinate 75,476,261, forward strand.
TGCTAAGTGGTGAGCGGGAAGGCTCACGACCTGGGCCAATCACTCCAGAGTGCGACCTGAGTTGGCAAGGCAACCTTATGGTCAGATTGGCTCGTCCAAGAGCCTGCAAAACGTCTCTCAGGTCGATTACATGTTCTTCCCAGGAATTGCTGAACACTGCTATGTCATCCAAGTATGCCATGCAGAAGTCCTCCATCCCATTCAGAACCTGGTTTACCATCCGTTGAAACGTAGCAGGTGCATTCTTCAGTCCGAAAGGCATTACCTTAAACTGGTATAAGCCAACGGGGGTGGAAAATGCAGTTTTCTCCTTGGCATGGTCTGTCAGGGCTATTTGCCAATAGCCTGACGTCAAGTCAAATGTGCTGAGGAACTTGGCGGCGCCAAGTTTATCCACCAACTCATCTGTTCTTGGCAAAGGGTGGGCATCAGTCGTGGTGACTGCATTAAGAGCTCGATAATCCACGCAGACTCTAAGTTCTTTAGATCCGGCCTTTGGTACTAACACAACTGGGCTAGACCATGGACTAGTAGAGGGCTCTATTACCCCGAGATCAAGCATCTTGCTGACCTCACCTTTGATGTGGGTTCGTACATTTCTGACATACGGTATCCTCTGCTTTTGACCGGCAGACAGTCACCAGTGAGTATGTCGTGCTGGTCCCAAGGGGTCAAGCCTGGTGAAAGCGAGAACAGAGAGGCAAACTGATTCAACATAGATTTGCACTCTTCTTGTTGCTCGGGTGTCAGATTGGAGTAGAGATTCACTCCTTCAATTTTTTCATCTAAAGGTAAGCCTCTGAGGAGATCCGGAAGAGCTTCACTCTCTTCTTCTTCCTCGGATGATGCTAGAAGCAACGCTCCTACATCAGGTCGTGAGACATACGCTTTAAGTCGGTTGGTGTGAAAGACTGTCGGAGCCTTCTTGGGATTGCCCAAGTCCACCAGATAGTTAACCTCTCCGAGTTTACCCACTACTCGGTAGGGTCCCATCCATTTATCTTGCAAGGCCCTCTGCCTTGTTGGGATCATAACGAGAACGAGCTGGTCTTGAGCGAACTCAACCATGTTAGCCTTTTGATCGTGCCAGCGCTTGACCAATGCTTGTCCAGCTTTCAAGTTATCGCTTGCTTCCGTCATCATGTGCGACATTCTCCTCCGGAGACCTATCACGTAGTCAGTCACTCTGATTGGCTTGGGGGAAGGAGCACTCTCCAACCCCTCCTTAATCAGGGCCAATGGACCTCTGACGGGATGACCATAAAGTAGTTCGAAGGGAGAGTAACCTACTCTCTCCTGAGGGACTTCTCTATATGCAAAGGGAAGGCATGGCAATAGAAGGTCCCACTTACGCTTAAGGGGTTCCTCTAGAGCACCTATTCGGTTGAACCGTTCTACCAACCCATTGGTTTGGGGGTGGTAAGCCGTTGAGAACTTGTAAGTTACTCCGCAGGTTTTCCACATGGCTTTCATGTAGTGGGACATAAAGTTTGACCCCCTGTCAGAGATTACTTCCTTAGGAAACCCAACCCTGGTAAAAATACCAAGAAGGGCCTTAGCCGCAGCCGGAGCTGTAACAGTCCTCATAGGAATTGCCTCAGGATACCTAGTAGCATGGTCTACTACAACAAGTATAAACCTGTTGCCTGAGGAGGTTGGAGGATCAAGGGGACCAACGATGTCAATCCCTACTCTCTCAAATGGGACTCCCACAACCGGGAGAGGCACTAACGGTGCCACGTTCTTGGATCCAACCTTACCAGAGATCTGGCAGGTGTGGCAGCTCCTGCAGTGTTTTTCTACTTCGGCCCCCATCTTTGGCCAATAGAAGTAGAGCGAGAGCCTTTCCTTAGTCTTCTTGAAAATCAAGTGACCAGCCAAAGGAATCTCGTGGGCTAACTGCAAGAACTGTGGTCTGTTCTCTTGGGGTACTACAAGGCGTTTGTAGTCTCCAGGTGCAGACTCGGTCGGTTCACTGTAGAAGAGGCCATCTTCTCAGTGCAACCTGTATTTCCCAGGCTCTTGCCCTTCAGCCTGAGCTTCTGCCTGATGGCGAAGACCTTCCAGAGTTGGACATTCCCTCTGTCCCTTACTGAAGTCTGCCCTGCTGGGTCCACCTTCTGCCAGTAAAGACTGCAGCTCAGGATGGTCAACAGGATCGAGATCTCCAATGAGTTCCTGGCCTTCCATTAGCTCTTCCTCAGAGTCTAATTCTACCACGCAGGGTTGTACCTCCCTCTCAGCCTCGGCTGGAGGTGGAGTTACGGGTGTGACGTTGGACAACCGCGGGGAAGTCCGTGTCGGCTGCACTGGAATGCGGGCGGCTGGTTTCGGGATAGAAGTCTTAGGTTTCCCCTTTGCTTCTGATTTCTTGGAGACAGCGGCCGACAATTCCAGTGGAGCAGGAGTGATTTCTTTCTTCATCATCTCCTGGAGAGGACCGCGCATGGTCCTCTCTCGTGCGGGTCTGGTTAGCTCCTGTAACCGTTTACTAGGAGGTCTGGGAGTATGAGATACAACTCCGAGAGTTTTCAAATCGTTACCCAACAGTACGCGTCCTGGTACCTCACTCTGTATGCTGACAGGTATCTTCACAGTCATGTCGTTACACTGGATGAGAACTGGTAATTGGGGAAGCATCTGCACAGGCCCTCCAGCTAACTTGGTGAGGCGTTTGGGTGCCTTAGCAACATCCTCAGCCTGAAAAAACGATTTATCCACAACAGTTATGCTGGCCCCAGTGTCCCTAATGGCAGGAGTCTCCTGACCATTCACCTGGACACTGTCCTTATAATACTCTTTAGTATTATTGGGGATAGAATTATCGACATCTAAATTCTGTTGTTCCCACAACCCCAGAGATACTAAAGAAACGCTGGCTGAGACTCCAATGGGTTCGTCAGCTAGCAGTAGAAAGTTTCCACTTGCCATTTGGACTTCCTCCTCTGGAGCGAAGGCTAAGGAGACAAGCTGGACCCCTGAAGGTTTACCCTTACATCTGGGATCTCCTTTCACGTGGTCAGTCGAGCCACAAACAAAGCATTTACCGAATGCTTTCTGGAATGGTGGCTTGTTCTGACCTCCTTCCGGTTTGGCACCAGAAGACACACTATTCTGCTGTGGTTTTCCCGGTGGCTTACCCTTCTGGTTTTGTTTGGGGCCCTCTTTGGAATGTGAGTTATTCGAATTCTCTTTTGAGTCTTTTTTAGGCTGTTTTCCCTCGTCCTTTTTCTGAGTTGCCCCAGAATCCTTATGAGTAGCCCTCTTGGCAACCCACAAGTCAGCAGCCTTAGCTAGTGCCCTGTAATCCAATTCCTTCGAATCAGCCAAGTGCTGTCTAAGCTCAGGAGAACAGGCATCATAAATAGACTCCAAAATAAAAAGATTTCTCATGCCCTCATAAGTGTTCACTTTGTAACCCTTAATCCATCCCTCTAAGTTTTTCAACCCTTCACTCACCCAGGTAGCCCCAGGGGTACCATCATGCTTTTTGAGGGTTCTAAACCTCTTAAGATACTGGGAAGGGGTCTTCCCGAATCTAGCTATCAAAGCTAGTTTCACACTTTCGTAATCCGTCTTATCCGCCTCCCCCAACTCCATTACCACATCAGTCGCAACAGGAGGGAGCCTAGAGAACAACCAGGGAAGCAACGCATTCCCGGTGATGTCCTGGAGCCCATGATTGTATTCAAACAATTTCAACCAATCCAACACATCCAATCTCGGTTCATACATACCCACTAATCCCTTCGGCATCCGGGGTCTTTTGGGACTGGAGCTCCTAGAGGAGCCAGAGGAGAGAGAAGCATTTTCCATAGACAACTTTTTCATCTCTAACTCGAGATTAAGTTCTATTTCCCTGAGTCTTAACTCCGCTTGCTTCTGCTCAGCCTGGGCATTCATCCGTCTGAACTCGAGCTCTTGGTTTCGTTCAGATTGAGCCAAGAACCGTTTATATTCTAATTCGAGCTTCATTTTTTCAAGTTCAAAATAAGCAGGGTTACTTGTGGGACCTGGTATGGGCGCCGTAGGCACAGCTGGTAAGGCAGGTAGAGGAGCGGGGAGACAGTTTCGTTAGCCTCTCCGTCCTCGTCAGCCTCTTCATCGCTATTATCACAATTACAATTCAGATCAACACCATTACTGTCGTCTACAGTTGCTGGAGAAATTGGTTCCTCTGAACCAGTACCCAGACTTTGGTTCGCCAGCAATCTCTCGATTAGTTCTAACTTCTTGCCTCTTACAGAAAGATTCTCTTGCCTACAGAGAGCTTGCAGACTCTCAGTATTTTCACCTGACAAGTATTCTTGACTGTAAGTTTCCATCGTAGACATGTTTATGAAAGTTTGCTTTTTAGTGTTAGGCTTTGTGGTTAGTTATCCTACAGTGTCGAATAGCACTCTAAACTGTATACTCGATACAAATCCCACCGCTGTACACCAGTGTTAGGCGGAAACCTGTGCAGTTCCCTCTGGTACCACTGCAAAAGATTTAGGACTACAGGTGTTGGCGGTGAACCCACTTGGTAGCAGTCTGTACCACACAGATTCACTTGGTAGCTGTGGCTGAGCAGTCAGACTTCTCTCAAGAAAAGTAGAGCAGTATGTGGAGTATACAAAATAGGGCAATTCTTCACAGCAGGACAAGCAAACACGCAACGAGGCTTAGTGTAAAGATAGTAAGGTATTTATTTATAGCAGAACATCTATGAAAAACACTAAAGCAAATCACGGAAAAACAAAGCAAACACAATTAATCTACGAAGTAGAAAATGATCAATCCCCCTAGCAAACTATCGACAACTCTAGGTTCTACCGGTACCACTTATTTTCAGACAGAGGTGTATACCTCAACCTAGATGACACTCGAATATTGGTTAGGAAGGGAGAGAAAAAGATAGGCAGGTTTATGCAGTCAACACAGTTCAATCCTACGCGGATAAAATGCAAGGCAGGAAGGCAAGAATCGCAATAGATCATAAAGTTCAGAGGCCAGGCCCACTCGGAGAGAGGCAAGGCGCGATGTCCCAAAAAGTCTCTAGTGGAGATGCATTCAAGTCTTTATAGCAAATTGTTATCGGCAGATTGAACCAGTTCAGAACAAAGAATGAGCAAAGCTTGGAGGCGACCCAGCGGAACGGAGAGGATTAAGACACCTCACTCGAACCGAACGAAAGGGAAGCCAGGCGGACACGGTACCTTGTTGTGGAGGGCAGCTCCAGCGGGGGAAGTTGTTCCTGGTGGTGGATGCACGTCGGGTCTTGGCCAAGAGTAGAGATGATCTCGTCGTCGAAGGAAAGTGAAGTCCGGTGCACCACCAGGGAAGAGACCAGCCGCGGAGTGCTCCATCACAAGGCACCACCTTTTGGTCGCAGTACAGGGGTAGTGGCTATCCGGTTGCCGAGGTGCTCTGCACAGGCAATTCGACCACTGCGTCCTGAGGCGAAGAAAAAGTGAAGGAGACTGGTTGTTCCCACCAGTCAGGGGAAGAGACTCTCCGGCAGGGAGATCTCCTCTGTCGTCGGGAAGTGGTGAGTCGGCTCAGCAGGGCTCCACCGGAGGTGTCGTCGTTGCAGGTAGGCTCAGCGTTACCCTCGTCGGATTCTTAGGTCCTGTGGCGACTTCTGAAGATCCAGTCCCAAAAGCCCTGCTTTTATGCAGACGACCCCCATTCATTCAGCCTAGCTGTCAATCAACACCTGCTAAGTGGTGAGCGGGAAGGCTCACCACCTGGGCCAATCACTCCAGAGTGCGACCTGAGTTGGCAAGGCAACTCGGTCCAGGGTGCCTAAACCCCCTCCCACACCCCTGAGGTAACCCAGACAGAATGGCACCACTTTGGGGGTCTCTGTACAGAGGCCCGCCAAAAGTGGAACAAAGGGCTCAACCTTTGGTTTAGGAGTCACAGAGACGAACACAGACGCAATTTTAAAACCGAGTTCTGGCAGAAAATACCACTCGATAAACTTATTTAAGATAAGTATATCGGTGGTACGTCAGAGATTAATGAGAAAAAGTATCAATCTCCAACAATGGGACGAATCCCATAGGGTTATGTTCGGGATCGAACATACCAAGTAGTTTCCACTGCCACCAGCCAAAAGTCGACGAGGGGGGACGGGACAGTGCCCCCTCGAGTAACAGATCCAGGAGTAATCGAATTACCCCTACTAGTACGTCCACAATAAGATGGTTGGTACTAGTTCTATTAGTCAATTTAGGTCTAGTAAAGCCAATGGTGACTTTACATGCCCGGGGAGACAGTAGTCAGTCCCCGGGTATGGAGTCCATGGTGGGGGACCCGCTAGGGCGCCCCCGTGTTACGACACGTAGGGTGCGGTGTAACACACATAGAAAAACATATGAGACCCTATGGAGTAAAAGACCCCATAGCCCATCGAACACATTGACATTTCAAAGGAATTACACACATACATGTCCAAGAGTGGGAGAAAAGAGTCTCACTCTTGGCAGGATGGAAAAAAACAAACTCCAGAAATCCAGCAAAGCTGCTGGGGGACTCACTAGGTTAGGAAATTCAGCCTAAACAGAGAATTCTCCCTAACAGGGGGTAACAGGAGAGAGACACAGGGCATGAGCGGGGGGTGGGGGGCAACAGCAGGGAGACATGGGGCATTAGCGGAGGGTGGGGGGCAACAGCAGGGAGACACGGGACATGAGTGGGGGGTGGGGGGAACATTAGGGAGACACGGGGCATGAGCGGGGGGTGGGCGGTAACAGGAGAGAGACACAGGGCATGAGCGGGGATGGGGGCAACAGCAGGGAGACACGGGGCATGACCGGGGTGGGGGGCAACAGGAAAGAGACACAGGGCATGAGCGGGGGGCATCAGCAGGGAGGCACGGGGCATGAGCGGGGGTGGGGGGCAACAGCAGGGAGACACGGGGCATGAGCTGGGGGTGTGGGGAACACAAGGGAGACACGGGGCATGATCGGGGGGTGGGGGTAACAGGAGAGAGACACGGGGCATGAGCGGGGGGTGGGGGCAACAGCTGGGAGACATGGGGCATGAGCGGGGGGTGGTGGGTAACAGGAGAGAGAGACGGGGCATGAGCGGGGGTGATGGGCATCAGCAGGGAGGCATGGGGCATGAGCGGGGGTGGGGGGCAACAGCAGGGAGACACGGGGCATGAGCGGGGGGTGTGGGGAACACAAGGGAGACACGGGGCATGATCGGGGGTGGGGGGCAAAACCAGGGAGACACGGGGCATGACCAGGGGGTGGGGGGCAACAGGAGAGAGACACGGGGCATGAGAGGGGGGTGGGGGTAACAGGAGAGAGACACGGGGCATGAGAGGGGGGTGGGGGATAACAGGAGAGAGACACAGGGCATGAGCAGGGAGTGGGGTGCATCAGCAGGGAGGCACGGGGCATGAGCGGGGGTGGGGGGCAACAGCAGGGAGACACAGGGCATGAGCGGGGGGTGTGGGGAACACAAGGGAGACACGGGGCATGATCGGGGGGTGGGGGGCAACAGCTGGGAGACATGGGGCATGAGCGGGGGGTGGTGGGTAACAGGAGAGAGAGACGGGGCATGAGCGGGGGTGTGGGGCATCAGCAGGGAGGCACGGGGCATGAGCAGGTGTGGGGGGCAACAGCAGGGAGACACGGGGCATGAGCGGGAGGTGTGGGGAACACAAGGGAGACACGGGGCATGATCGGGGGGTGGGGGGCAAAAGCAGGGAGACACGGGGCATGTCCAGGGGGTGGGGGGCAACAGGAGAGAGACACGGGGCATGAGAGGGGGGTGGGGGGTAACAGGAGAGAGACACGGGGCATGAGAGGGGGGTGGGGGGTAACAGGAGAGAGACACAGGGCATGAGCAGGTGGTGGGGTGCATCAGCAGGGAGGCACGGGGCATGAGCGGGGGTGTGGGGCAACAGCAGGGAGACACAGGGCATGAGCGGGGGGTGTGGGGAACACAAGGGAGACACGGGGCATGATCGGGGGGTGGGGGTAACAGGAGAGAGACACGGGGCATGAGCGGGGTGGGGGGCAACAGCAGGGAGACATGGGACATGAGCGGGGGGTGGGGGCAACAACAGGGAGACACGAGGCTTGAGCAGGGGTGGGGGTAACAGGAGAGAGACACAGGGCATGAGCGGGGGGTGGGGGGCAACAGCTGGGAGACATGGGGCATGAGCGGGGGGTGGTGGGTAACGGGAGAGAGAGAGATGGGGCATGAGCGGGGGGCATCAGCAGGGAGGCACGGGGCATGAGCGGGGGTGGGGGGCAACAGCAGGGAGACACGGGGCATGAGCGGGGGGTGTGGGGAACACAAGGGAGACACTGGGCATGATCGGGGGTGGGGGGCAACAGCAGGGAGACACCGGGCATGACCAGGGGGTGGGGGGCAACAGGAGAGAGACACAGGGCATGAGAGGGGTGTGGGGGGTAACAGGAGAGAGACACGGGGCATGAGAGGGGGTGGGGGGTAACAGGAGAGAGACACAGGGCATGAGCAGGGGGTGGGGGGCAACAGCAGGGAGACACGGGGCATGAGCGGAGGGTGGGGGGCAACAGCAGGGAGACACAGGGCATGAGAGGGGGTGGGGGTAACAGGAGAGAGACACGGGGCATGAGCGGGGGTGGGGGCAATAGGAGAGAGACACGGGGCATGAGCGGGGGGTGGGAGTTAACAGCAGAGAGACACAGGGCATGAGTGGGGGGTGGGGGGCAACAGGAGAGAGACACGAGGCATGAGTGGGGGGTGGGGGGTAAAAGGAGAGAGACACGGGGCATGCGCATGGGGTGGGGGCAACAGCAGGGAGACACGGGCCATGAGCGGGGGGTGAGGGCCAACAGCAGGGAGACATGCGGCATGAGCGGGGGGCAACAGGAGAGAGACACAGGACATGAGCGGGGGGTGTGGGGTAATAACAGGAGCGAGACACGGGGCATGAGCGGGGGGTGGGGGGTAACAGGAGAGAGACACGGGGCATGAGCGGGGGTGGGGGTAACAGGAGAGAGACACGGGGCATGAGCGGGGTGGGGGGCAACAGCAGGGAATCATGGGACATGAGCGGGGGGTGGGGGGCAACAACAGGGAGACACGGGGCATGAGCAGGGGTGGGGGTAACAGGAGAGAGACACAGGGCATGAGCGGGGGGTGGGGGGCAACAGCTGGGAGACATGGGGCATGAGCGGGGGTGGTGGGCAACAGCAGGGAGACACGGGGCATGAGCGGGGGGTGGGGGTAACAGGAGAGAGAGACGGGGCATGAGCGGGGGGTGGGGGGCAACAGCAGGGAGACACGGAGCATGAGCGGGGGTTGTGGGTAACAGGAAGGAGACACGGGGCATGAGCGGGGGGTAGGGGGCAACAGGAGGGAGACACAGGGCATGATCGGGGGATGTGGTCAACAGCAGGGAGACACGGGGCATGAGCGGGCATGAGCAGGGGGTGGGGGAACATGAGGGAGACACAGGGCATGAGCAGGGGGTGGGGGGTAAAAGGAGAGAGACACGGGGCATGAGCAGGGCGTGGGGGGCAACAGCAGGGAGACACGGGGCATGAGCGAGGGGTGGAGGGCAACATCAGGGAGACACGGGGCAAGACCGGGGAGTGGAGGAAAACAAAAGGGAGACACGGGGCATGAGCGGGGCTGATAATCACTTGTGAAGTCTGAAGTCACCGCAGAGCTTCCCACAGATGCCAATATACGAACAATAAACTAAGATGGCGGGCGTCTCTGAAAATAAGACGCACTGCACGCTTTACTGCAGCCAATGGGAGAGCACGTCAGATGTCCGCGGACATCACACAAGTCGCTTGCCCAATCCCCGTCCTGTCCGCGGAGCGAACAGGGAAGTGTGTCTGCGAAGCGGACACAGATATCACTAATTTTTTTCACTTACATTTTTGTCTTTTTTTAAAAAAACTACTGGATGGATTTACACCAAATAAAAAAAGCACACTTTCGGGACCAAGCCGCCGCTCCTACTGCAAATTTGGTGTAAATCCATCCAGCGGTTTGGGCTGTAGGCGTGAGCAAAGTTTTTTCCCATTATGTCTGGGAAAAGAAAAAGCCCCCCCTGGACCAAACCTCGCCAAACTTTGCAAAAAAATTCAGAGTGGGCCATATACATTTGTGATGTCATCTTTGATGTCTGGGTGTTAGTGTACGGTGGCGCGAGTTATGGTTGCTGAGCTTACCATAACTGGCGAATTTCAGGGGTTTTTCGGTTTTCTTTGAACCATAACATCCCTTTAACAAAGTTTTTTTTACTGAATTTGATAGGTTTTCAGTAGCGCAACTTAACCATAACGTCCCTTTAACAAAGTTTTTTTACTGAATTTCATAGGTTTTTAGTAGAACAACTTAACCATAACATCCCTGACTTTATATACATGCAACATAGAACATACCAAACCCCCAGCTATTGAATTTTATGTCCGCGGACTGTGCGAATGCCCGCGGACGGACACGGACAACAGCAACACTACCCAAAACCTCAGGGGTGTCTTAAATTGTTATAGCATGCTATATGAACACTGCACATGTTAAAAAAACAACACACAAACACATTATATGTAGTAATAAATAAGAAGTGGAACCTATATATCTAACACACCAACCATCCATTTAAATACCATATGTACTAAAATGGAATATACCAAAACAAGAAAGATATGCTTCTAGCATAATTACGTCACAGAAACTGCACAACTAGGAGCAACAGCAGATCTACAGAACAGTGAGAAGACAACTTACCACAATATAGTAAGTAAACTTCTTTTTTCTTATATATTTCTAAAATGTCTATATTAGATACAATAAAATTAATATATCTTTTTTTTTCCTCACAGAAATGTCAAATACTTTAGAATGGCTTCAGGAGAATTTCCCACATGGTGAAATGTCTGAAGATAGTGAAACTAATGGTAGCCACTTCTCTATATAACCAAATTAATAAGCATTACTGTATGTGCACTTAACATATATATATATATTTTTTAACAGACCATACAAACATTGAAAACAATGCACAACAAGATACTTTAGAACAAACTCTCCAGCGCATGGAAGAAAAAATGAACAAGCTCATTACAAATTTCCACCTTTTGAAAGATTTTGTGGAGGACCATATAAAAGAAAAAAATAGATACCATTGTGCAACATGTACCTGTCTCCACTCTCCATATCCCAGTCAATTATCCCCAAACCCTCCCCACATAGAAAAACGTTTTGATGAGACTTCCATCCCTTCATCTTCTCCTGTCCATCCTCTTGAAAACCCCAATTCCCCTGTGTTTGTGTCAGTTTCTGCTTCCCCTTCTCTATCATAAATTGTACATCTATATAATATAATGGAAATTAAATGTTATGTGAGTGTTAATTTAGTCCTGTGTGTTTTTTTTTTTTAAAGTCAGTTTTGTTGTCCGCAAACAGTACGGGTGTCTGGCATGTCCGGTAATAAATAAAATATGGGTGTTCTGAGGACACTATGCCTGTCCGTATTGTCCGTAGGCAAGTTGAAACTGTTCTAAGAACACACACGGTGTCCTGAGATGTTCGTAAATAAACAAAATGGGGGTGTCCTGAGGATGCTATGCCTGTCCGTATTGTTCGTAGGCAAGTTGAAACTGTTCTAAGAACACATGCAGTGTCCTGAAATGTTCGTAAATAAACAAAATGGGGGTGTTCTGAGGACGCTGTGCTTGTCCGTATTGTTCGTAGGCAGGTTGAAACTGTTCTAAGAACACATCAAGGGTTCTAGAATGTTCATGAATAAACAAAATGGGGGTGTCCTGAGGACACTAGGCCTGTCCGTAGTGTCCGTAAGCAAGTTGAAAATGTTCTAAGAACACACTCGGTGTCCCAAAATGTTCATAAGTAAACACAATGGGGGTGTCCTGAGGTCGCTATGCCTGTCCGTATTGTTCGTAGGCAAGTTGAAACTGTTCTAAGAACACACTCGGTGTCCTGAAATGTTTGTAAATAAAGGAAATGGGGGTGTCCTGAGGACGCTATGTCTGTCCGTATTGTTCGCAGGCAAGTTGCCACTGTTCTAAGAATACACGCGGTGTCCTGAAATGTTCGTCAATGGACGAAATGTGCATGTCCTGACGACGCTGTTCGTATTGTTCGCTGGCAAGATGGAAGTGTTCTTAGAACATATTATGTGTCCTGGGATGTTCGTAAATAAACAAAATGGGGGTGTCCTAAGGACGCTATGCCTGTCCGTATTGTTCGCAAGCAAGTTGAAATTGTTCTAAGAACACAGGCTGTGTCCTAAAATGTTTGTAAAGAAACAAAATGGGAGTGTCCTTAGGACGCTCTGCCTGTCCGTATTGTTCGCAGGCAAGTTGAAACTGTTCTAAGGACACACGCAGTGTCCTGAAATGTTCGTCAATGGACGAAATGTGGGTGTCCTGAGGACGCTTTCCGTATTGTTCGGTGGCAGGATAAAAAGTGTTCTTAAATAATATTATGTGTCCTGGGATGTTCGTAAATAAACAGAATGGGTGTATCCTGAAGATGCTATGCCTGTCCGTATTGTTCGCAGACAAGTTGAAACTGTTCTAAGAACACAGGCTGTGTCCTAAAATGTTTGTACAGAAACAAAATGGGGGTGTCCTGAGGACGCTATACCTGTCCGTATTGTTCGTAGGCAAGTTGAAACTGTTCTAAGAACACACGCAGTGTCCTGAAATGTTTGTAAATAAACGAAATGGGGGTGTTCTGAGGACGCTTTGCCTGTCCGTATTGTTCGTAGGCAGGTTGAAACTGTTCTGAAAACACATCAAGGGTTCTAGAATGTTCATGAATAAACACAATGGGGGTGTCCTGAGGACACTAGGCCTGTCCGTATTGTCCGTAAGCAAGTTGAAAATGTTCTAAGAACACACTTGGTGTCCCAAAATGTTCATAAGTAAACAAAATGGGGGTGTCCTGAGGTCGCTATGCCTGTCCGTATTGTTCGTAGGCAAGTTGAAACTGTTCTAAGAACACACTCGGTGTCCTGAAATGTTCGTAAATAAAGGAAATGGGGGTGTCCTGAGGACGCTATGTCTGTCCGTATTGTTCGTAGGCAAGTTGAAACTGTTCTAAGAACACACTCGGTGTCCTGAAATGTTTGTAAATAAAGGAAATGGGGGCGTCCTTAGGATGCTATGTCTGTCCGTATTGTTCGCAGGCAAGTTGCAACTGTTCTAAGAACACACGCAATGTCCTGAAATGTTCGTCAACGGACGAAATGGGGTGTCCTGACGACGCTGTCCGTATTGTTCGCTGCAAGATGGAAGTGTTCTTAGAACATGTTATGTGTCCTGGGATGTTCGTAAATAAACAAAATGGGGGTGTCCTAAGGACGCTATGCCTGTCCGTATTGTTCGCAAGCAAGTTGAAATTGTTCTAAGAACACAGGCTGTGTCCTAAAATGTTCGTAAAGAAACAAAATGGGAGTGTCCTAAGAACGCTCTGCCTGTCCATATTGTTCGCAGGCAAGTTGAAACTGTTCTAAGAACACACGCAGTGTCCTGAAATGTTCGTCAATGGACGAAATGTGGGTGTCCTGAGGATGCTGTCCGTATTGTTCGGTGGCAAGATGAAAGTGTTCTTAGATAATATTATGTGTCCTGGGATGTTCGTAAATAAACAAAATGGGTGTATCCTGAAGACGCTATGCCTGTCCGTATTGTTCGCAGACAAGTTGAAACTGTTCTAAGAACACAGACTGTGTCCTAAAATGTTTGTAAAGAAACAAAATGGGAGTGTCCTGAGGTAGCAATACCTGTCTGTATTGTTCGCAGGCAATTTGAAACTGTTCTAAGAACACAGGCTGTATCCTAAAATGTTCGTAAAGAAACAAAATGGGAGTGTCCTGAGGACGCTATGCCTGTCCGTATTGTTCGCAGGCAAGTTGAAACTGTTCTAAGAACACAGGCTGTGTCCTAAAATGTTCGTAAAGAAACAAAATGGGGGTGTCCTTAGGATGCTATGCCTGTCCGTAATGTTCGCAGGCAAGTTGAAACTGTTCTGAGAACACACGCGGTGTCCTGAAATGTTCGTCAATGGACGAAATGTGGGTGTCCTGTCGACGCTGTCCATATTGTTCGCTGGCAAGATGAAAGTGTTCTTAGAACATATTATGTGTCCTGGGATGTTCGTAAATAAACAGAATGGGTGTATCCTGAAGACGCTATGCCTGTCCGTATTGTTCACAGGCAAGTTGAAAATGTTCTAAGAACACAGGCTGTGTCCTAAAATGTTCGTAAAGAAACAAAATGGGAGTGTCCTGAGGATGATCTGCCTGTCCGTAGTGTTCGCAGGCATGTTGAAACTGTTCTAAGAACACACGCGGTGTCCTGAAATGTTCGTCAATGGGTGAAATGTGGGTGTCCTGAGGACGCTGTCCGTATTGTTCCCTGGCAAGATGAAAGTGTTCTTAGAACATATTATGTGTCCTGGGATGTTCGTAAATAAACAAAATGGGGGTGTCCTGAGGATGCTATGCCTGTCTGTACTGTTGGTAGGCAGGTTGAAACTGTTCTAAGAACACTTCAAGTGTCCCGGAATGTTCGTAAATAAACAAAATGGGTTGTCCTGAGGACGCTATGCCTGTTCGTATTGTTCGCAGACAAGTTGAAACTGTTCTAAGAATAAACGCCTGTCCGTAACTGTTCGTTTCACTTGTGACGCACTTTTAATCACTTCAGGACCCGAACAGTGTCCGTAGAACACCAACCCACATGCGCAAAATAGTTTCAGTGCATTTGGTGTCCTGCGGACACCCGCTCCCTTCGCGGACATGTTCGTGAAGCTATCATGTGACCGCGCCTACGATCAGCGTATGTTCTGATTGCGAACACTGTTCGTATCCCCAAACAATTTAAAACTACATTTTCAAGTAATCTACAATATTTTCCAACAAAAACTCACCAAAGAACAAGTCCCACATAGTAATCCTGAGTTTCTACATACTTTTTGTGACTTTTTGAACCCTTTTTTCTGTTTGATCTGTCCGCGGACAGCGCGCATGTCCGCGAACCGCGCACAAGCACCCCTATAAAAGACCACGCCCTAGAGCTCATTCTCATTGTTTTTCTGGCTATCCTACTACTGGCTCCACTACTGCCACCTGGTGCTGCATCTGCCTCAGCACCACCCCCAACCCCTCCACCACCACCACCTCTCCAAGGGCCTGAAGAGGGGAACAGGAGTGAGGATGCACAGGAGGAAGAAGAGGATGATGGGAATGAGGTAGTAGAAGTCCCTACTACGAGCACTCAGCGTAAGTCTTGGGTGTGACGGTTATTTACCATTCGTGGTAATGGTCCATTCATGGTAAAAGGCGTGTGCAAACCAAGTCACCTGCAATGAGTGCAAAATGGTACATAGTCGCGGGAGGCATGGTTCATACACCTTTGGGGCAACTACCATGAAGCGACACCTAAAGTCATTCCACTCGGGGGCCGTTCGCAAAGTTGTACCTTGCGAGGAGCGTAGCAGGTTGACTTCCTCTACTTCATCCTCTGTTTCCGATCCTGTCACCACAAGCAACAATCCTGTGGGACAGCGTATTCCTCAAGCTGGCTCACAGGCCATACGCAATGCTGATGACCCTTACCTTTCGAGGGTCACAGTTGTGTGTATGTACTGCGACGCAGTACTGTGCAGAGGGGAGAGACTTCGTAGTGCTTTTGAGGCTATCATTTCAGAGCACGAGAAGGTCTGCTCACTACCCAAGTGAAACCCACTCTACATCTTCCTCTCTCAATTTGCCCTTTCTTATCCCCGTGGTTGGTGTCCCACCCTTACCCTCGTTTCCCCTCCTCTCCTAGTGTGTCTTGTATAAAAAAACAAAACAAATTTAAAACAACAAAAATCAAAAAAAATAAAGGCTCTTTTGAGAATTTGGAAACATGTCCATGACCTTCCCAAGTCCTTCTTTCATTGCAAATTGCAAAGAAATTCCAGACACATGTCCTAAACTGTTCCCTCCACAATGAATTACAATTATGTCTGGATGTTGCTCTGTCTCCAAAGTAGCACAAAGAGGTAGCAAGTCCAACCATTCATTCCACGTACTCCATGCCAGTGCACTTCCACATGTGGGAATCCAAGATCTATAGCTACTCCACAGCTTTCTGCATGCACCTTCAATCAATGTATCCACAAGTCTCCCAAAATCCAAACAATCTGCTTTTTGAAACACACAGCCATAGCTATCTGTTCTTCTCTCAGCAAAAAGAGTATCTGAGAAACTCTCTCCTGGCACAACACACCCACTAAACTTTCCTGACCAATCCCTTCCTCTGCTCATTCTCATCTGCATGGCTCCCCAACCCAAAAATCCCCGGATTTAACACCCGATGTTTGCGGACTACCGCCATGTCCGCGGACATATCGTAACATGAACAGTCCTTCTACCATTTCCTTTTCACTTTCTGTGCCATTCCCTCATTGGATATAGCTAAGAAGTCACATGAACATCCACCAATCACATCCAAGACCTCTACATCTAACTGCATCATCATAGATCAGCACTTTAAATGTACTGTTAATCTCTCTGAGTACAAGTGTCATATCATTGGAAAGCACCTACTACCAGAAATACTGTACAAGTCTCCAAGATTTCTACTTGCAGCTGCATGCATATCCATATGCATGAACACACACTACAGGTATGCATATTTTCTATATAGCACATATACAATTTTTATAGATTCATATAAACAGATTAACTGACTTTTAGCTTGTATATTCTATAAAATGAATTTACTGTCATCTTTTCCATCTCCTAAAATCAACTGTCACTTCCAAACCTATCTGCTATTTAATTTCTTTTTACACACACACATTTTCAAAGCATGTTGAACTAACATATTTAAAGTACAATATGAAGAGTTAACATACTCAAACAAAATTGCATGCACACAGTATGATCAAAAATCAAACAATAATACTTGTACAAAAATATAAACATTTATTTACTTATATTTATATACTGCGCAAGCAGCCCATGGCATTGAGGCGCTGTTACTTACAAGAGCTTAGTTACAGAAATAGTGGTATTCAGTGGTACATTATGAATTCCACAAGGCATACAAATGATATTTTGGTTGGTACAGTTAGTCATTACAATACAGTTTATGCATCAAGAACATATGATATGTATTCAACTGGTGCAACGCGTCTTAAGTGAATAAGATAGTTTTCATGATTTTGAGGAAGGCGCTGAGGGTCAATGTCAATTAAAAAAATCAATGTCTAAATTAAAAACAATGCTATATACAAACAAAATTCCTTATTTGTTTCCTTTACAACTGCAGTGAAGACCATTCTCCTAAAAAGAAGCAGCCGAATTTGAAGTACAAAGAAATACTAAGAAGAAACCTGCTCATTTCAGAAAAAAAGTAAGTTGAATACCACCATATTATTTGTACTATTATTCAAACACTTTGCAATGTTAATTCATGCTATTTCTGTGTCTAAAAATAGAGATTGTGCACCATTCTGTCTACAAATCCCCATTTCTTAAACAGAGATTTACAGGCAGAATGACGTACAATTTCTTAGTTTTCGACACACAAATAACCCAACTCAACCCCTAGAATGTTAATATTATAGACCAAACCAATGTTTTAATTGTATAACATTAGATTTACTATTTCTACTTCTCCACACCACCAGCTTACTTTCTACTATCATCTGAACCCCAGTTTAGTAGCACATAAATTCAAGAATAGCCATCCCAACTAGTTGTAGTTGCCCAATGCACAATCACACACCATTACATACATCTTTATTATCTTACTCACACACACATGCAAACAGCACACATACATTAATAACACCCCAACCCATACCTTCCTTATTTTTTCAACAGACCCTAAAGAATGCCTACCAAAAATGAAGTCCGTAGAAAGCAACGCAGAAACAGCAAATGAAAATAGAAGTGTCCAAAACAAGCACCCATCTCTAGCAGAATTTGTAAAAAAAAGTTAAAACAAAACAGCTAATACAGTCATTTAGCGAAACAAAACAAGCTTCAAGTACAGAAACTTTGCCTCCTCTATCAAAATGTAAAACAAACCACAAAACAATTAACAAAAAATTAGCTATCACTACAGATAAAACTGCTCCTATAAATCTTGATATAGTGCAAACTAAGCATACCAAAAAAAGTATTTTAGCAAAAATGTTCTGTCACAGAGTCCGGCAAAATCTTATAAAAACAGGAGAGAAATCAAACTCAACCCTTTAATCCTATCGTAGGAAATTAATCTTAGAAGCGTTGATAGACAGTGCAATCCTTCTCAAAAGAAAGTTATTTATTTTAGTGTTAATCAAAATGAAACCACTAACAAAACTAATGACTAAATTACAAAAAATACTTCTCAATAAATGAAATGTCAACAGAAATAACTTCTTAAGTATCTGTGGAGGTGAATGGAGTCACACTACGAGCACAGAACCATACTTTAATGAAGAAGCATACAAACAAAAGCAAACAAATACAATTGCCATATATAGCAGTGGACGAGGTTATGAGAAAGTTAACAATACCATAATGGAACAAGAAATACTGCTTACAAAAATATCCCCAGAAAACCTAGAACTACCTCTCCATTCAACTGAATCAGAACGTCTAGTATACAAATGGACATGCACGTCAATGTGTAACATTCCCAAAGAATCTTTCAAGTCTTTACGCCAATTCCTCAATCAATATGTGAAAGGCAAAGACAAAATGAAAATTAAACTACTGCAAAATATGGATACCTGTCCAGTGCGCAAGTACACAGGACTACAAGGACATTCATTGGCCTGCATTTCAGGACCTACTTGCAAAACCACCTTCCATTATATCAAAATGATATCAACACATCATTCAACTATAAGTAATCTAGTCTATAAACTGTACTATGCTAAAGGTCCTGCTTTAGCACTAGCCAATTTAAATAACATTCTTCTACATGGTACAGCAAAAGACCTACTTGAAGAAATTGACTATATCCAGAAAAAATATTTTGCAAGTGAAAGCCACTTACAGAATGAAATAGCTTTAAAGCAAATTAGCAACAATTCTATGCATGGCAACCTTCTACTACACACATGCAAAAATGAAATACTGAAATTTAAAAGTACATCTGCTGAAGTACCAAACCATGTGTGTGTATGTTTCAGTAGAACTTTCTATAAAAGTAACACAAAAACTGTAGACCTAACATATAAAATAGAAGACAATGAAGATTCTAAATGGTTTGAATTAGCTCTCTACCTTATAGCAGAAAACAAATACGAAATAACTGACCCCTTAATACTTTGCAGTTACTGCACTACACAACTTGACAACAACCAAACTCCTTCACGTGTTATCACAAATCATTTGGAATTATTTCCACTACCAAAACCCCTACAGCAACTCAATTTATATGAGAGCATCATAATTCGAACAGTGCACCCCTTTCAAGCAATAATACGCCTTCAACCAAAAACAGCAAAATGACCTCCCTCTGAATTAGTGAAAGGTATTCATGGAAAAGTAGTGTATTTACCATCAGATCTAAAAGAAAATGTGCACACTCTAGGAGTGCAACGTCCAATGGAGCAATCTTTAATTATCTTAGTAAATGGTGTACCTTTAAAAGACCAAAAAAATGTGGCAACAACTGGTAGATTTACATAAAGTTAGACAAGCTTTGCAATATCTAAAAGACAATAATGAATGCTACAAAGAAATTAATATTGAAGAAAACTTGAAGGATACCACTGAAATAATTCAAGAGACACAAGAAGCTGGTCAATTTGAGCTTCTAGATCCTGCTACAATATCCAATACTTTAGACCATTGTACAATTCACCCATTACATTCTAATGACACCGTAGAAGATGCACTAAAAATGTACCAAATGTGTCAAACAAAAGGATCACCAATCAGCATATGGGAAAAAAGTATAGAAGCACGTGCTTTTCCTCTACTTTTTCCTACTGGCAAAGTAGGAAGGTACGATGATAGACCTATTCAAATAACAGCATCAGAATATCACTCATTACGGATTTATTCTGAAGATCCCAGATTTAGACAAAATGTGGAATACATATTCCACCTACTCTTTGAAAGTGAACTAGCACCTTTATGTTACGGAGTTGCACACACATTAAAATCAGGATCCCACTTTCAAAATATGTCAGCTACACAATTATTACAAAAAGTGCAACAAAAAGATGAGGTTTTACAATCAAATATTACATTACAATGCAATCATTGCCCACTTATGAAATGCAAACATAGATGTGCAGTTCATTTCAGACAATTCCACTGCAGTTGCACGATATGTTACAGCATACTTAACCAAAGCAGAAAAAACAGAGCTGCAAGATCTCTGGAATGACCTGTCATCAGACAAAACACTGTCTCAAAAATTATACAGCTTGGGCATAGAAATGCTCTCCCATAGAGAATGTGGCTCCTATGAGGCAGCAGATTGTTTAACTGGTACTGCTTTGTATGGACAATCTGAAAATATAGTATGGCTAAGTCTTGGTCCTGCTAAATCTAGAAAAAGAGTTCTAAAATCATACAAAGATATAGAAACAATAGCCAAACATGATCCCAACAGCCAAGACATTTTAAAAAACAATTTGCTGGACACATACTACCCAAACAGAAGTACCACTTTGGAAACCATGTGTCTATACCACATAGCCCAAAACTTCACATACGAAAATAATATAAAACCCGATGAAAAAAAGGTAGATACAGAGTGAGCAATTGTGAAGGCAGCTTAGTTAAACTCACGAAACCAATTTAATTAATCAAATTGTCATTAAAGACTCCTCAACATAAAGAACTATACTACATGTCCCTGCTACAACTCTTTAAACCATGGAGAAAAGAAGAAGAAATACTAGATAACTATGACTCCTATGAAGACGCTTTCAAAGCAAATGAAAGCACTATAACTAATGTAAACTTTACACAGTACAAAACAATGTTGCACAATGAACAGCAACACGAAGAAGAACTGCAGGTCCAACTAGATAAGGACACTCCTGACAGTAGTCAACCTTCTGTAACAGGAGGCCAAGAACCACTGGGAGAACCACTAATAACAAATGAGGCAGAATTAGCTATGACAGAAGTAGAAAACACCATGTGTCAGTATGAAGATAAAGAAGACTTAACTATACTACAATCAAAACTAAACAATGAACAACGTAGCATTTTTGAAGAAGTAACAAAAGAAATTGCACATGGTGTACAACATGAAAACAAAGAATGCACCTGCCAAAAATACAAACCTATACTAATGTACATAAGTGGTGAAGCTGGTTCTGGCAAAACATTCTTAATCCAAATCATCAGTAAATTCCTTCAACAATTGACAAACAACAAACTGTCAGCTGTTGTCACTGCCCCCACAGGTTTAGCTGCCTACAACATAGACGGTGTCACTTTACACTGATTACTACTCCTGCCAGTAGAACACCAAAACAAATTAGACTATTACAAACTTTCTACAGAAGCTGCAATGGAACTGCACAGAGTATTAAAACAAATCATAATGCTACTAATAGATGAAGTGAGCATGGTCTCCAACCTAATGTTGGTCTTGATTCACTTCAGATTACAAGAAGTACTCAAAACAAACTACGAAGAGCTCTTTGGAGGAAAACACATTGTTTTCGGAGATCTTCTTCAATTGACACCAGTGAAAGGTGAGCCTATTTTTAAAACCTTAGGACGCAAACTCTGCCGTAAAACTGTTGGCAGCATTGGAAATGTCAACCTTTGGCAACATTTCCAATACAGAGAATTAACAGAAAACATGCAGCAATCTGCAGATCTCACTTATGCCAACATCTTAAAAAGTATTAGAGTTGGTATATTATCTCAAGAAGCACAAGCAATATTGAAAACCCGGCACATTCATGCACTGTATGGCCATAATGCATGTGCTACGATGTTATGGAACAATTAGCCCACAAAAATGTCAATTGTATGGCCTTAATGCCAACTCTTGCAAGCTGTTTCAATTTCAATAAAAACAATGTTAAAAAAAGAAATGCAACCAATAATTGAAATTAGCGCCACAGACAAACTAGACATACATGGTATGACTACCCATGTGTGAACAAGCCACAACGAGACTAAATAGTTTAGAAAATTCAATCTCCAACACAGCTGGATTGGAAAAAATATTAAAATTATCTTTAAATTGCAGAGTAATGCTTAAACGTAACCTTGACGTGGATCAAGGACTAGTTAATGGAGCACTGGGTACAGTTGTTGGCTTTCAAACATACCCACATGACAACAACATTCAGTTTGTCAATATTCTCTTTGACAAACTTTCAGAAGTGAAAAGGATAGGACGCTCAACAGCTCGATTCCTTCTCTTCAAAGACATGTATGTACGAAGAGAACAATTTTCTCTAACTCTTGCATACGCAGTCACCATTCATAAATCACAAGGTCTTACCCTAGACAAAGCATTGATAGACATTGGTAACACAGTCTTTAAAGAAGGCATGAGCTACGTAGCACTATCACGCTTACGTACACTTGACGGTCTATTTCTAATCAACTTTGATGCAAGTAAAGTAAACGCTGATATTCCTTGCATTTCAGAATATAATAGACTTCGTTGACTATACACCCCCCATCTAAAAACATATCCTATTCCACAAAAAGTAAACTGTTCTAAAAGAAAACTAAATCAAACAGAAATGCAACAGGATGTCACTGCAAATCCTCCAGAGAGATTAAAAGAAACTAATACTTCATCAAGTACCACAATCAAAAAAGAACCTATTAGGGAAAATAAACCAGGTACTTCTTCAAAGAAGGAAGGCAAACTTCAAAAAAAGCACTTAGATACAGAACTACCTGGTCCATTTAAACTTTCAAATGTAATTTGGTGTAAATTGCTACGCAAATGGAGAAATGATTATTCTGTTTCAATTACCACCAATAGTTGACAACATTTACTTACACTGTACAGACCAATTGTGTTTGCAAATGTTAGTACTTCATAGAAACGCAACAAACAATCCTGACAACACATATAGTGTTTATGGAATAAGACAATTGGACTACTGTGCTGGAATGGTGAAATTCACTATAAACTCACAGGAAGATCCACAAGAATTTCTAATGTACTTACTACAAGTACTGGAAAACGAAAACATACCTATAAATGAAATCTTTCAGATTTCATACATGTGGAAACACACATGCACTCTGTGCAACAATGTGACACAAGAACAAATCCCCAATGAGCGCTTTGTGTATGTATCAATACCTAATTGTGAATCCGTTCCATTTCAGCAACTTGTACAAAATACAAACCACGGTAGATTATGTACTACTTGCAATTCGGATAATTGCTCCACCTTACTAAACCTTACTAATACAAACACATAATAAATACGTAATACTAATGCTTCTACGTTACAATGCAGATGGTACCAAAAACAACTGCAAGCTGACTGGATTCACACATGGTCAAGTATCACTTGGTAAGAAAACCTTCACAACAATAGGTATAATCTACCACACAGGAGCCACAACCAATTCAGGTCACTGCATACTGCATAAAAAAGAACTGTGGATGGTTTGAATGTAATGATAGTACCATTACTCTAAAGCAGAGATTACCTACAAATCTTACAAACGCTTATTTAATCTTCTTAAAACCAAAATTTATTAACTAAACTGTACTTAAACATTAACTAATCTTTTATTAGAAAACTATAAACTGTTACAATATGCCAACAGCTATATAACTGCCCCAAGATTCTACAACAACTAAACAGATAAATGAATACCACTAAATTATAAAAATAAACAGTTAGAATACGCCAACTGGTATCTAACTACCCCAAGATTTTCAATAACCAAACAGATAAATCAATACCACTACTTTGTAACAAAAAATAGACAGTAAGAATACGCCAAATGGTATCTAACTACCCCAAAATGTTACAATATCCGAACAGATAAATCAAAACCACTTCATTATAATTTTCTAAAACGAAAATGTATTAACTAAACTGTACTTAAACATTAACTAAACTTCTATTAGAAAACTATAAACTGTTACAATATGCCAACAGCTATATAACTGCCCCAAGATACTACAACAACTAAACAGATAAATGAATACCACTAAATTATATAAAAAAATAAACAGTTAGAATACGCCAACTGGTATGTAACTATCCCAAGATTTTCAATAACCAAACAGATAAATCAATACCACTACATTATAACAAAAAATTGACAGAATACGCCAAATGGTATGTAACTAACCCAAAATTTTACAAATCCAACAGATAAATCAATACCACTTCATTATAACAAAAAATAGACTATTAGAATATGTCAACAGGTATCTAACTGCTCCAAAAATCTACAACAAGCCAATATATAGAGCATTAGACAGAAACAACAAGTGAACACTGAAAACAAACAAACACATACAAGTATGAGGGTAAAAAAAAATGTTTATTATTCAATGTTATAAGTTGTTACAAAAAAACAATACTAACATGATCTTTTCTTTTATCACAGAAATAAACAAGAAAAACATGTACTCCAGTTACTAAACCAAACAGTAGGTATATTATATTAAGTACAACAATCACAGCAAATCACACCCATAGTGACTTATAACTTTGCTGCCTATAAATTTGATCTTGTCCATGCACCCAAGAGTATAGGTCCTGCCCACAACCACCAGAGCATATCACACCCATAGTGGCTTAAAACTTTGTTGCTTATAAATTTGTTCTTGGATCCCAAAGTTATAAACCACTAGGGTGTGATATGCTGCGGTAGTTGTGGCCAGGGCATAGAGTCGTGGGTGCATGGCCATATAGCCATGCTCCCAAGACTCTATGCCCTAGCCACAACCATCGTAGCATATCACACCCATAGAGTCAAACATTTTAACTATGCCATATTGACACTTTTAATGTCCGTGGACATCATGAGTGTCCTTAGAACAGTTTCAACTTGCCTACGAACAGTACGGACAGACATAGCGTCCTCAGAACACCCTCATTTCGTTTATTTACGAACATCCCAGGACACATAATGTGTTCTAAGAACACTTTGAACGTGCTTCCGAACATGTGTTCTTAGAACAATTTGAAATTGCTTGCGAACCAAACGGACAGCCATACCATCCTCAGCACACCCCCATTTTATTTATAGACAAACATCCCAGGACACATCATGTGTTCTTAGAACAGATTCAACTTGCCTGCGAACAAAACGAACAGGCTTACCATCCTCAGAACACACCCATTTCGTTTATTTACGAACATCCCAGGACACATAATATGTTCTAAGAACACTTTGAACGTGCTTGCGAACATGTGTTCTTAGAACAATTTGAAATTGCTTGCGAACAGAACGGACAGGCATACCGTCCTCAGGACACCCCCATTGTATTTATTGGCGAACATCCCAGGACTCATGATGTGTTCTTAGAACAGATTCAACTTGCCTGCGAACAAAACAAACAGGCTTACCGTCCTCAGAACACACCCATTTCGTTTATTTTCGAACATTTCAGGACACCGCCATTGTTCTTAGAACACTTTCAGCTTGCTTGCGAACAATACGGACAGGCGTAGTGTCCTCAGAATACCCCCAATTCTTTTATTTAGAAAATTTTAGAACATCTGCTTTGTCTGCAGACAAAGCCAACACAACAGGGGGGTCTACCACCTAAATAAATAAAACATTTAACCCATCTCTTACTCCCCCACCCTCCCCAAACACTTTCACACAACAACACACTCTACTAAATAGTATTTTTCAAAAAATTTCACTGCGCTGTCCGCGGACGTCCACGAATGCAAGATGGTGGGCGTTCCTGAAAATCTGACGCGCTTCACGCTCTTCACCGTCCAATCAACGAACACGTTGCATGTCCGCGGACATGACGCAAGCCGGTTGGCCAATCAGGACACGAACAGGGAAGTGTGTCCACGGACCGAACATAGATATCACTAATTCTTTTGCCCATTTCATAAAAAACTACTGGACGGATTTTCACCAAATTTACAAAAGCACGCTTTCGGGACCAAGCCGCTGCTCCTGGTCCGAATTTGGTGAAAATCCGTCCAGCGGTTTGGGCTGTAGACGTGAGCAAAGTTTTTTCTCCATTCAGTCTATGGGAAAAAAATAAGTTTTGGGACCCCCTTATAACTTTGCGTGCTTTTTTTTATTTGGTGTAAATCCGTCCAGTAGTTTTTTTAAAAAAGACAAAAATGTAAGTGAAAAAAATTAGTGATATCTGTGTCCGCTTTGCGGACACACTTCCCTATTCGCTCGCGAACAGGACGGGGATTGGGCAAGCGACTTGAGTGATGTCCGCGGACATCTAACGTACTCTCCCATTGGCTGTAGTAAAGCGTGCAGTGCGTCTTATTTTCAGAGACGCCCACCATCTTAGTTTATTGTTCGTATATTGGCATCTGTGGCAAGCTCTGCAGTGACTTCAGACTTCACAAGTGATTATCACAATGGAACAAGCGAAAATTCTGATGCGATGAGATCAGAGGACAGCGGGGCCTCCAATGGGGCTGTGTGAGGTTCATGTGGATTACACTTCCTGAACATCCCAGGCTGCTGCAGACTTGCAGGAGACACGCCATCGGTACACGGTGCCTGCAGAGGACCGAGGAGCGGATATCCAGTTCCCCCCACCCCCGCTCATTACCCATGTCTCCCTCCTGTAGCACACAAACCACCCGTGTCTCCCGCCTGTACCCCCACCCCCGCTAATGCCCGTGTCTCCCTCGTGTTCCCCCCACCCCCCACTCATGCCCTGTGTCTCTCTCTTGTTTCCCCCCACCCCCGCTCATTACTGTGTCTCCCTCCTGTACCCCCACCCCCGCTCATGCCCATGTCTCTCTCTTGTTTCCCCCCACCCCCCGCTCATGCCTCATGTCTCCCCTGTTCCCCCCACCCCCCGCTCATGCCCCGCGTCTCCCTCATGTTTCCCCCACCCCCGCTCATGCCCCGTGTCTCCCCTATTCCCCCCACCCCCCGGTCATGCCCCGTGTCTCCCTCCCATTCCCCCCACCCCCAGCTCATGTCCCGTGTCTCCCCTGTTCCCCCACACCCCTGCTCATGCCCCGTGTCTCCCTCGTGTTCCCCCCCAACCCCCACTCATGCCCCGTGTCTCCCTCGTATTCCCCCTCACCCCCTGCTCATGCCCCGTGTCTCCCTCGTTTTCCCCCATCCCCCGCTCATGCCCTGTGTCTCCCTCCTGTTCCCCCCAACCCCCACTCATGCCCTGTGTCTCCCTTGTATTCCCCCCAACCCCCTGCTCATGCCCTGTGTCTCCCCTGTTCCCCCCTCAGCCCCCGCTCATGCCCCGTGTCTCCCTCGTGTTCCCCAATCCCCCGCTCATGCCCCGTGTCTCCCCTGTTCCCGCCTCACCCCCTGCTCATGCCCCGTGTCGCCCTCCTGTTCCCCCCCACCCCCGCTCATGCCCCGTATCTCCCTCCTGTTCCCCCCAAGCCCGCTCCTGCCCCCTGTCTCCCTCCTGTTGCCCACCACCCCCACTCATGCCCCGTGTCTCCGTCTTGTTGCCCCCGACCCCTGCTCATGCCCCATGTCTCCCTCGTGTTCCCCCACCCCCCGCTCATGCCCCGTGTCTCCCTCCAGTTGCCCCCCACTCATGCCCTGTGTCTCTCTCCTGTTACCCCACCCCCTGCTAATGCCCCGTGTCTCCCTCTTGTTGCCCCTCATGCCCCGTGTCTCCCTCATGTTCCCCCCACCCCCTGCTCATGCCCCGTGTCTCCCTTGTGTTCCCCCCACCCCCGGTCATGCCCCGTTTCTCTCTCCTGTTGCCCCCCAAGCCTGCTCCTGCCCCGTCTCTCCCTCCTGTTGCCCCTCACCCCCCACTCATGCCCCGTGTCTCCCTCTTGTTGCCCCCCACCCCCTGCTCATGTCCCGTGTCTCCCTCATGTTCCCCCACCCCCCGCTCATGCCCCGTGTGTCCATCCAGTTGCCCCCCACTCATGCCCTGTGTCTCTCTCCTGTTACCCCCACCCCCTGCTAATGCCCCGTGTCTCCCTCTTGTTGCCCCTCATGCCCCGTGTCTCCCTCGTGTTCCCCCCACCCCCTGCTCATGCCACGTGTCTCCCTTGTGTTCCCCCCACCCCCCGGTCATGCCCCGTGTCTCCCTCTTGTTGCCCCCCACCCCCTGCTCATGTCCCGTGTCTCCCTCATGTTCCCCCACCCCCCGCTCATGCCCCGTGTGTCCATCCAGTTGCCCCCCACTCATGCCCTGTGTCTCTCTCCTGTTACCCTCACCCCCTGCTAATGCCCCGTGTCTCCCTCTTGTTGCCCCTCATGCCCCGTGTCTCCCTCGTGTTCCCCCCACCCCCTGCTCATGCCACGTGTCTCCCTGCTGTTGCCCCCACCCCCCGGTCATGCCCCGTTTCTCTCTCCTGTTGCCCACCACCCCCGGTCATGCCCCGTGTCTCCCTGCTGTTGCCCTCCGCCCCCCGGTCATGCCCCGTGTCTCCCTGCTGTTGCCCCCCACCCCCCTCATGCCCTGTGTCTCTCTCTTGTTACCCCCCACCCCCTGCTCATGCCCTGTGTCTCCCTCGTGTTCCCCCACCCCCCGCTCATGCCCCGTGTCTCCCTGCTGTTGCCCCCCACCCCCCGCTCATGCCCTGTGTCTCCCTCCTGTTGCCCCCCACCCCCGCTCATGCCCCGTGTCTCTCTCCTGTTACCCCCAGCCCCCGCTCATGCCCCGTGTCTCCCTCATGTTCCCCCCACCCCCGCTCATGCCCCGTGTCTCCCTGCTGTTGCCCCCCACCCCCTGCTCATGCCCCCCCACCCCCCACTCATGCCCTGTGTCTCCCTCCTATTGCCCCCCACCCCCTGCTCATGCCCCGTGTCTCTCTCCTGTTACCCCCACCCCCCGCTCATGCCCTGTGCCTCCCTCTTATTGCCCCCCCAACCCCCGCTCATGCCCCGTGTCTCCCGCGTGTTCCCCCCACCCCCTGCTCATGCCCCGTGTCTCCCTCTTGTTCCCCTCACCCCCCGCTCATGCCCCGTGTCTCCCTGCTGTTGCCCCCAAACCATTGCTCATGCCCCGTGTCTCTCTCCTGTTACCCCCCACCCCCGCGTCTCTCTCCTGTTACCCCCCACGCCCCTCTCATGCCCCGTGTCTCTCTCCTGTTGCCCCCCACCCCGGTCATGTCCCGTGTCTCCCTGCTTTTGCTCCCCACCCCCCGCTCATGCCCCGTGTCTCTCTCCTGTTACCCCCACCCCCTCTCATGCCCTGTGTCTCCCTGCTGTTGCCCCCCACCCCCCGCTCATGCCCCGTGTCTCTCTCCTATTACCCCCACCCCTCTAATGCCCCGTGTCTCGCTTCTGTTGCCCCCGAGCTCCCGGTCATGCACTGTGTCTCCCTTGTGTTCCCACCATCCCCCGCTCATGCCCCGTGTCTCCCTGCTGTTACCCCCACCCTCCGCTCATGCCCTGTGTCTCCCTGCTGTTGCCCCCCAACGCCGTGTCTACCTCTTGTTGCCCCCCACACCCCGCTCATGCCCCGTGTCTCCCTTGTGTTCCCCCCACCCCCCGCTCATGCCCCGTGTCTCCCTCCTATTGCCCCCAACTCATGCCCTGTGTCTCTCTCCTGTTACCCCCACCCCCCGCTAATACCTTGTGTCTCCCTCTTGTTGCCCCTCATGCCCCGTGTCTCCCTCGTGTTCCCCCCACCCCCTGCTCATGCCCTGTGTCTCCCTTATGTTCCCCCACCCCCGCTCATGTTCTGTGTCTCCCTGCTGTTGCCCACCACCCCCGCTCATGCCCCGTTTCTCTCTCCTGTTGCCCCCCACCACCTGGTCATACCCTGTGTCTCCCTGCTGTTGCCCTCCGCCCCCCGGTCATGCCCTGTGTCTCCCTGCTGTTGCCCCCCACCCCCTGCTCATGCCCCGTGTCTCTCTCCTCTCACCCCCACCCCCCGCTAATGCCTCGTGTCTCCCTCTTGTTGCCCCTCATGCCCCATGTCTCCCTCGTGTTCCCCCCACCCCCTGCTCATGCCCTGTGTCTCCCTTATGTTCCCCCACCCCCGCTCATGTTCTGTGTCTCCCTGCTGTTGCCCACCACCCCCCGCTCATGCCCCGTTTCTCTCTCCTGTTGCCCCCTACCACCTGGTCATACCCCGTGTCTCCCTGCTATTGCCCCCCAAACCCTGCTCATGCCCCGTGTCTCCCTCCTGTTGCCCCCCACACCCCACTCATGCCCCATGTCTCTCTCCTGTTACCCCCACCCTCCGCTCATGCCCCGTGTCTCTCTCCTGTAACACCCCACACCCCGCTCATGCCCCGTGTCTCCCTCGTATTCCCCCCACCCCCCGCTCATGCGCCAAGTCTCCCTCTTGTTGCCCCCCACTCATGCCCTGTGTCTCTCTCCTGTTACCCCCACCCCTGCTAATGCCCCGTGTCTCCCTCTTGTTGCCCCTCATGCCCCGTGTCTCTCTCCTGTTGCCCCCAACCCCCGCTCATGCCCCGTGTCTCTCTCCTGTTACCCCCCACCCCCCTCTCATGCCCCATGTTTCCCTGCTGTTGCCCCCACACTCCGCTCATGCCCCGTGTCTCCCTTGTGTTCCCCCCACCCCCCGCTCATGCCCCGTGTCTCCCTCCTATTGCCCCCAACTCATGCCCTGTGTCTCTCTCCTGTTACCCCCACCCCCCGCTAATACCTCGTGTCTCCCTCTTGTTGCCCCTCATGCCCCGTGTCTCCCTCGTGTTCCCCCCACCCCCTGCTCATGCCCTGTGTCTCCCTTATGTTCCCCCACCCCCGCTCATGTTCTGTGTCTCCCTGCTGTTGCACACCACCCCCCGCTCATGCCCCGTTTCTCTCTCCTGTTGCCCCCCACCACCTGGTCATACCCTGTGTCTCCCTGCTGTTGCCCTCCGCCCCCCGGTCATGCCCTGTGTCTCCCTGCTGTTGCCCCCCACCCCCTGCTCATGCCCCGTGTCTCTCTCCTCTCACCCCCACCCCCCGCTAATGCCTCGTGTCTCCCTCTTGTTGCCCCTCATGCCCCGTGTCTCCCTCGTGTTCCCCCCACCCCCTGCTCATGCCCTGTGTCTCCCTTATGTTCCCCCACCCCCGCTCATGTTCTGTGTCTCCCTGCTGTTGCCCACCACCCCCCGCTCATGCCCCGTTTCTCTCTCCTGTTGCCCCCCACCACCTGGTCATACCCCGTGTCTCCCTGCTGTTGCCCCCCAAACCCTGCTCATGCCCCGTGTCTCCCTCCTGTTGCCCCCCACACCCCACTCATGCCCCATGTCTCTCTCCTGTTACCCCCACCCTCCGCTCATGCCCCGTGTCTCTCTCCTGTAACACCCCACACCCCGCTCATGCCCCTTGTCTCCCTCGTATTCCCCCCACCCCCCGCTCATGCGCCAAGTCTCCCTCTTGTTGCCCCCCACTCATGCCCTGTGTCTCTCTCCTGTTACCCCCACCCCTGCTAATGCCCCGTGTCTCCCTCTTGTTGCCCCTCATGCCCCGTGTCTCTCTCCTGTTGCCCCCAACCCCCGCTCATGCCCCGTGTCTCTCTCCTGTTACCCCCCACCCCCCTCTCATGCCCCATGTTTCCCTGCTGTTGCCCCCACCCTCCGCTCATGCCCCGTGTCTCCCTGCTGTTGCCCCCACCCCCCGCTCATGCCCCGTGTCTCTCTCCTGTTACCCCCCACCCCCCGCTCATGCCCCATGTCTCCTTCCAGTTGACCCCCACCCATGCCCTTTGTCTCTCTCCTGTTACCCCCACCCCCTGCTAATGCCCCGTGTCTCCCTCTTGTCGCCCCTCATGCCCTGTGTCTCCCTCGTGTTCCCCCACCCCCCGCTCATGCCCCGTGCCTCCCTCCAGTTGCCTCCACTCATGCCCTGTGTCTCTCTCCGTTACCCCACCCCCTGCTAATGCCCTGTGTCTCCCTCTAGTTGCCCCTCATGCCCCGTGTCTCCCTCGTGTTCCCCCACCCCTTGCGCATGCCACGTGTCTCCCTGCTGTTGCCCCCCACCCCCCGGTCATGCCCCGTGTCTCCCTGCTGTTGCCCTCCGCCCCCCGGTCATGCCCCGTGTCTCCCTGCTGTTGCCCCCCACCCCCCACTCATGCCCCGTGTCTCTCTCCTGTTACCCCCCACCCCCCTCTCATGCCCTGTGTCTCCCTCGTGTTCCCCCCACCCCCCGCTCATGCCCCATGTCTCCCTGCTGTTGCTCCCCACCCCCCGCTCATGCCCCGTGTCTCCCTCCTGTTGCCCCCCACTCCCGCTCATGCCCCGTGTCTCTCTCCTTTTACCCACACCCCCCACTCATGCCCCGTGTCTCCCTCCTGTTCCCCCCTACCCCCCGCTCATGCCCCGTATCTCCCTCCTGTTCCCCCCAAGCCCGCTCCTGCCCCGTGTCTCCCTCCTGTTGCCCACCACCCCCCACTCATGCCCCGTGCACCGTCTTGTTGCCCCCCACCCCCTGCTCATGCCCCATGTCTCCCTCGTGTTCCCCCACCGCCAGGTCATACCCCATGTCTCCCTCCAGTTGCCCCCCACTCATGCCCTGTGTCTCTCTCCTGTTGCCCCCCACCCCCGGTCATGTCCTGTGTCTCCCTGCTGTTGCCCCCCACCCCCCGCTCATGCCCCGTGTCTCTCTCCTGTTACCCCCACCCCCTCTCATGCCCTGTGTCTCCCTGCTGTTGCCTCCCACCCCCCGCTCAAGCCCCGTGTCCCTCTCCTATTACCCCCACCCCCCTCTAATGCCCCGTGTCTCCCTTCTGTTGCCCCCGAGCCCCCGGTCATGCACTGTGTCTCCCTTGTGTTCCCACCATCCCCCGCTGATGCCCCATGTCTCCCTGCTGTTACCCCCACCCTCCTCTCATGCCCTGTGTCTCCCTGCTGTTGCCCCCCAACGCCGTGTCTACCTCTTGTTGCCCCCCACACCCTGCTCATGCCCCGTGTCTCCCTCATGTTCCCCCCACGCCCGCTCATGCCCCGTGTCTCCCTCCTATTGCCCCCAACTCATGCCCTGTGTCTCTCTCCTGTTACCCCCACCCCCCGCTAATGCCTCGTGTCTCCCTCTTGTTGCCCCTCATGCCGCGTGTCTCCCTCGTGTTCCCCCCACCCCCTGCTCATGCCCTGTTTCTCCCTTATGTTCCCCCACCCCCGCTCATGTTCTGTGTCTCCCTGCTGTTGCCCACCACCCCCCGCTCATGCCCCGCTTCTCTCTCCTGTTGCCGCCCACCCCCTGCTCATGCCCCGTGTCTCCCTCTTGTTGCCCCTCATGCCCCGTGTCTCCCTCGTGTTCCCCCCACCCCCTGCTCATGCCACGTGTCTCCCTGCTGTTGCCCCCCACCCCCCGGTCATGCCCCGTTTCTCTCTCCTGTTGCCCACCACCCCCGGTCATGCCCCGTGTCTCCCTGCTGTTGCCCTCCGCCCCCCGGTCATGCCCCGTGTCTCCCTGCTGTTGCCCCCCACCCCCCCTCATGCCCTGTGTCTCTCTCCTGTTACCCCCCACCCCTCTCTCATGCCCTGTGTCTCCCTCGTGTTCCCCCACCCCCCGCTCATGCCCCGTGTCTCCCTGCTGTTGCCCCCCACCCCCTGCTCATGCCCCGTGTCTCCCTCCTGTTGCCCCCCACCCCCGCTCATGCCCCGTGTCTCTCTCCTGTTACCCCCCACCCCCCGCTCATGCCCCGTGTCTCCCTCATGTTCCCCCCACCCCCCGCTCATGCCCCGTTTTTCCCTGCTGTTGCCCCCCACCCCCTGCTCATGCCCCCCCACCCCCCACTCATGCCCTGTGTCTCCCTCCTATTGCCCCCCACACCTGCTCATGCCCCGTGTCTCTCTCCTGTTACCCCCACCCCCGCTCATGCCCCGTGTCTCCCTCTTATTGCCCCCCCACCCCCCGCTCATGCCCCGTGTCTCCCGCGTGTTCCCCCCACCCCCCGCTCATGCCCCGTGTCTCCCTCTTGTTCCCCTCACCCCCCGCTCATGCCCCGTGTCTCCCTGCTGTTGCCCCCAAACCATTGCTCATGCCCCGTGTCTCTCTCCTGTTACCCCCCCACCCCCGCGTCTCTCTCCTGTTACCCCCCATGCCCCTCCCATGCCCCGTGTCTCTCTCCTGTTGCCCCCCACCGCCGGTCATGTCCCGTGTCTCCCTGCTGTTGCTCCCCACCCCCCGCTCATGCCCCGTGTCTCTCTCCTGTTACCCCCACCCCCGTCTCATGCCCTGTGTCTCCCTGCTGTTGACCCCCAACCCCCGCTCATGCCCCGTGTCTCTCTCCTATTACCCCCACCCCTCTAATGCCCCGTGTCTCGCTTCTGTTGCCCCCAAGCCCCCGGTCATGCACTGTGTCTCCCTTGTGTTCCCACCATCCCCCGCTCATGCCCCGTGTCTCCCTGCTGTTACCCCCACCCTCCGCTCATGCCCTGTGTCTCCCTGCTGTTGCCCCCCAACGCCGTGTCTACCTCTTGTTGCCCCCCACACCCCGCTCATGCCCCGTGTCTCCCTCGTGTTCCCCCCACCCCCTGCTCATGCCCCGTGTCTCCCTCCTATTGCCCCCAACTCATGCCCTGTGTCTCTCTCCTGTTACCCCCACCCCCCGCTAATGCCTCGTGTCTCCCTCTTGTTGCCCCTCATGCCCCGTGTCTCCCTCGTGTTCCCCCCACCCCCTGCTCATGCCCTGTGTCTCCCTTATGTTCCCCCACCCCGCTCATGTTCTGTGTCTCCCTGCTGTTGCCCACCACCCCCCGCTCATGCCCCGTTTCTCTCTCCTGTTGCCCCCCACCACCTGGTCATACCCTGTGTCTCCCTGCTGTTGCCCTCCGCCCCCCGGTCATGCCCTGTGTCTCCCTGCTGTTGCCCCCCACCCCCTGCTCATGCCCCGTGTCTCTCTCCTCTCACCCCACCCACCGCTAATGCCTCGTGTCTCCCTCTTGTTGCCCCTCATGGCCCGTGTCTCCCTCGTGTTCCCCCCACCCCCTGCTCATGCCCTGTGTCTCCCTTATGTTCCCCCACCCCCGCTCATGTTCTGTGTCTCCCTGCTGTTGCCCACCACCCCCGGCTCATGCCCCGTTTCTCTCTCCTGTTGCCCCCCACCACCTGGTCATACCCCGTGTGTCCCTGCTGTTGCCCCCCAAACCCTGCTCATGCCCCGTGTCTCCCTCCTGTTGCCCTCCACACCCCACTCATGCCCCATGTCTCTCTCCTGTTACCCCCACCCTCCGCTCATGCCCCGTGTCTCTCTCCTGTAACACCCCACCCCCCGCTCATGCCCTGTGTCTCCCAAGTATTCCCCCACCCCCTGCTCATGCGCCAAGTCTCCCTCTTGTTGCCCCCCACTCATGCCCTGTGTCTCTCTCCTGTTACCCCCACCCCTACTAATGCCCCGTGTCTCCCTCTTGTTGCCCCTCATGCCCCGTGTCTCTCTCCTGTTGCCCCCAACCCCCGCTCATGCCCCGTGTCTCTCTCCTGTTACCCCCTACCCCCTCTCATGCCCCATGTTTCCCTGCTGTTGCCCCCACCCTCCGCTCATGCCCTGTGTCTCCCTGCTGTTGCCCCCACCCCCCGCTCATGCCCCATGTCTCTCTCCTGTTACCCCCCACCCCCCGCTCATGCCCCGTGTCTCCTTCCAGTTGACCCCCACTCATGCCCTGTGTCTCTCTCCTGTTACCCCCACCCCCTGCTAATGCCCCGTGTCTCCCTCTTGTCGCCCC
Organism: Ambystoma mexicanum; assembly: GCF_040938575.1. Classification (NCBI taxonomy): domain Eukaryota; kingdom Metazoa; phylum Chordata; class Amphibia; order Caudata; family Ambystomatidae; genus Ambystoma; species Ambystoma mexicanum. Next base: position 75,511,982 of record NC_090925.1, read on the forward strand.
TCATGCCCCGTGTCTCCCTTGTGTTCCCCCCACCCCCTCCTCATCCCCATTTCTCTCTTCTGTTGCCCCCGACCCCCCGGTCATGCCCCGTGTCTCCCTGCTGTTGCCCTCCACCCCCGGGTCATGCCCCGTGTCTCCCTGCTGTTGCCCCCCACCCCCCGCTCATGCCCCGTGTCTCTCTCCTGTTATCCCCCACCCCCCTCTCATGCCCTGTGTCTCCCTCGTGTTCCCCCCACCCCCCGCTCATGCCCCGTGTCTCCCTGCTGTTGCCCCCCACCCCCCGCTCATGCCCTGTGTCTCCCTCCTGTTGCCCCCCACTCCCGCTCATGCCCCGTGTCTCTCTCCTTTTACCCCCCACCCCCTGCTCATACCCCGTGTCTCCCTCCTGTTCCCCCCCACCCCCCGCTCATGCCCCGTATCTCCCTCCTGTTCCCCCCAAGCCCGCTCCTGCCCCGTGTCTCCCTCCTGGTGCCCACCACCCCCCACTCATGCCCCGTGTGTCTGTCTTGTTGCCCCCCACCCCCCAGTCATGCCCCGTTTCTCTCTCCTGTTGCCCCCCAACCCCCACTCATGCCCCGTGTCTCCCTCTTGTTGCCCCCCACCCCCTGCTCATGTCCCGTGTCTCCCTCATGTTCCCCCACCCCCCGCTCATGTCACGTGTGTCCATCCAGTTGCCCCCCACTCATGCCCTGTGTCTCTCTCCTGTTACCCCCACCCCTTGCTAATGCCCCGTGTCTCCCTCTTGTTGCCCCTAATGCCCCGTGTCTCCCTTGTGTTCCCCCAACCCCTGCTCATGCCACGTGTCTCCCTGCTGTTGCCCCCCACCCCCCGGTCATGCCCCGTTTCTCTCTCCTGTTGCCCCCCACCCCCCGGTCATGCCCCGTGTCTCCCTGCTGTTGCCCTCCGCCCCCCGGTCATGCCCCGTGTCTCCCTGCTGTTGCCCCCCCCACTCATGCCCTGTGTCTCTCTCCTGTTACCCCCCACCCCCTCTCATGCCCTGTGTCTCCCTCGTGTTCCCCCCACCCGCTGCTCATGCCCCATGTCTCCCTGCTGTTGCCCCCCACCCTCCGCTCATGCCCGGTGTCTCCCTCCTGTTGCCCCCCACTCCCGCTCATGCCCCGTGTCTCCCTCCTTTTACCCACACCCCCCGCTCATGCCCCGTGTCTCCCTCCTGTTCCCCCCACCCCCTGCTCATGCCCCGTATCTCCCTCCTGTTCCCCCCAAGCCCGCTCCTGCCCCGTGTCTCCCTCCTGTTGCCCACTACCCGTCACTCATGCCCCATGCACCGTCTTGTTGCCCCCCACCCCCTGCTCATGCCCCATGTCTCCCTCGTGTTCCCCCACCGCCAGCTCATGCCCCGTGTCTCCCTAAAGTTGCCCCCCACTCATGCCCTGTGTCTCTCTCCTGTTGCCCCGCACCCCCGGTCATGTCCCGTGTCTCCCTGCTGTTGCCCCCCACCCCCCGCTCATGCCCCGTGTCTCTCTCCTGTTACCCCCACCCCCCTCTCATGCCCTGTGTCTCCCTGCTGTTGCCTCCCACCCCCCGCTCAAGCCCCGTGTCCCTCTCCTATTACCCCCACCCCCCTCTAATGCTCCGTGTCTCCCTTCTGTTGCCCCCGAGCCCCCGGTCATGCACTGTGTCTCCCTTGTGTTCCCACCATCCCCCGCTGATGCCCCGTGTCTCCCTGCTGTTACCCCCACCCTCCGCTCATGCCCTGTGTCTCCCTGCTGTTGCCCCCCAACGCCGTGTCTACCTCTTGTTGCCCCCCACACCCCGCTCATGCCCCGTGTCTCCCTCGTGTTCCCCCCACCCCCCGCTCATGCCCCGTGTCTCCCTCCTATTGCCCCCAACTCATGCCCTGTGTCTCTCTCCTGTTACCCCCACCCCCCGCTAATGCCTCGTGTCTCCCTCTTGTTGCCCCTCATGCCCCGTGTCTCCCTCGTGTTCCCCCCACCCCCTGCTCATGCCCTGTGTCTCCCTTATGTTCCCCCACCCCCGCTCATGTTCTGTGTCTCCCTGCTGTTGCCCACCACCCCCCGCTCATGCCCCGTTTCTCTCTCCTGTTGCCCCCCACCACCTGGTCATACCCTGTGTCTCCCTGCTGTTGCCCTCCGCCCCCCGGTCATGCCCTGTGTCTCCCTGCTGTTGCCCCCCACCCCCTGCTCATGCCCCGTGTCTCTCTCCTCTCACCCCCACCCACCGCTAATGCCTCGTGTCTCCCTCTTGTTGCCCCTCATGGCCCGTGTCTCCCTCGTGTTCCCCCCACCCCCTGCTCATGCCCTGTGTCTCCCTTATGTTCCCCCACCCCCGCTCATGTTCTGTGTCTCCCTGCTGTTGCCCACCACCCCCGGCTCATGCCCCGTTTCTCTCTCCTGTTGCCCCCCACCACCTGGTCATACCCCGTGTGTCCCTGCTGTTGCCCCCCAAACCCTGCTCATGCCCCGTGTCTCCCTCCTGTTGCCCTCCACACCCCACTCATGCCCCATGTCTCTCTCCTGTTACCCCCACCCTCCGCTCATGCCCCGTGTCTATCTCCTGTAACACCCCACCCCCCGCTCATGCCCTGTGTCTCCCAAGTATTCCCCCACCCCTTGCTCATGCGCCAAGTCTCCCTCTTGTTGCCCCCCACTCATGCCCTGTGTCTCTCTCCTGTTACCCCCACCCCTGCTAATGCCCCGTGTCTCCCTCTTGTTGCCCCTCATGCCCCGTGTCTCTCTCCTGTTGCCCCCAACCCCCGCTCATGCCCCATGTCTCTCTCCTGTTACCCCCTACCCCCTCTCATGCCCCATGTTTCCCTGCTGTTGCCCCCACCCTCCGCTCATGCCCTGTGTCTCCCTGCTGTTGCCCCCACCCCCCGCTCATGCCCCGTGTCTCTCTCCTGTTACCCCCCACCCCCCGCTCATGCCCCGTGTCTCCTTCCAGTTGACCCCCACTCATGCCCTGTGTCTCTCTCCTGTTACCCCCACCCCCTGCTAATGCCCCGTGTCTCCCTCTTGTCGCCCCTCATGCCCCGTGTCTCCCTTGTGTTCCCCCCACCCCCTCCTCATCCCCATTTCTCTCTTCTGTTGCCCCCGACCACCCGGTCATGCCCCGTGTCTCCCTGCTGTTGCCCTCCACCCCCGGGTCATGCCCAGTGTCTCCCTGCTGTTGCCCCCCACCCCCCGCTCATGCCCCGTGTCTCTCTCCTGTTATCCCCCACCCCCCTCTCATGCCCTGTGTCTCCCTCGTGTTCCCCCCACCCCCCGCTCATGCCCCGTGTCTCCCTGCTGTTGCCCCCCACCCCCCGCTCATGCCCTGTGTCTCCCTCCTGTTGCCCTCCACTCCCGCTCATGCCCCGTGTCTCTCTCCTTTTACCCCCCACCCCCTGCTCATACCCCGTGTCTCCCTCCTGTTCCCCCCCACCCCCCGCTCATGCCCCGTATCTCCCTCCTGTTCCCCCCAAGCCCGCTCCTGCCCCGTGTCTCCCTCCTGGTGCCCCCCACCCCCCAGTCATGCCCCGTTTCTCTCTCCTGTTGCCCCCCAACCCCCACTCATGCCCCGTGTCTCCCTCTTGTTGCCCCCCACCCCCTGCTCATGTCCCGTGTCTCCCTCATGTTCCCCCACCCCCCGCTCATGTCCCGTGTGTCCATCCAGTTGCCCCCCACTCATGCCCTGTGTCTCTCTCCTGTTACCCCCACCCCTTGCTAATGCCCCGTGTCTCCCTCTTGTTGCCCCTCATGCCCCGTGTCTCCCTTGTGTTCCCCCACCCCCTGCTCATGCCACGTGTCTCCCTGCTGTTGCCCCCCACCCCCCGGTCATGCCCCGTTTCTCTCTCCTGTTGCCCCCCACCCCCCGGTCATGCCCCGTGTCTCCCTGCTGTTGCCCTCCGCCCCCCGGTCATGCCCCGTGTCTCCCTGCTGTTGCCCCCCACCCCCCACTCATGCCCTGTGTCTCTCTCCTGTTACCCCCCACCCCCTCTCATGCCCTGTGTCTCCCTCGTGTTCCCCCCACCCGCCGCTCATGCCCCATGTCTCCCTGCTGTTGCCCCCCACCCTCCGCTCATGCCCGGTGTCTCCCTCCTGTTGCCCCCCACTCCCGCTCATGCCCCGTGTCTCCCTCCTTTTACCCACACCCCCCGCTCATGCCCCGTGTCTCCCTCCTGTTCCCCCCCACCCCCTGCTCATGCCACGTATCTCCCTCCTGTTCCCCCCAAGCCCGCTCCTGCCCCGTGTCTCCCTCCTGTTGCCCACCACCCGTCACTCATGCCCCATGCACCGTCTTGTTGCCCCCCACCCCCTGCTCATGCCCCATGTCTCCCTCGTGTTCCCCCACCGCCAGCTCATGCCCCGTGTCTCCCTCAAGTTGCCCCCCACTCATGCCCTGTGTCTCTCTCCTGTTGCCCCCCACCCCCGGTCATGTCCCGTGTCTCCCTGCTGTTGCCCCCCACCCCCCGCTCATGCCCCGTGTCTCTCTCCTGTTACCCCCACCCCCCTCTCATGCCCTGTGTCTCCCTGCTGTTGCCTCCCACCCCCCGCTCAAGCCCCGTGTCCCTCTCCTATTACCCCCACCCCCCTCTAATGCTCCGTGTCTCCCTTCTGTTGCCCCCGAGCCCCCGGTCATGCACTGTGTCTCCCTTGTGTTCCCACCATCCCCCGCTGATGCCCCGTGTCTCCCTGCTGTTACCCCCACCCTCCGCTCATGCCCTGTGTCTCCCTGCTGTTGCCCCCCAACGCTGTGTCTACCTCTTGTTGCCCCCCCACACCCCGCTCATGCCCCGTGTCTCCCTCATGTTCCCCCCACCCCCGCTCATGCCCCGTGTCTCCCTCCTATTGCCCCCAACTCATGCCCTGTGTCTCTCTCCTGTTACCCCCACCCCCCGTTAATGCCTCGTGTCTCCCTCTTGTTTCCCCTCATGCCGCGTGTCTCCCTCGTGTTCCCCCCACCCCCTGCTCATGCCCTGTGTCTCCCTTATGTTCCCCCACCCTCGCTCATGTTCTGTGTCTCCCTGCTGTTGCCCACCTCCCCCCGCTCATGCCCCGTTTCTCTCTCCTGTTGCCCCCCACCACCTGGTCATACACCATGTCTCCCTGCTGTTGCCCTCCGCCCCCCGGTCATGCCCTGTGTCTCCCTGCTGTTGCCCCCCACCCCCTGCTCATGCCCCGTGTCTCCCTCTTGTTGCCCCTCATGCCCCGTGTCTCCCTCGTGTTCACCCCCCCCTCTGCTCATGCCACGTGTCTCCCTGCTGTTGCCCCCCACCCCCCGGTCATGCCCTGTTTCTCTCTCCTGTTGCCCACCACCTCTGGTCATGCCCCGTGTCTCCCTGCTGTTGCCCTCCGCCCCCCGGTCATGCCCCGTGTCTCCCTGCTGTTGCCCCCCACCCCCCTCATGCCCTGTGTCTCTCTCCTGTTACCCCCCACCCCTCTCTCATGCCCTGTGTCTCCCTGGTGTTCCCCCACCCCCCGCTCATGCCCCGTGTCTCCCTGCTGTTGCCCCCCACCCCCCGCTCATGCCCCGTGTCTCCCTCCTGTTGCCCCCCACCCCCGCTCATGCCCCGTGTCTCCCTCCTGTTACCCCCCACCCCCTGCTCATGCCCCGTGTCTCCCTCATGTTCCCCCCACCCCCCGCTCATGCCCCGTGTCTCCCTGCTGTTGCCCCCCACCCCCTGCTCATGCACCCCCACCCTCCACTCATGCCCTGTGTCTCCCTCCTATTGCCCCCCACCCCCTGCTCATGCCCCGTGTCTCTCTCCTGTTACCCCCACCCCCCCGCTCATGCCCCGTGTCTCCCACTTATTGCCCCCCCACCCCCCGCTCATGCCCTGTGTCTCCCTCTTGTTCCCCTCACCCCCCGCTCATGCCCCGTGTCTCCCTGCTGTTGCCCCCAAACCATTGCTCATGCCCCGTGTCTCTCTCCTGTTACCCCCCACCCTCGCGTCTCTCTCCTGTTACCCCCCACGCCCCTCTCATGCCCCGTGTCTCTCACCTGTTGCCCCCCACCGCCGGTCATGTCCCGTGTCTCCCTGCTGTTGCTCCCCACCCCCCGCTCATGCCCCGTGTCTCTCTCCTGTTACCCCCACCCCGTCTCATGCCCTGTGTCTCCCTGCTGTTGCCCCCCACCCCCCGCTCATGCCCCGTGTCTCTCTCCTATTACCCCCACCCCTCTAATGCCCCGTGTCTCGCTTCTGTTGCCCCCGAGCCCCCGGTCATGCACTCTGTCTCCCTTGTGTTCCCACCATCCCCCGCTCATGCCCCGTGTCTCCCTGCTGTTACCCCCACCCTCCGCTCATGCCCTGTGTCTCCCTGCTGTTGCCCCCCAACGCCGTGTCTACCTCTTGTTGCCCCCCACACCCCGCTCATGCCCCGTGTCTCCCTCGTGTTCCCCCCACCCCCCGCTCATGCCCTGTGTCTCCCTCCTATTGCCCCCAACTCATGCCCTGTGTCTCTCTCCTGTTACCCCCACCCCCCGCTAATGCCTCGTGTCTCCCTCTTGTTGCCCCTCATGCCCCGTGTCTCCCTCGTGTTCCCCCCACCCCCTGCTCATGCTCTGTGTCTCCCTTATGTTCCCCCACCCCCGCTCATGTTCTGTGTCTCCCTGCTGTTGCCCACCACCCCCCGCTCATGCCCCGTTTCTGTCTCCTGTTGCCCCCCACCACCTGGTCATACACCATGTCTCCCTGCTGTTGCCCTCCGCCCCCCGGTCATGCCCTGTGTCTCCCTGCTGTTGCCCCCCACCCCCTGCTCATGCCCCGTGTCTCCCTCTTGTTGCCCCTCATGCCCCGTGTCTCCCTCGTGTTCCCCCCACCCTCTGCTCATGCCACGTGTCTCCCTGCTGTTGCCCCCCACCGCCCGGTCATGCCCCGTTTCTCTCTCCTGTTGCCCATCACCTCTGGTCATGCCCCGTGTCTCCCTGCTGTTGCCCCCACACCCCCTCATGCCCTGTGTCTCTCTCCTGTTATCCCCCACCCCTCTCTCATGCCCTGTGTCTCCCTCGTGTTCCCCCACCCCCCGCTCATGCCCCGTGTCTCCCTGCTGTTGCCCCCCACCCCCGGTCATGCCCCGTGTCTCCCTCCTGTTGCCCCCCACCCCCGCTCATGCCCCGTGTCTCTCTCCTGTTACCCCCCACCCCCCGCTCATGCCCCGTGTCTACCTCATGTTCCCCCCACCCCCTGCTCATGCCCCGTGTCTCCCTGCTGTTGCCCCCCACCCCCTGCTCATGCCCCCCCACCCCCCACTCATGCCCTGTGTCTCCCTCCTATTGCCCCCCACCCCCTGCTCATGCCCCGTGTCTCTCTCCTGTTACCCCACCCCCCGCTCATGCCCTGTGTCTCCCTCTTATTGCCCCCCAAACCCCGCTCATGCCCCGTGTCTCCCTCTTGTTCCCCTCACCCCCCGCTCATGCCCCGTGTCTCCCTGCTGTTGCCCCCAAACCATTGCTCATGCCCCGTGTCTCTCTCCTGTTACCCCCCACCCTTGCGTCTCTCTCCTGTTACCCCCCACGCCCCTCTCATGCCCCGTGTCTCTCACCTGTTGCCCCCCACCCCCGGTCATGTCCCGTGTCTCCCTGCTGTTGCTCCCCACCCCCCGCTCATGCCCCGTGTCTCTCTCCTGTTACCCCCGAGCCCCCGGTCATGCACTGTGTCTCCCTTGTGTTCCCACCATCCCCCGCTCATGCCCTGTGTCTCCCTGCTGTTACCCCCACCCTCCGCTCATGCCCTGTGTCTCCCTGCTGTTGCCCCCCAACGCCGTGTCTACCTCTTGTTGCCCCCCACACCCCGCTCATGCCCCGTGTCTCCCTCGTGTTCCCCCCACCCCACGCTCATGCCCCGTGTCTCCCTCCTATTGCCCCCAACTCATGCCCTGTGTCTCTCTCCTGTTACCCCCACCCCCCGCTAATGCCTCGTGTCTCCCTCTTGTTGCCCCTCATGCCCCGTGTCTCCCTCGTGTTCCCCCACCCCCTGCTCATGCCCTGTGTCTCCCTTATATTCCCCCACCCCCGCTCATGTTCTGTGTCTCCCTGCTGTTGCCCACCACCCCCCGCTCATGCCCCGTTTCTCTCTCCTGTTGCCCCCCACCACCTGGTCATACCCCGTGTCTCCCTGCTGTTGCCCTCCGCCCCCCGGTCATGCCCTGTGTCTCCCTGCTGTTGCCCCCCACCCCCTGCTCATGCCCCGTGTCTCTCTCCTCTCACCCCACACCCCCCGCTCATGCCCTGTGTCTCCCTGCTGTTGCCCCCAAACCCTGCTCATGCCCCATGTCTCCCTCCTGTTGCCCCCCACACCCTACTCATGCCCCATGTCTCTCTCCTGTTACCCCCACCCTCCGCTCATGCCACGTGTCTCTCTCCTGTAACACCCCACCCCCCGCTCATGCCCCGTGTCTCCCTCGTATTCCCCCATCCCCCGCTCATGCGCCGAGTCTCCCTCTTGTTGCCCCCCACTCATGCCCTGTGTCTCTCTCCTGTTACCCCCACCCCTGCTAATGCCCCGTGTCTCCCTCTTGTTTCCCCTCATGCCCCGTGTCTCTCTCCTGTTGCCCCCAACCCCCGCTTATGCCCCGTGTCTCTCTCCTGTTACCCTGCACCCCCCTCTCATGCCCCATGTTTCCCTGCTGTTGCCCCCACCTTCCGCTCATGCCCCGTGTCTCCCTGCTGTTGCCCCCACCCCCCCGCTCATGCCCCGTGTCTCTCTCCTGTTACCCCCCACCCCCCGCTCATGCCCCGTGTCTCCTTCCAGTTGACCCCCACTCATGCCCTGTGTCTCTCTCCTGTTACCCCCACCCCCTGCTAATGCCCCGTGTCTCCCTCTTGTCGCCCCTCATGCCCCGTGTCTCCCTCGTGTTCCCCCCACCCCCTCCTCATCCCCCGTTTCTCTCTTCTGTTGCCCCCGACCCCCCGGTCATGCCCCGTGTCTCCCTGCTGTTGCCCTCTGCCCCCCGGTCATGCCCCGTGTCTCCCTGCTGTTGCCCCCCACCCCCCGCTCATGCCCCGTGTCTCTCCCCTGTTATCCCCCACCCCCCTCTCATGCCCTGTGTCTCCCTCGTGTTCCCCCCACCCCCTGCTCATGCCCCGTGTCTCCCTGCTGTTGTCCCCCACCCCCCGCTCATGCCCCGTGTCTCCCTCCTGTTGCCCCCCACTCCCGCTCATGCCCCGTGTCTCTCTCCTTTTACCCCCCACCCCCTGCTCATGCCCCGTGTCTCCCTCCTGTTCCCCCCACCCCCCGCTCATGCCCCGTATCTCCCTCCTGTTCCCCCCAAGCCCGCTCCTGCCCCGTGTCTCCCTCCTGTTGCCCACCACCCCCCACTCATGCCCCGTGTGTCCGTCTTGTTGCCCCCCACCCCCTGCTCATGCCCCATGTCTCCCTCGTGTTCCCCCACCCCCCGTTCATGCCCCGTGCCTCCCTCCAGTTGCCCCCACTCATGCCCTGTGTCTCTCTCCTGTTACCCCACCCCCTGCTAATGCCCCGTGTCTCCCTCTTGTTGCCCCTCATGCCCCGTGTCTCCCTCATGTTCCCCCACCCCCTGCACATGCCCCGTGTCTCCCTTGTGTTCCCACCACCCCCCCGGTCATGCCCCGTTTCTCTCTCCTGTTGCCCCTAACCCCCACTCATGCCCCGTGTCTCCCTCTTGTTGCCCCCCACCCCCTGCTCATGTCCCGTGTCTCCCTCATGTTCCCCCACCCTCCGCTCATGCCCTGTGTCTCCCTGCTGTTGCCCCCACCCCCCGCTCATGCCCCGTGTCTCTCTCCTGTTACCCCCCACCCCCCGCTCATGCCCCGTGTCTCCTTCCAGTTGACCCCCACTCATGCCCTGTGTCTCTCTCCTGTTACCCCCACCCCCTGCTAATGCCCCGTGTCTCCCTCTTGTCGCCCCTCATGCCCCGTGTCTCCCTTGTGTTCCCCCCACCCCCTCCTCATCCCCATTTCTCTCTTCTGTTGCCCCCGACCCCCCGGTCATGCCCCGTGTCTCCCTGCTGTTGCCCTCCACCCCCGGGTCATGCCCCGTGTATCCCTGCTGTTGCCCCCCACCCCCCGCTCATGCCCCGTGTCTCTCTCCTGTTATCCCCCACCCCCCTCTCATGCCCTGTGTCTCCCTCGTGTTCCCCCCACCCCCCGCTCATGCCCCGTGTCTCCCTGCTGTTGCCCCCCACCCCCCGCTGATGCCCTGTGTCTCCCTCCTGTTGCCCCCCACTCCCGCTCATGCCCCGTGTCTCTCTCCTTTTACCCCCCACCCCCTGCTCATACCCCGTGTCTCCCTCCTGTTCCCCCCCACCCCCCGCTCATGCCCCGTATCTCCCTCCTGTTCCCCCCAAGCCCGCTCCTGCCCCGTGTCTCCCTCCTGGTGCCCACCACCCCCCACTCATGCCCCGTGTGTCTGTCTTGTTGCCCCCCACCCCCCAGTCATGCCCCGTTTCTCTCTCCTGTTGCCCCCAACCCCCACTCATGCCCCGTGTCTCCCTCTTGTTGCCCCCCACCCCCTGCTCATGTCCCGTGTCTCCCTCATGTTCCCCCACCCCCCGCTCATGTCCCGTGTGTCCATCCAGTTGCCCCCCACTCATGCCCTGTGTCTCTCTCCTGTTACCCCCACCCCTTGCTAATGCCCCGTGTCTCCCTCTTGTTGCCCCTCATGCCCCGTGTCTCCCTTGTGTTCCCCCACCCCCTGCTCATGCCACGTGTCTCCCTGCTGTTGCCCCCCACCCCCCGGTCATGCCCCGTTTCTCTCTCCTGTTGCCCCCCACCCCCCGGTCATGCCCCGTGTCTCCCTGCTGTTGCCCTCCGCCCCCCGGTCATGCCCCGTGTCTCCCTGCTGTTGCCCCCCCCACTCATGCCCTGTGTCTCTCTCCTGTTACCCCCCACCCCCTCTCATGCCCTGTGTCTCCCTCGTGTTCCCCCCACCCGCCGCTCATGCCCCATGTCTCCCTGCTGTTGCCCCCCACCCTCCGCTCATGCCCGGTGTCTCCCTCCTGTTGCCCCCCACTCCCGCTCATGCCCCGTGTCTCCCTCCTTTTACCCACACCCCCCGCTCATGCCCCGTATCTCCCTCCTGTTCCCCCCAAGTCCGCTCCTGCCCCGTGTCTCCCTCCTGTTGCCCACCACCCGTCACTCATGCCCCATGCACCGTCTTGTTGCCCCCCACCCCCTGCTCATGCCCCATGTCTCCCTCGTGTTCCCCCACCGCCAGCTCATGCCCCGTGTCTCCCTCAAGTTGCCCCCCACTCATGCCCTGTGTCTCTCTCCTGTTGCCCCGCACCCCCGGTCATGTCCCGTGTCTCCCTGCTGTTGCCCCCCACCCCCCGCTCATGCCCCGTGTCTCTCTCCTGTTACCCCCACCCCCCTCTCATGCCCTGTGTCTCCCTGCTGTTGCCTCCCACCCCCCGCTCAAGCCCCGTGTCCCTCTCCTATTACCCCCACCCCCCTCTAATGCTCCGTGTCTCCCTTCTGTTGCCCCCGAGCCCCCGGTCATGCCCCGTGTCTCCCTCCTTTTACCCACACCCCCCGCTCATGCCCCGTATCTCCCTCCTGTTCCCCCCAAGTCCGCTCCTGCCCCGTGTCTCCCTCCTGTTGCCCACCACCCGTCACTCATGCCCCATGCACCGTCTTGTTGCCCCCCACCCCCTGCTCATGCCCCATGTCTCCCTCGTGTTCCCCCACCGCCAGCTCATGCCCCGTGTCTCCCTCAAGTTGCCCCCCACTCATGCCCTGTGTCTCTCTCCTGTTGCCCCGCACCCCCGGTCATGTCCCGTGTCTCCCTGCTGTTGCCCCCCACCCCCCGCTCATGCCCCGTGTCTCTCTCCTGTTACCCCCACCCCCCTCTCATGCCCTGTGTCTCCCTGCTGTTGCCTCCCACCCCCCGCTCAAGCCCCGTGTCCCTCTCCTATTACCCCCACCCCCCTCTAATGCTCCGTGTCTCCCTTCTGTTGCCCCCGAGCCCCCGGTCATGCACTGTGTCTCCCTTGTGTTCCCACCATCCCCCGCTGATGCCCCGTGTCTCCCTGCTGTTACCCCCACCCTCCGCTCATGCCCTGTGTCTCCCTGCTGTTGCCCCCCAACGCCGTGTCTACCTCTTGTTGCCCCCCACACCCTGCTCATGCCCCGTGTCTCCCTCGTGTTCCCCCCACCCCCCGCTCATGCCCCGTGTCTCCCTCCTATTGCCCCCAACTCATGCCCTGTGTCTCTCTCCTGTTACCCCCACCCCCCGCTAATGCCTCGTGTCTCCCTCTTGTTGCCCCTCATGCCCCGTGTCTCCCTCGTGTTCCCCCCACCCCCTGCTCATGCCCTGTGTCTCCCTTATGTTCCCCCACCCCCGCTCATGTTCTGTGTCTCCCTGCTGTTGCCCACCACCCCCCGCTCATGCCCCGATTCTCTCTCCTGTTGCCCCCCACCACCTGGTCATACCCTGTGTCTCCCTGCTGTTGCCCTCCGCCCCCCGGTCATGCCCTGTGTCTCCCTGCTGTTGCCCCCCACCCCCTGCTCATGCCCCGTGTCTCTCTCCTCTCACCCCCACCCACCGCTAATGCCTCGTGTCTCCCTCTTGTTGCCCCTCATGGCCCGTGTCTCCCTCGTGTTCCCCCCACCCCCTGCTCATGCCCTGTGTCTCCCTTATGTTCCCCCACCCCCGCTCATGTTCTGTGTCTCCCTGCTGTTGCCCACCACCCCCGGCTCATGCCCCGTTTCTCTCTCCTGTTGCCCCCCACCACCTGGTCATACCCCGTGTGTCCCTGCTGTTGCCCCCCAAACCCTGCTCATGCCCCGTGTCTCCCTCCTGTTGCCCTCCACACCCCACTCATGCCCCATGTCTCTCTCCTGTTACCCCCACCCTCCGCTCATGCCCCGTGTCTCTCTCCTGTAACACCCCACCCCCCGCTCATGCCCTGTGTCTCCCAAGTATTCCCCCACCCCCTGCTCATGCGCCAAGTCTCCCTCTTGTTGCCCCCCACTCATGCCCTGTGTCTCTCTCCTGTTACCCCCACCCCTGCTAATTCCCCGTGTCTCCCTCTTGTTGCCCCTCATGCCCCGTGTCTCTCTCCTGTTACCCCCAACCCCCGCTCATGCCCCGTGTCTCTCTCCTGTTACCCCCTACCCCCTCTCATGCCCCATGTTTCCCTGCTGTTGCCCCCACCCTCCGCTCATGCCCTGTGTCTCCCTGCTGTTGCCCCCACCCCCCGCTCATGCCCCGTGTCTCTCTCCTGTTACCCCCCACCCCCGCTCATGCCCCGTGTCTCCTTCCAGTTGACCCCCACTCATGCCCTGTGTCTCTCTCCTGTTACCCCCACCCCCTGCTAATGCCCCGTGTCTCCCTCTTGTCACCCCTCATTCCCCGTGTCTCCCTTGTGTTCCCCCCACCCCCTCCTCATCCCCATTTCTCTCTTCTGTTGCCCCCGACCCCCCGGTCATGCCCCGTGTCTCCCTGCTGTTGCCCTCCACCCCCGGGTCATGCCCCGTGTCTCCCTGCTGTTGCCCCCCACCCCCCGCTCATGCCCCGTGTCTCTCTCCTGTTATCCCCCACCCCCCTCTCATGCCCTGTGTCTCCCTCGTGTTCCCCCCACCCCCCGCTCATGCCCCGTGTCTCCCTGCTGTTGCCCCCCACCCCCCGCTCATGCCCTGTGTCTCCCTCCTGTTGCCCCCCACTCCCGCTCATGCCCCGTGTCTCTCTCCTTTTACCCCCCACCCCCTGCTCATACCCCGTGTCTCCCTCCTGTTCCCCCCCACCCCCCGCTCATGCCCCGTATCTCCCTCCTGTTCCCCCCAAGCCCGCTCCTGCCCCGTGTCTCCCTCCTGGTGCCCCCCACCCCCCAGTCATGCCCCGTTTCTCTCTCCTGTTGCCCCCCAACCCCCACTCATGCCCCGTGTCTCCCTCTTGTTGCCCCCCACCCCCTGCTCATGTCCCGTGTCTCCCTCATGTTCCCCCACCCCCCGCTCATGTCCCGTGTGTCCATCCAGTTGCCCCCCACTCATGCCCTGTGTCTCTCTCCTGTTACCCCCACCCCTTGCTAATGCCCCGTGTCTCCCTCTTGTTGCCCCTCATGCCCCGTGTCTCCCTTGTGTTCCCCCACCCCCTGCTCATGCCACGTGTCTCCCTGCTGTTGCCCCCCACCCCCCGGTCATGCCCCGTTTCTCTCTCCTGTTGCCCCCCACCCCCCGGTCATGCCCCGTGTCTCCCTGCTGTTGCCCTCCGCCCCCCGGTCATGCCCCGTGTCTCCCTACTGTTGCCCCCCACCCCCCACTCATGCCCTGTGTCTCTCTCCTGTTACCCCCCACCCCCTCTCATGCCCTGTGTCTCCCTCGTGTTCCCCCCACCCGCCGCTCATGCCCCATGTCTCCCTGCTGTTGCCCCCCACCCTCCGCTCATGCCCGGTGTCTCCCTCCTGTTGCCCCCCACTCCCGCTCATGCCCCGTGTCTCCCTCCTTTTACCCACACCCCCCGCTCATGCCCCGTGTCTCCCTCCTGTTCCCCCCCACCCCCTGCTCATGCCCCGTATCTCCCTCCTGTTCCCCCCAAGCCCGCTCCTGCCCCGTGTCTCCCTCCTGTTGTCCACCACCCGTCACTCATGCCCCATGCACCGTCTTGTTGCCCCCCACCCCCTGCTCATGCCCCATGTCTCCCTCGTGTTCCCCCACCGCCAGCTCATGCCCCGTGTCTCCCTCAAGTTGCCCCCCACTCATGCCCTGTGTCTCCCTGCTGTTGCCCCCCACCCCCGCTCATGCCCCGTGTCTCTCTCCTGTTACCCCCACCCCCCTCTCATGCCCTGTGTCTCCCTGCTGTTGCCTCCCACCCCCCGCTCAAGCCCCGTGTCCCTCTCCTATTACCCCCACCCCCCTCTAATGCTCCGTGTCTCCCTTCTGTTGCCCCCGAGCCCCCGGTCATGCACTGTGTCTCCCTTGTGTTCCCACCATCCCCCGCTGATGCCCCGTGTCTCCCTGCTGTTACCCCCACCCTCCGCTCATGCCCTGTGTCTCCCTGCTGTTGCCCCCCAACGCTGTGTCTACCTCTTGTTGCCCCCCCACACCCCGCTCATGCCCCGTGTCTCCCTCATGTTCCCCCCACCCCCGCTCATGCCCCGTGTCTCCCTCCTATTGCCCCCAACTCATGCCCTGTGTCTCTCTCCTGTTACCCCCAACCCCCGCTAATGCCTCGTGTCTCCCTCTTGTTTCCCCTCATGCCGCGTGTCTCCCTCGTGTTCCCCCCACCCCCTGCTCATGCCCTGTGTCTCCCTTATGTTCCCCCACCCTCGCTCATGTTCTGTGTCTCCCTGCTGTTGCCCACCTCCCCCCGCTCATGCCCCGTTTCTCTCTCCTGTTGCCCCCCACCACCTGGTCATACACCATGTCTCCCTGCTGTTGCCCTCCGCCCCCCGGTCATGCCCTGTGTCTCCCTGCTGTTGCCCCCCACCCCCTGCTCATGCCCCGTGTCTCCCTCTTGTTGCCCCTCATGCCCCGTGTCTCCCTCGTGTTCCCCCCACCCTCTGCTCATGCCACGTGTCTCCCTGCTGTTGCCCCCCACCCCCCGGTCATGCCCTGTTTCTCTCTCCTGTTGCCCACCACCTCTGGTCATGCCCCGTGTCTCCCTGCTGTTGCCCTCCGCCCCCCGGTCATGCCCCGTGTCTCCCTGCTGTTGCCCCCCACCCCCCTCATGCCCTGTGTCTCTCTCCTGTTACCCCCCACCCCTCTCTCATGCCCTGTGTCTCCCTGGTGTTCCCCCACCCCCCGCTCATGCCCCGTGTCTCCCTGCTGTTGCCCCCCACCCCCCGCTCATGCCCCGTGTCTCCCTCCTGTTGCCCCCCACCCCTGCTCATGCCCCGTGTCTCCCTCCTGTTACCCCCCACCCCCTGCTCATGCCCCGTGTCTCCCTCATGTTCCCCCCACCCCCCGCTCATGCCCCGTGTCTCCCTGCTGTTGCCCCCCACCCCCTGCTCATGCCCCCCCACCCTCCACTCATGCCCTGTGTCTCCCTCCTATTGCCCCCCACCCCCTGCTCATGCCCCGTGTCTCTCTCCTGTTACCCCCACCCCCCCGCTCATGCCCCGTGTCTCCCACTTATTGCCCCCCCACCCCCCGCTCATGCCCTGTGTCTCCCTCTTGTTCCCCTCACCCCCCGCTCATGCCCTGTGTCTCCCTGCTGTTGCCCCCAAACCATTGCTCATGCCCCGTGTCTCTCTCCTGTTACCCCCCACCCTCGCGTCTCTCTCCTGTTACCCCCCACGCCCCTCTCATGCCCCGTGTCTCTCACCTGTTGCCCACCACCGCCGGTCATGTCCCGTGTCTCCCTGCTGTTGCTCCCCACCCCCCGCTCATGCCCCGTGTCTCTCTCCTGTTACCCCCACCCCGTCTCATGCCCTGTGTCTCCCTGCTGTTGCCCCCCACCCCCCGCTCATGCCCCGTGTCTCTCTCCTATTACCCCCACCCCTCTAATGCCCCGTGTCTCGCTTCTGTTGCCCCCGAGCCCCCGGTCATGCACTCTGTCTCCCTTGTGTTCCCACCATCCCCCGCTCATGCCCCGTATCTCCCTGCTGTTACCCCCACCCTCAGCTCATGCCCTGTGTCTCCCTGCTGTTGCCCCCCAACGCCGTGTCTACCTCTTGTTGCCCCCCACACCCCGCTCATGCCCCGTGTCTCCCTCGTGTTCCCCCCACCCCCCGCTCATGCCCTGTGTCTCCCTCCTATTGCCCCCAACTCATGCCCTGTGTCTCTCTCCTGTTACCCCCACCCCCCGCTAATGCCTCGTGTCTCCCTCTTGTTGCCCCTCATGCCCCGTGTCTCCCTCGTGTTCCCCCCACCCCCTGCTCATGCCCTGTGTCTCCCTTATGTTCCCCCACCCCCGCTCATGTTCTGTGTCTCCCTGCTGTTGCCCACCACCCCCCGCTCATGCCCCGTTTCTGTCTCCTGTTGCCCCCCACCACCTGGTCATACACCATGTCTCCCTGCTGTTGCCCTCCGCCCCCCGGTCATGCCCTGTGTCTCCCTGCTGTTGCCCCCCACCCCCTGCTCATGCCCCGTGTCTCCCTCTTGTTGCCCCTCATGCCCCGTGTCTCCCTCGTGTTCCCCCCACCCTCTGCTCATGCCACGTGTCTCCCTGCTGTTGCCCCCCACCGCCCGGTCATGCCCCGTTTCTCTCTCCTGTTGCCCATCACCTCTGGTCATGCCCCGTGTCTCCCTGCTGTTGCCCCCACACCCCCTCATGCCCTGTGTCTCTCTCCTGTTATCCCCCACCCCTCTCTCATGCCCTGTGTCTCCCTCGTGTTCCCCCACCCCCCGCTCATGCCCCGTGTCTCCCTGCTGTTGCCCCCCACCCCCGGTCATGCCCCGTGTCTCCCTCCTGTTGCCCCCCACCCCCGCTCATGCCCCGTGTCTCTCTCCTGTTACCCCCCACCCCCCGCTCATGCCCCGTGTCTACCTCATGTTCCCCCCACCCCCTGCTCATGCCCCGTGTCTCCCTGCTGTTGCCCCCCACCCCCTGCTCATGCCCCCCCACCCCCCACTCATGCCCTGTGTCTCCCTCCTATTGCCCCCCACCCCCTGCTCATGCCCCGTGTCTCTCTCCTGTTACCCCACCCCCCGCTCATGCCCCGTGTCTCCCTCTTATTGCCCCCCAAACCCCGCTCATGCCCCGTGTCTCCCTCTTGTTCCCCTCACCCCCCGCTCATGCCCCGTGTCTCCCTGCTGTTGCTCCCAAACCATTGCTCATGCCCCGTGTCTCTCTCCTGTTACCCCCCACCCTCGCGTCTCTCTCCTGTTACCCCCCACGCCCCTCTCATGCCCCGTGTCTCTCACCTGTTGCCCCCCACCCCCGGTCATGTCCCGTGTCTCCCTGCTGTTGCTCCCCACCCCCCGCTCATGCCCCGTGTCTCTCTCCTGTTACCCCCGAGCCCCCGGTCATGCACTGTGTCTCCCTTGTGTTCCCACCATCCCCCGCTCATGCCCTGTGTCTCCCTGCTGTTACCCCCACCCTCCGCTCATGCCCTGTGTCTCCCTGCTGTTGCCCCCCAACGCCGTGTCTACCTCTTGTTGCCCCCCACACCCCGCTCATGCCCCGTGTCTCCCTCGTGTTCTCCCCACCCCACGCTCATGCCCCGTGTCTCCCTCCTATTGCCCCCAACTCATGCCCTGTGTCTCTCTCCTGTTACCCCCACCCCCCGCTAATGCCTCGTGTCTCCCTCTTGTTGCCCCTCATGCCCCGTGTCTCCCTCGTGTTCCCCCCACCCCCTGCTCATGCCCTGTGTCTCCCTTATATTCCCCCACCCCCGCTCATGTTCTGTGTCTCCCTGCTGTTGCCCACCACCCCCCGCTCATGCCCCGTTTCTCTCTCCTGTTGCCCCCCACCACCTGGTCATACCCCGTGTCTCCCTGCTGTTGCCCTCCGCCCCCCGGTCATGCCCTGTGTCTCCCTGCTGTTGCCCCCCACCCCCTGCTCATGCCCCGTGTCTCTCTCCTCTCACCCCACACCCCCCGCTCATGCCCTGTGTCTCCCTGCTGTTGCCCCCAAACCCTGCTCATGCCCCATGTCTCCCTCCTGTTGCCCCCCACACCCTACTCATGCCCCATGTCTCTCTCCTGTTACCCCCACCCTCCGCTCATGCCACGTGTCTCTCTCCTGTAACACCCCACCCCCCGCTCATGCCCCGTGTCTCCCTCGTATTCCCCCATCCCCCGCTCATGCGCCAAGTCTCCCTCTTGTTGCCCCCCACTCATGCCCTGTGTCTCTCTCCTGTTACCCCCACCCCTGCTAATGCCCCGTGTCTCCCTCTTGTTGCCCCTCATGCCCCGTGTCTCTCTCCTGTTGCCCCCAACCCCCGCTTATGCCCCGTGTCTCTCTCCTGTTACCCTGCACCCCCCTCTCATGCCCCATGTTTCCCTGCTGTTGCCCCCACCTTCCGCTCATGCCCCGTGTCTCCCTGCTGTTGCCCCCACCCCCCGCTCATGCCCCGTGTCTCTCTCCTGTTACCCCCCACCCCCAGCTCATGCCCCGTGTCTCCTTCCAGTTGACCCCCACTCATGCCCTGTGTCTCTCTCCTGTTACCCCCACCCCCTGCTAATGCCCCGTGTCTCCCTCTTGTCGCCCCTCATGCCCCGTGTCTCCCTCGTGTTCCCCCCACCCCCTCCTCATCCCCCGTTTCTCTCTTCTGTTGCCCCCGACCCCCCGGTCATGCCCCGTGTCTCCCTGCTGTTGCCCTCTGCCCCCCGGTCATGCCCCGTGTCTCCCTGCTGTTGCCCCCCACCCCCCGCTCATGCCCCGTGTCTCTCCCCTGTTATCCCCCACCCCCCTCTCATGCCCTGTGTCTCCCTCGTGTTCCCCCCACCCCCTGCTCATGCCCCGTGTCTCCCTGCTGTTGTCCCCCACCCCCCGCTCATGCCCCGTGTCTCCCTCCTGTTGCCCCCCACTCCCGCTCATGCCCCGTGTCTCTCTCCTTTTACCCCCCACCCCCTGCTCATGCCCCGTGTCTCCCTCCTGTTCCCCCCACCCCCCGCTCATGCCCCGTATCTCCCTCCTGTTCCCCCCAAGCCCGCTCCTGCCCCGTGTCTCCCTCCTGTTGCCCACCACCCCCCACTCATGCCCCGTGTGTCCGTCTTGTTGCCCCCCACCCCCTGCTCATGCCCCATGTCTCCCTCGTGTTCCCCCACCCCCCGCTCATGCCCCGTGCCTCCCTCCAGTTGCCCCCACTCATGCCCTGTGTCTCTCTCCTGTTACCCCACCCCCTGCTAATGCCCCGTGTCTCCCTCTTGTTGCCCCTCATGCCCCGTGTCTCCCTCATATTCCCCCACCCCCTGCACATGCCCCGTGTCTCCCTTGTGTTCCCACCACCCCCCCGGTCATGCCCCGTTTCTCTCTCCTGTTGCCCCCAACCCCCACTCATGCCCCGTGTCTCCCTCTTGTTGCCCCCCACCCCCTGCTCATGTCCCGTGTCTCCCTCATGTTCCCCCACCCCCCGCTCATGCCCCGTGTGTCCATCCAGTTGCCCCCCACTCATGCCCTGTGTCTCTCTCCTGTTACCCCCACCCCCTGCTAATGCCCCGTGTCTCCCTCTTGTTGCCCCTCATGCCCCGTGTCTCCGTCGTGTTCCCCCACCCCCTGCTCATGCCACGTGTCTCCCTGCTGTTGCCCCCAACCCCCTGGTCATGCCCCGTTTCTCTCTCCTGTTACCCCCACCCCCCTCTCATGCCCTGTGTCTCCCTCGTGTTCCCCCCACCCCCCACTCATGCCCCATGTCTCCCTGCTGTTGCCCCCCACCCCCTGCTCATGCCCCGTGTCTCCCTCCTGTTGCCCCCACTCCCGCTCATGCCCCGTGTCTCTCTCCTTTTACCCACACCCCCCGCTCATGCCCCGTGTCTCCCTCCTGTTTCCCCCCACCCCCCGCTCATGCCCCGTATCTCCCTCCTGTTCCCCCCAAGCCCGCTCCTGCCACGTGTCTCCCTCCTGTTGCCCACCACCCCCCACTCATGCCCCGTCCACTGTCTTGTTGCCCCCCACCCCCTGCTCATGCCCCATGTCTCCCTCGTGTTCCCCCACCGCCAGCTCATGCCCCGTGTCTCCCTCCAGTTGCCCCCCACTCATGCCCTGTGTCTCTCTCCTGTTGCCCCCCACCCCCGGTCATGTCCTGTGTCTCCCTGCTGTTGCCCCCCACCCCCCGCTCATGCCCCGTGTCTCTCTCCTGTTACCCCCTCTCATGCCCTGTGTCTCCCTGCTGTTGCCTCCCACCCCCCGCTCAAGCCCCGTGTCCCTCTCCTATTACCCCCACCCCCCTCTAATGCCCCGTGTCTCCCTTCTGTTGCCCCCGAGCCCCCGGTCATGCACTGTGTCTCCCTTGTGTTCCCACCATCCCCCGCTGATGCCCCGTGTCTCCCTGCTGTTACCCCCAACCTCCGCTCATGCCCTGTGTCTCCCTGCTGTTGCCCCCCAATGCCGTGTCTACCTCTTGTTGCCCCCCACACCCTGCTCATGCCCCGTGTCTCCCTCATGTTCCCCCCACCCCCGCTCATGCCCCGTGTCTCCCTCCTATTGCCCCCAACTCATGCCCTGTGTCTCTCTCCTGTTACCCACACCCCCTGCTAATGCCTTGTGTCTCCCTCTTGTTGCCTCTCATGCCACGTGTCTCCCTCGTGTTCCCCCCACCCCCTGCTCATGCCCTGTGTCTCCCTTATGTTCCCCCACCCCCGCTCATGTTCTGTGTCTCCCTGCTGTTGCCCACCACCCCCCGCTCATGCCCCGTTTCTCTCTCCTGTTGCCCCCCACCACCTGGTCATACCCCGTGTCTCCCTGCTGTTGCCCTCCGCCCCCCGGTCATGCGCTGTGTCTCCCTGCTGTTGCCCCCCAAACCCTGCTCATGCCCCGTGTCTCCCTCCTGTTGCCCCCCACACCCCACTCATGCCCCATGTCTCTCTCCTGTTACCCCCACCCTCCGCTCATGCCCCGTGTCTCTCTCCTGTAACATCCCACCCCCCGCTCATGCCCCGTGTCTCCTTTGTCTTCCCCCCACCCCCCACTCATGCGCCAAGTCTCCCTCCTGTTGCCCCCCACTCATGCCCTGTGTCTCTCTCCTGTTACCCCCACCCCCTGCTAATGCCCCGTGTCTCACTCTTGTTGCCCCTCATGCCCCGTGTCTCTCTCCTGTTGCCCCCAACCCCCGCTCATGCCCCGTGTCTCTCTCCTGTTACCCCCCACCCCCTCTCATGCCCCATGTTTCCCTGCTGTTGCCCCCACCCTCCGCTCATGCCCCGTGTCTCCCTGCTGTTGCCCCCACCCCCGCTCATGCCCCGTGTCTCTCTCCTGTTACCCCCCAACCCCCGCTCATGCCCCGTGTCTCCCCCCAGTTGCCCCCACTCATGCTCTGTGTCTCTCTCCTGTTACCCCCACCCCCTGCTAATGCCCCGTGTCTCCCTCTTGTGTCCCCTCATGCCCCGTGTCTCCCTCGTGTTCCCCCCACCCCCTGCTCATGCCCCGTTTCTCTCTTCTGTTGCCCCCGACCCCCGGTCATGCCCCGTGTCTCCCTGCTGTTGCCCTCCGCCCCCCGGTCATGCCCCGTGTCTCCCTGCTGTTGCCCCCCACCCCCTGCTCATGCCCTGTGTCTCCCTTATGTTCCCCCACCCCCGCTCATGTTCTGTGTCTCCCTGCTGTTGCCCACCACCCCCCGCTCATGCCCCGTTTCTGTCTCCTGTTGCCCCCCACCACCTGGTCATACACCATGTCTCCCTGCTGTTGCCCTCCGCCCCCCGGTCATGCCCTGTGTCTCCCTGCTGTTGCCCCCCACCCCCTGCTCATGCCCCGTGTCTCCCTCTTGTTGCCCCTCATGCCCCGTGTCTCCCTCGTGTTCCCCCCACCCTCTGCTCATGCCACGTGTCTCCCTGCTGTTGCCCCCCACCGCCCGGTCATGCCCCGTTTCTCTCTCCTGTTGCCCATCACCTCTGGTCATGCCCCGTGTCTCCCTGCTGTTGCCCCCACACCCCCTCATGCCCTGTGTCTCTCTCCTGTTATCCCTCACCCCTCTCTCATGCCCTGTGTCTCCCTCGTGTTCCCCCACCCCCCGCTCATGCCCCGTGTCTCCCTGCTGTTGCCCCCCACCCCCGGTCATGCCCCGTGTCTCCCTCCTGTTGCCCCCCACCCCCGCTCATGCCCCGTGTCTCTCTCCTGTTACCCCCCACCCCCCGCTCATGCCCCGTGTCTACCTCATGTTCCCCCCACCCCCTGCTCATGCCCCGTGTCTCCCTGCTGTTGCCCCCCACCCCCTGCTCATGCCCCCCCACCCCCCACTCATGCCCTGTGTCTCCCTCCTATTGCCCCCCACCCCCTGCTCATGCCCCGTGTCTCTCTCCTGTTACCCCACCCCCGCTCATGCCCCGTGTCTCCATCTTATTGCCCCCCAAACCCCGCTCATGCCCCGTGTCTCCCTCTTGTTCCCCTCACCCCCCGCTCATGCCCCGTGTCTCCCTGCTGTTGCCCCCAAACCATTGCTCATGCCCCGTGTCTCTCTCCTGTTACCCCCACCCTCGCGTCTCTCTCCTGTTACCCCCCACGCCCCTCTCATGCCCCGTGTCTCTCACCTGTTGCCCCCCACCCCCGGTCATGTCCCGTGTCTCCCTGCTGTTGCTCCCCACCCCCCGCTCATGCCCCGTGTCTCTCTCCTGTTACCCCCGAGCCCCCGGTCATGCACTGTGTCTCCCTTGTGTTCCCACCATCCCCCGCTCATGCCCTGTGTCTCCCTGCTGTTACCCCCACCCTCCGCTCATGCCCTGTGTCTCCCTGCTGTTGCCCCCCAACGCCGTGTCTACCTCTTGTTGCCCCCCACACCCCGCTCATGCCCCGTGTCTCCCTCGTGTTCCCCCCACCCCACGCTCATGCCCCGTGTCTCCCTCCTATTGCCCCCAACTCATGCCCTGTGTCTCTCTCCTGTTACCCCCACCCCCCGCTAATGCCTCGTGTCTCCCTCTTGTTGCCCCTCATGCCCCGTGTCTCCCTCGTGTTCCCCCCACCCCCTGCTCATGCCCTGTGTCTCCCTTATATTCCCCCACCCCCGCTCATGTTCTGTGTCTCCCTGCTGTTGCCCACCACCCCCCGCTCATGCCCCGTTTCTCTCTCCTGTTGCCCCCCACCACCTGGTCATACCCCGTGTCTCCCTGCTGTTGCCCTCCGCCCCCCGGTCATGCCCTGTGTCTCCCTGCTGTTGCCCCCCACCCCCTGCTCATGCCCCGTGTCTCTCTCCTCTCACCCCACACCCCCCGCTCATGCCCTGTGTCTCCCTGCTGTTGCCCCCAAACCCTGCTCATGCCCCATGTCTCCCTCCTGTTGCCCCCCACACCCTACTCATGCCCCATGTCTCTCTCCTGTTACCCCCACCCTCCGCTCATGCCACGTGTCTCTCTCCTGTAACACCCCACCCCCCGCTCATGCCCCGTGTCTCCCTCGTATTCCCCCATCCCCCGCTCATGCGCCAAGTCTCCCTCTTGTTGCCCCCCACTCATGCCCTGTGTCTCTCTCCTGTTACCCCCACCCCTGCTAATGCCCCGTGTCTCCCTCTTGTTGCCCCTCATGCCCCGTGTCTCTCTCCTGTTGCCCCCAACCCCCGCTTATGCCCCGTGTCTCTCTCCTGTTACCCTGCACCCCCCTCTCATGCCCCATGTTTCCCTGCTGTTGCCCCCACCTTCCGCTCATGCCCCGTGTCTCCCTGCTGTTGCCCCCACCCCCCGCTCATGCCCCGTGTCTCTCTCCTGTTACCCCCCCGCTCATGCCCCGTGTCTCCTTCCAGTTGACCCCCACTCATGCCCTGTGTCTCTCTCCTGTTACCCCCACCCCCTGCTAATGCCCCGTGTCTCCCTCTTGTCGCCCCTCATGCCCCGTGTCTCCCTCGTGTTCCCCCCACCCCCTCCTCATCCCCCGTTTCTCTCTTCTGTTGCCCCCGACCCCCCGGTCATGCCCCGTGTCTCCCTGCTGTTGCCCTCTGCCCCCCGGTCATGCCCCGTGTCTCCCTGCTGTTGCCCCCCACCCCCCGCTCATGCCCCGTGTCTCTCCCCTGTTATCCCCCACCCCCCTCTCATGCCCTGTGTCTCCCTCGTGTTCCCCCCACCCCCTGCTCATGCCCCGTGTCTCCCTGCTGTTGTCCCCCACCCCCCGCTCATGCCCCGTGTCTCCCTCCGGTTGCCCCCCACTCCCGCTCATGCCCCGTGTCTCTCTCCTTTTACCCCCCACCCCCTGCTCATGCCCCGTGTCTCCCTCCTGTTCCCCCCACCCCCCGCTCATGCCCCGTATCTCCCTCCTGTTCCCCCCAAGCCCGCTCCTGCCCCGTGTCTCCCTCCTGTTGCCCACCACCCCCCACTCATGCCCCGTGTGTCCGTCTTGTTGCCCCCCACCCCCTGCTCATGCCCCATGTCTCCCTCGTGTTCCCCCACCCCCCGCTCATGCCCCGTGCCTCCCTCCAGTTGCCCCCACTCATGCCCTGTGTCTCTCTCCTGTTACCCCACCCCCTGCTAATGCCCCGTGTCTCCCTCTTGTTGCCCCTCATGCCCCGTGTCTCCCTCATGTTCCCCCACCCCCTGCACATGCCCCGTGTCTCCCTTGTGTTCCCACCACCCCCCCGGTCATGCCCCGTTTCTCTCTCCTGTTGCCCCCAACCCCCACTCATGCCCCGTGTCTCCCTCTTGTTGCCCCCCACCCCCTGCTCATGTCCTGTGTCTCCCTCATGTTCCCCCACCCCCCGCTCATGCCCCGTGTGTCCATCCAGTTGCCCCCCACTCATGCCCTGTGTCTCTCTCCTGTTACCCCCACCCCCTGCTAATGCCCCGTGTCTCCCTCTTGTTGCCCCTCATGCCCCGTGTCTCCGTCGTGTTCCCCCACCCCCTGCTCATGCCACGTGTCTCCCTGCTGTTGCCCCCAACCCCCTGGTCATGCCCCGTTTCTCTCTCCTGTTACCCCCCACCCCCCTCTCATGCCCTGTGTCTCCCTCGTGTTCCCCCCACCCCCCGCTCATGCCCCATGTCTCCCTGCTGTTGCCCCCCACCCCCTGCTCATGCCCCGTGTCTCCCTCCTGTTGCCCCCACTCCCGCTCATGCCCCGTGTCTCTCTCCTTTTACCCACACCCCCCGCTCATGCCCCGTGTCTCCCTCCTGTTTCCCCCCACCCCCCGCTCATGCCCCGTATCTCCCTCCTGTTCCCCCCAAGCCCGCTCCTGCCACGTGTCTCCCTCCTGTTGCCCACCACCCCCCACTCATGCCCCGTCCACTGTCTTGTTGCCCCCCACCCCCTGCTCATGCCCCATGTCTCCCTCGTGTTCCCCCACCGCCAGCTCATGCCCCGTGTCTCCCTCCAGTTGCCCCCCACTCATGCCCTGTGTCTCTCTCCTGTTGCCCCCCACCCCCGGTCATGTCCTGTGTCTCCCTGCTGTTGCCCCCCACCCCCCGCTCATGCCCCGTGTCTCTCTCCTGTTACCCCCTCTCATGCCCTGTGTCTCCCTGCTGTTGCCTCCCACCCCCCGCTCAAGCCCCGTGTCCCTCTCCTATTACCCCCACCCCCCTCTAATGCCCCGTGTCTCCCTTCTGTTGCCCCCGAGCCCCCGGTCATGCACTGTGTCTCCCTTGTGTTCCCACCATCCCCCGCTGATGCCCCGTGTCTCCCTGCTGTTACCCCCAACCTCCGCTCATGCCCTGTGTCTCCCTGCTGTTGCCCCCCAATGCCGTGTCTACCTCTTGTTGCCCCCCACACCCTGCTCATGCCCCGTGTCTCCCTCATGTTCCCCCCACCCCCGCTCATGCCCCGTGTCTCCCTCCTATTGCCCCCAACTCATGCCCTGTGTCTCTCTCCTGTTACCCACACCCCCCGCTAATGCCTTGTGTCTCCCTCTTGTTGCCTCTCATGCCACGTGTCTCCCTCGTGTTCCCCCCACCCCCTGCTCATGCCCTGTGTCTCCCTTATGTTCCCCCACCCCCGCTCATGTTCTGTGTCTCCCTGCTGTTGCCCACCACCCCCCGCTCATGCCCCGTTTCTCTCTCCTGTTGCCCCCCACCACCTGGTCATACCCCGTGTCTCCCTGCTGTTGCCCTCCGCCCCCCGGTCATGCGCTGTGTCTCCCTGCTGTTGCCCCCCAAACCCTGCTCATGCCCCGTGTCTCCCTCCTGTTGCCCCCCACACCCCACTCATGCCCCATGTCTCTCTCCTGTTACCCCCACCCTCCGCTCATGCCCCGTGTCTCTCTCCTGTAACACCCCACCCCCCGCTCATGCCCCGTGTCTCCCTTGTATTCCCCCCACCCCCCACTCATGCGCCAAGTCTCCCTCCAGTTGCCCCCCACTCATGCCCTGTGTCTCTCTCCTGTTAACCCACCCCCTGCTAATGCCCCGTGTCTCCCTCTTGTTGCCCCTCATGCCCCGTGTCTCTCTCCTGTTGCCCCCAACCCCCGCTCATGCCCCGTGTCTCTCTCCTGTTACCCCCCACCCCCCTCTCATGCCCCATGTTTCCCTGCTGTTGCCCCCACCCTCCGCTCATGCCCCGTGTCTCCCTGCTGTTGCCCCCACCCCCGCTCATGCCCCGTGTCTCTCTCCTGTTACCCCCCAACCCCCGCTCATGCCCCGTGTCTCCCCCCAGTTGCCCCCACTCATGCTCTGTGTCTCTCTCCTGTTACCCCCACCCCCTGCTAATGCCCCGTGTCTCCCTCTTGTGTCCCCTCATGCCCCGTGTCTCCCTCGTGTTCCCCCCACCCCCTGCTCATGCCCCATTTCTCTCTTCTGTTGCCCCCGACCCCCGGTCATGCCCCGTGTCTCCCTGCTGTTGCCCTCCGCCCCCCGGTCATGCCCCGTGTCTCCCTGCTGTTGCCCCCCACCCCCCGCTCATGCCCCGTGTCTCTCTCCTGTTACCCCCATCCCCCTCTCATGCCCTGTGTCTCCCTCATGTTCCCCCCACCCCCCTGCTCATGCCCCGTGTCTCCCTGCTGTTGCCCCCCACCCCCGCTCATGCCCCGGGTATCCCTCCTGTTGCCCCCCATTCCCGCCCCGTGTCTCTCTCCTTTTACCCCCCACCCCCTGCTCATGCCCCGTGTCTCCCTCCTGTTCCCCCCCACCCCCCGCTCATGCCCCGTATCTCCCTCCGGTTCCCCCCAAGCCCGCTCCTGCCCCGTGTCTCCCTCCTGTTGCCCACCACCCCCCACTCATGCCCCGTGTGTCCGTCTTGTTGCCCCCCACCCCCTGCTCATGCCCCATGTCTCCCTCGTGTTCCCCCATCCCCCGCTCATGCCCCGTGCCACCCTCCAGTTGCCCCCCACTCATGCCCTGTGTCTCTCTCCTGTTACCCCACCCCCTGCTAATGCCCCGTGTCTCCCTCTTGTTGCCCCTCATGACCCGTGTCTCCCTTATGTTCCCCCACCCCCTGCACATGCCCCGTGTCTCCCTTGTGTTCCCCCCACCCCCCCGGTCATGCCCCGTTTCTCTCTCCTGTTGCCCCCCAAGCCCGCTCCTGCCCCGTGTCTCCCTCCTGTTGCCCCCAACCCCCACTCATGCCCTGTGTCTCCCTCTTGTTGCCCCCCACCCCCTGCTCATGTCCCGTGTCTCCCTCATGTTCCCCCACCCCCCCGCTCATGCCCCGTGTGTCCATCCAGTTGCCCCCCACTCATGCCCTGTGTCTCTCTCCTGTTACTCCCACCCCCTGCTAATGCCCCGTGTCTCCCTCTTGTTGCCCCTCATGCCCCGTGTCTCCCTCGTGTTCCCCCCACCCCCTGCTCATGCCACGTGTCTCCCTGCTGTTGCCCCCCACCCCCCGGTCATGCCCCGTTTCTCTCTCCTGTTGCCCCCCGGTCATGCCCCGTGTCTCCCTGCTGTTGCCCTCCGCCCCCCGGTCATGCCCCGTGTCTCCCTGCTGTTGCCCCCCACCCCCCACTCATGCACCGTGTCTCTCTCCTGTTACCCCCCACCCCCCTCTCATGCCCTGTGTCTCCCTTGTGTTCCCCCCGCTCATGCCCCGTGTCTCCCTGCTGTTGCCCCCACCCCCGCTCATGCCCCGTGTCTCCCTCCTGTTGCCCCCCACTCCCGCTCATGCCCCGTGTCTCTCTCCTTTTACCCGCCACCCCCCGCTCATGCCCCGTGTCTCCCTCCTGTTCCCCCCACCCCCCGCTCATGCCCCGTATCTCCCTCCTGTTCCCCCCAAGCCCGCTCTTGCCCCGTGTCTCCCTCCTGTTGCCCACCACCCCCCACTCATGCCCCGTGTCTCCGTCTTGTTGCCCCCCTCCCCCTGCTCATGCCCCATGTCTCCCTCGTGTTCCCCCACCCCCCGCTCATGCCCCGTGTCTCCCTCCAGTCCTCCAGTTGCCCCCCACTCATGCCCTGTGTCTCTCTCCTGTTACCCCACCCCCTGCTAATGCCCTGTCTCCCTCTTGTTGCCCCTCATGCCCCGTGTCTCCCTCATGTTCCCCCCACCCCCTGCTCATGCCCCGTGTCTCCCTTGTGTTCCCCCACCCCCCTTGTTATGTCCTGTTTCTCTCTCCTGTTGCACCCCAAGCCCGCTACTGCCCCGTGTCTCCCTCCTGTTGCCCCCCACCCCCCACTCATGCCCTGTGTCTCCCTCTTGTTGCCCCCACCCCCTGCTCATGTCCCGTTTCTCCCTCATGTTCCCCCACCCCCCGCTCATACCCCGTGTGTCCATCCAGTTGCCCCCACTCATGCCCTGTGTCTCTCTCCTGTTACCCCCACCCCCTGCTAATGCCCTGTGTCTCCCTCTTGTTGCCCCTCATGCCCCGTGTCTCCCTCCTGTTACCCCCCACCCCCGCTCATGCCCCGTGTCTCCCTCATGTTCCCCCACCCCCCGCTCATGCCCCGTGTCTCCCTGCTGTTGCCCTCCACCCCCTGCTATGCCCCCCACCCCCCACTCATGCCCTGTGTCTCCCTCCTATTGCCCCCCACCCCCTGCTCATGTCAAGTGTCTCTCTCCTGTTACCCCCACCCCTCGCTCATGCCCCGTGTCTCCCTGCTGTTGCCCTCCACCCCCTGCTATGCCCCCCACCCCCCACTCATGCCCTGTGTCTCCCTCCTATTGCCCCCCACCCCCTGCTCATGTCAAGTGTCTCTCTCCTGTTACCCCCACCCCCTGCTAATGCCCCGTGTCTCCCTCTTGTCGCCCCTCATGCCCCGTGTCTCCCTCGTGTTCCCCCCACCCCCTGCTCATGCCCCGTTTCTCTCTTCTGTTGCCCCCGACCCCCCGGTCATGCCCCGTGTCTCCCTGCTGTTGCCCTCCGCCCCCCGGTCATGCCCCGTGTCTCCCTGCTGTTGCCCCCCACCCCCCGCTCATGCCCCGTGTCTCTCTCCTGTTACCCCCATCCCCCTCTCATGCCCAGTGTCTCCCTCGTGTTCCCCCACCCCCCGCTCATGCCCTGTGTCTCTCTCCTGTTACCCCCGAGCCCCCGGTCATGCACTGTGTCTCCCTTGTGTTCCCACCATCCCCCGCTCATGCCCTGTGTCTCCCTGCTGTTACCCCCACCCTCCGCTCATGCCCTGTGTCTCCCTGCTGTTGCCCCCCAACGCCGTGTCTACCTCTTGTTGCCCCCCACACCCCGCTCATGCCCCGTGTCTCCCTCGTGTTCCCCCCACCCCACGCTCATGCCCCGTGTCTCCCTCCTATTGCCCCAACTCATGCCCTGTGTCTCTCTCCTGTTACCCCCACCCCCCGCTAATGCCTCGTGTCTCCCTCTTGTTGCCCCTCATGCCCCGTGTCTCCCTCGTGTTCCCCCCACCCCCTGCTCATGCCCTGTGTCTCCCTTATATTCCCCCACCCCCGCTCATGTTCTGTGTCTCCCTGCTGTTGCCCACCACCCCCCGCTCATGCCCCGTTTCTCTCTCCTGTTGCCCCCCACCACCTGGTCATACCCCGTGTCTCCCTGCTGTTGCCCTCCGCCCCCCGATCATGCCCTGTGTCTCCCTGCTGTTGCCCCCACCCCCTGCTCATGCCCCGTGTCTCTCTCCTCTCACCCCACACCCCCCGCTCATGCCCTGTGTCTCCCTGCTGTTGCCCCCCAAACCCTGCTCATGCCCCATGTCTCCCTCCTGTTGCCCCCCACACCCTACTCATGCCCCATGTCTCTCTCCTGTTACCCCCACCCTCCGCTCATGCCACGTGTCTCTCTCCTGTAACACCCCACCCCCCGCTCATGCCCCGTGTCTCCCTCGTATTCCCCCATCCCCCGCTCATGCGCCAAGTCTCCCTCTTGTTGCCCCCCACTCATGCCCTGTGTCTCTCTCCTGTTACCCCCACCCCTGCTAATGCCCCGTGTCTCCCTCTTGTTGCCCCTCATGCCCCGTGTCTCTCTCCTGTTGCCCCCAACCCCCGCTTATGCCCCGTGTCTCTCTCCTGTTACCCCGCACCCCCCTCTCATGCCGCATGTATCCCTGCTGTTGCCCCCACCTTCCGCTCATGCCCCGTATCTCCCTGCTGTTGCCCCCACCCCCCGCTCATGCCCCGTGTCTCTCTCCTGTTACCCCCCACCCCCCGCTCATGCCCCGTGTCTCCTTCCAGTTGACCCCCACTCATGCCCTGTGTCTCTCTCCTGTTACCCCCACCCCCTGCTAATGCCCCGTGTCTCCCTCTTGTCGCCCCTCATGCCCCGTGTCTCCCTCGTGTTCCCCCCACCCCCTCCTCATCCCCCGTTTCTCTCTTCTGTTGCCCCCGACCCCCCGGTCATGCCCCGTGTCTCCCTGCTGTTGCCCTCTGCCCCCCGGTCATGCCCCGTGTCTCCCTGCTGTTGCCCCCCACCCCCCGCTCATGCCCCCTGTCTCTCCCCTGTTATCCCCCACCCCCCTCTCATGCCCTGTGTTTCCCTCGTGTTCCCCCCACCCCTGCTCATGCCCCGTGTCTCCCTGCTGTTGTCCCCCCACCCCCCGCTCATGCCCCGTGTCTCCCTCCTGTTGCCCCCCACTCCCGCTCATGCCCCGTGTCTCTCTCCTTTTACCCCCCACCCCCTGCTCATGCCCCGTGTCTCCCTCCTGTTCCCCCCACCCCCCGCTCATGCCCCGTATCTCCCTCCTGTTCCCCCCAAGCCCGCTCCTGCCCCGTGTCTCCCTCCTGTTGCCCACCACCCCCCACTCATGCCCCGTGTGTCCGTCTTGTTGCCCCCACC
The DNA here is from genome assembly GCF_040938575.1 of Ambystoma mexicanum. Lineage (NCBI taxonomy): Eukaryota > Metazoa > Chordata > Amphibia > Caudata > Ambystomatidae > Ambystoma > Ambystoma mexicanum. Next base: position 75,543,523 of record NC_090925.1, read on the forward strand.
CCCTGCTCATGCCCCATGTCTCCCTCGTGTTCCCCCACCCCCCGCTCATGCCCAGTGCCTCCCTCCAGTTGCCCCCACTCATGCCCTGTGTCTCTCTCCTGTTACCCCACCCCCTGCTAATGCCCCGTGTCTCCCTCTTGTTGCCCCTCATGCCCCGTGTCTCCCTCATGTTCCCCCACCCCCTGCACATGCCCCGTGTCTCCCTTGTGTTCCCACCACCCCCCCGGTCATGCCCCGTTTCTCTCTCCTGTTGCCCCCAACCCCCACTCATGCCCCGTGTCTCCCTCTTGTTGCCCCCCACCCCCTGCTCATGTCCCGTGTCTCCCTCATGTTCCCCCACCCCCCGCTCATGCCCCGTGTGTCCATCCAGTTGCCCCCCACTCATGCCCTGTGTCTCTCTCCTGTTACCCCCACCCCCTGCTAATGCCCCGTGTCTCCCTCTTGTTGCCCCTCATGCCCCGTGTCTCCGTCGTGTTCCCCCACCCCCTGCTCATGCCACGTGTCTCCCTGCTGTTGCCCCCAACCCCCCGGTCATGCCCCGTTTCTCTCTCCTGTTACCCCCCACCCCCCTCTCATGCCCTGTGTCTCCCTCGTGTTCCCCCCACCCCCGCTCATGCCCCATGTCTCCCTGCTGTTGCCCCCCACCCCCTGCTCATGCCCCGTGTCTCCCTCCTGTTGCCCCCACTCCCGCTCATGCCCCGTGTCTCTCTCCTTTTACCCACACCCCCCGCTCATGCCCCGTGTCTCCCTCCTGTTTCCCCCCACCCCCCGCTCATGCCCCGTATCTCCCTCCTGTTCCCCCCAAGCCCGCTCCTGCCACGTGTCTCCCTCCTGTTGCCCACCACCCCCCACTCATGCCCCGTGCACTGTCTTGTTGCCCCCCACCCCCTGCTCATGCCCCATGTCTCCCTCGTGTTCCCCCACCGCCAGCTCATGCCCCGTGTCTCCCTCTAGTTGCCCCCCACTCATGCCCTGTGTCTCTCTCCTGTTGCCCCCCACCCCCGGTCATGTCCTGTGTCTCCCTGCTGTTGCCCCCCACCCCCCGCTCATGCCCCGTGTCTCTCTCCTGTTACCCCCTCTCATGCCCTGTGTCTCCATGCTGTTGCCTCCCACCCCCCGCTCAAGCCCAGTGTCCCTCTCCTATTACCCCCACCCCCCTCTAATGCCCCGTGTCTCCCTTCTGTTGCCCCTGAGCCCCCGGTCATGCACTGTGTCTCCCTTGTGTTCCCACCATCCCCCGCTGATGCCCCGTGTCTCCCTGCTGTTACCCCCAACCTCCGCTCATGCCCTGTGTCTCCCTGCTGTTGCCCCCCAATGCCGTGTCTACCTCTTGTTGCCCCCCACACCCTGCTCATGCCCCGTGTCTCCCTCATGTTCCCCCCACCCCCGCTCATGCCCCGTGTCTCCCTCCTATTGCCCCCAACTCATGCCCTGTGTCTCTCTCCTGTTACCCACACCCCCCGCTAATGCCTTGTGTCTCCCTCTTGTTGCCTCTCATGCCACGTGTCTCCCTCGTGTTCCCCCCACCCCCTGCTCATGCCCTGTGTCTCCCTTATGTTCCCCCACCCCCGCTCATGTTCTGTGTCTCCCTGCTGTTGCCCACCACCCCCCGCTCATGCCCCGTTTCTCTCTCCTGTTGCCCCCCACCACCTGGTCATACCCCGTGTCTCCCTGCTGTTGCCCTCCGCCCCCCGGTCATGCCCTGTGTCTCCCTGCTGTTGCCCCCCAAACCCTGCTCATGCCCCGTGTCTCCCTCCTGTTGCCCCCCACACCCCACTCATGCCCCATGTCTCTCTCCTGTTACCCCCACCCTCCGCTCATGCCCCGTGTCTCTCTCCTGTAACACCCCACCCCCCGCTCATGCCCCGTGTCTCCCTTGTATTCCCCCCACCCCCCACTCATGCGCCAAGTCTCCCTCCTGTTGCCCCCCACTCATGCCCTGTGTCTCTCTCCTGTTACCCCCACCCCCTGCTAATGCCCCGTGTCTCCCTCTTGTTGCCCCTCATGCCCCGTGTCTCTCTCCTGTTGCCCCCAACCCCCGCTCATGCCCCGTGTCTCTCTCCTGTTACCCCCCACCCCCCTCTCATGCCCCATGTTTCCCTGCTGTTGCCCCCACCCTCCGCTCATGCCCCGTGTCTCCCTGCTGTTGCCCCCACCCCCGCTCATGCCCCGTGTCTCTCTCCTGTTACCCCCCAACCCCCGCTCATGCCCCGTGTCTCCCCCCAGTTGCCCCCACTCATGCCCTGTGTCTCTCTCCTGTTACCCCCACCCCCTGCTAATGCCCCGTGTCTCCCTCTTGTGTCCCCTCATGCCCCGTGTCTCCCTCGTGTTCCCCCCACCCCCTGCTCATGCCCCGTTTCTCTCTTCTGTTGCCCCCGACCCCCGGTCATGCCCCGTGTCTCCCTGCTGTTGCCCTCCGCCCCCCGGTCATGCCCCGTGTCTCCCTGCTGTTGCCCCCCACCCCCGCTCATGCCCCGTGTCTCTCTCCTGTTACCCCCATCCCCCTCTCATGCCCTGTGTCTCCCTCGTGTTCCCCCCACCCCCCTGCTCATGCCCCGTGTCTCCCTGCTGTTGCCCCCCACCCCCCGCTCATGCCCCGGGTATCCCTCCTGTTGCCCCCCACTCCCGCCCCGTGTCTCTCTCCTTTTACCCCCCACCCCCTGCTCATGCCCCGTGTCTCCCTCCTGTTCCCCCCCACCCCCCGCTCATGCCCCGTATCTCCCTCCGGTTCCCCCCAAGCCCGCTCCTGCCCCGTGTCTCCCTCCTGTTGCCCGCCAACCCCCACTCATGCCCCGTGTGTCCGTCTTGTTGCCCCCCACCCCCTGCTCATGCCCCATGTCTCCCTCGTGTTCCCCCATCCCCCGCTCATGCCCCGTGCCACCCTCCAGTTGCCCCCCACTCATGCCCTGTGTCTCTCTCCTGTTACCCCACCCCCTGCTAATGCCCCGTGTCTCCCTCTTGTTGCCCCTCATGACCCGTGTCTCCCTTATGTTCCCCCACCCCCTGCACATGCCCCGTGTCTCCCTTGTGTTCCCCCCACCCCCCCGGTCATGCCCCGTTTCTCTCTCCTGTTGCCCCCCAAGCCCGCTCCTGCCTCGTGTCTCCCTCCTGTTGCCCCCAACCCCCACTCATGCCCCGTGTCTCCCTCTTGTTGCCCCCCACCCCCTGCTCATGTCCCGTGTCTCCCTCATGTTCCCCCACCCCCCCGCTCATGCCCCGTGTGTCCATCCAGTTGCCCCACACTCATGCCCTGTGTCTCTCTCCTGTTACTCCCACCCCCTGCTAATGCCCCGTGTCTCCCTCTTGTTGCCCCTCATGCCCCGTGTCTCCCTCGTGTTCCCCCCACCCCCTGCTCATGCCACGTGTCTCCCTGCTGTTGCCCCCCACCCCCCGGTCATGCCCCGTTTCTCTCTCCTGTTGCCCCCCGGTCATGCCCCGTGTCTCCCTGCTGTTGCCCTCCGCCCCCCGGTCATGCCCCGTGTCTCCCTGCTGTTGCCCCCCACCCCCCACTCATGCACCGTGTCTCTCTCCTGTTACCCCCCACCCCCCTCTCATGCCCTGTGTCTCCCTTGTGTTCCCCCCGCTCATGCCCCGTGTCTCCCTGCTGTTGCCCCCCACCCCCGCTCATGCCCCGTGTCTCCCTCCTGTTGCCCCCCACTCCCGCTCATGCCCCGTGTCTCTCTCCTTTTACCCGCCACCCCCCGCTCATGCCCCGTGTCTCCCTCCTGTTCCCCCCACCCCCCGCTCATGCCCCGTATCTCCCTCCTGTTCCCCCCAAGCCCGCTCTTGCCCCGTGTCTCCCTCCTGTTGCCCACCACCCCCCACTCATGCCCCGTGTCTCCGTCTTGTTGCCCCCCTCCCCCTGCTCATGCCCCATGTCTCCCTCGTGTTCCCCCACCCCCCGCTCATGCCCTGTGTCTCCCTCCAGTCCTCCAGTTGCCCCCCACTCATGCCCTGTGTCTCTCTCCTGTTACCCCACCCCCTGCTAATGCCCTGTCTCCCTCTTGTTGCCCCTCATGCCCCGTGTCTCCCTCATGTTCCCCCCACCCCCTGCTCATGCCCCGTGTCTCCCTTGTGTTCCCCCACCCCCCTTGTTATGTACTGTTTCTCTCTCCTGTTGCCCCCCAAGCCCGCTACCGCCCCGTGTCTCCCTCCTGTTGCCCCCCACCCCCCACTCATGCCCTGTGTCTCCCTCTTGTTGCCCCCACCCCCTGCTCATGTCCCGTTTCTCCCTCATGTTCCCCCACCCCCCCGCTCATACCCCGTGTGTCCATCCAGTTGCCCCCACTCATGCCCTGTGTCTCTCTCCTGTTACCCCCACCCCCTGCTAATGCCCCGTGTCTCCCTCTTGTTGCCCCTCATGCCCCGTGTCTCCCTCCTGTTACCCCCCACCCCCGCTCATGCCCCGTGTCTCCCTCATGTTCCCCCACCCCCCGCTCATGCCCCGTGTCTCCCTGCTGTTGCCCTCCACCCCCTGCTATGCCCCCCACCCCCCACTCATGCCCTGTGTCTCCCTCCTATTGCCCCCCACCCCCTGCTCATGTCAAGTGTCTCTCTCCTGTTACCCCCACCCCCCGCTCATGCCCCGTGTCTCCCTGCTGTTGCCCTCCACCCCCTGCTATGCCCCCCACCCCCCACTCATGCCCTGTGTCTCCCTCCTATTGCCCCCCACCCCCTGCTCATGTCAAGTGTCTCTCTCCTGTTACCCCCACCCCCTGCTAATGCCCCGTGTCTCCCTCTTGTCGCCCCTCATGCCCCATGTCTCCCTCGTGTTCCCCCCACCCCCTGCTCATGCCCCGTTTCTCTCTTCTGTTGCCCCCGACCCCCCGGTCATGCCCTGTGTCTCCCTGCTGTTGCCCTCCGCCCCCCGGTCATGCCCCGTGTCTCCCTGCTGTTGCCCCCCACCCCCCGCTCATGCCCCGTGTCTCTCTCCTGTTACCCCCATCCCCCTCTCATGCCCAGTGTCTCCCTCGTGTTCCCCCACCCCCCTGCTCATGCCCCGTGTCTCCCTGCTGTTGCCCCCCACCCCCCGCTCATGCCCTGGGTATCCCTCCGGTTGCCCCCCACTCCCGCCCTGTGTCTCTCTCCTTTTACCCCCCACCCCCTGCTCATGCCCCGTGTCTCCCTCCTGTTCCCCCCATCCCCGCTCATGCCCCGTATCTCCCTCCTGTTCCCCCCAAGCCCGCTCCTGCCCCGTGTCTCCCTCCTGTTGCCCACCACCCCCCACTCATGCCCCGTGTGTCCGTCTTGTTGCCCCCCACCCCCTGCTCATGCCCCATGTCTCCCTCGTGTTCCCCCACCCCCCGCTCATGCCCCGTGCCACCCTCCAGTTGCCCCCCACTCATGCCCTGTGTCTCTCTCCTGTTACCCCACCCCCTGCTAATGCCCCGTGTCTCCCTCTTGTTGCCCCTCATGACCCGTGTCTCCCTCATGTTCCCCCACCCGCTGCACATGCCCCGTGTCTCCCTTGTGTGCCCCCCACCCCCCCGGTCATGCCCCGTTTCTCTCTCCTGTTGCCCCCCAAGCCCGCTCCTGCCCCGTGTCTCCCTCCTGTTGCCCCCAACCCCCACTCATGCCCCGTGTCTCCCTCTTGTTGCCCCCACCCCCTGCTCATGTCCCGTGTCTCCCTCATGTTCCCCCACCCCCCCGATCATGCCCCGTGTGTCCATCCAGTTGCCCCCCACTCATGCCCTGTGTCTCTCTCCTGTTACTCCCACCCCCTGCTAATGCCCCGTGTCTCCCTCTTGTTGCCCCTCATGCCCCGTGTCTCCCTCGTGTTCCCCCCACCCCCTGCTCATGCCACGTGTCTCCCTGCTGTTGCCCCCCACCCCCCGGTCATGCCCCGTTTCTCTCTCCTGTTGCCCCCCGGTCATGCCCCGTGTCTCCCTGCTGTTGCCCCCCTGCTCATGCCCCCCCACCCCCCACTCATGCCCCTTGTCTCCCTCCTATTGCCCCCCACACCCTGCTCATGCCCCGTGTCTCCCTCTTGTTCCCCTCACCCCCCGCTCATGCCCCGTGTCTCCCTGCTGTTGCCCCCAAACCATTGCTCATGCCCCGTGTCTCTCTCTTGTTACCCCCCACCCTCGGGTCTCTCTCCTGTTACCCCCCACGCCCCTCTCATGCCCCGTGTCTCTCTCCTGTTGCCCCCCAGCCCCGGTCATGTCCGTGTCTCCCTGCTGTTGCTCCCCACCCCCCGCTCATGCCCCGTGTCTCTCTCCTGTTACCCCCACCCCCGTCTCATGCCCTGTGTCTCCCTGCTGTTGCCCCCCACCCCCCGCTCACGACCCGTGTCTCTCTCCTATTACCCCCACCTCTCTAATGCCCCGTGTCTCGCTTCTGTTGCCCCCGAGCCCCCGGTCATGCACTGTGTCTCCCTTGTGTTCCCACCATCCCCCGCTCATGCCCCGTGTCTCCCTGCTGTTACCCCCATCCTCCGCTCATGCCCTGTGTCTCCCTGCTGTTGCCCCCAACGCAGTTTCTACCTCTTGTTGCCCCCCCACACCCCGCTAATGCCTCGTGTCTCCCTCTTGTTGCCCCTCATGCCCCGTGTCTCCCTCGTGTTCCCCCACCCCCTGCTCATGCCCTCTGTCTCCCTTATGTTCCCCCACCCCCGCTCATGTTCTGTCTCCCTGCTGTTGCCCACCACCCCCCGCTCATGCCCCGTTTCTCTCTCCTGTTGCCCCCACCACCTGGTCATACCCCGTGTCTCCCTGCTGTTGCCCTCCGCCCCCCGGTCATGCCCTGTGTCTCCCTGCTGTTGCCCCCCACCCCCTGCTCATGCCCCGTGTCTCTCTCCTCTCACCCCACACCCCCCGCTCATGCTCTGTGTCTCCCTGCTGTTGCCCCCCAAACCCTGCTCATGCCCCATGTCTCCCTCCTGTTACCCCCACCCTCCGCTCATGCCCCGTGTCTCTCTCCTGTAACACCCCACCCCCGCTCATGCCCCGTGTCTCCCTCGTATTCCCCCATCCCCCGCTCATGCCCCACGTCTCCCTCTTGTTGCCCCCCACTCATGCCCTGTATCTCTCTCCTGTTACCCCCACCCCTGCTAATGCCCCGTGTCTCCCTCTTGTTGCCCCTCATGCCCCGTGTCTCTCTCCTGTTGCCCCCAACCCCCGCTCATGCCCCGTGTCTCTCTCCTGTTACCCCCCACCCCCCTGTCATGCCCCATGTTTCCCTGCTGTTGCCCCCACCCTCCGCTCATGCCCCGTGTCTCCCTGCTGTTGCCCCCACCCCCCGCTCATGCCCCGTGTCTCTCTCCTGTTACCCCCCAACCCCCGCTCATGCCCCATGTCTCCTTCCAGTTGACCCCCACTCATGCCCTGTGTCTCTCTCCTGTTACCTCCACCCCCTGCTAATGCCCCGTGTCTCCCTCTTGTCGCCCCTCATGCCCCGTGTCTCCCTCGTGTTCCCCCCACCCCCTCCTCATCCCCCGTTTCTCTCTTCTGTTGCCCCCACCCCCCGGTCATGCCCCGTGTCTCTCTGCTGTTGCCCTCTGCCCCCCGCTCATGCCCCGTGTCTCCCTCCTGTTGCCCCCCAACCCCCGCTCATGCCCCGTTTCTCTCTCCTGTTGCCCCCCACCACCTGGTCATACCCCGTGTCTCCCTGCTGTTGCCCCCAAACTCTGCTCATGCCCCGTGTCTCCCTCCTGTTGCCCCCCACACCCCACTCATGCCCCATGTCTCTCTCCTGTTACCCCCACCCTCCGCTCATGCCCCGTGTCTCTCTCCTGTAACACCCCACCCCCCGCTCATGCCCCGTGTCTCCCTCGTATTCCCCCCACCCCCCGCTCATGCGCCAAGTCTCCCTCTTGTTGCCCCCCACTCATGCCCTGTGTCTCTCTCCTGTTACCCCCACCCCTGCTAATGCGCCGTGTCTCCCTCTTGTTGCCCCTCATGCCCCGTGTCTCTCTCCTGTTGCCCCCAACCCCCGCTCATGCCCCGTGTCTCTCTCCTGTTACCCCCCACCCCCTCTCATGCCCTATGTTTCCCTGCTGTTGCCCCCACCCTCTGCTCATGCCCCGTGTCTCCCTGCTGTTGCCCCCACCCCCCGCTCATGCCCGATGTCTCTCTCCTGTTACCCCCCACCCCCCGCTCATGCCCCGTGTCTCCTTCCAGTTGACCCCCACTCATGCCCTGTGTCTCTCTCCTGTTACCCCCACCCCCTGCTAATGCACCGTGTCTCCCTCTTGTCGCCCCTCATGCCCCGTGTCGCCCTTGTGTTCCCCCCACCCCCTCCTCATCCCCCGTTTCTCTCTTCTGTTGCCCCCGACCCGCCGGTCATGCCCCGTGTCTCCCTGCTGTTGCCTTCCGTCCCCCGGTCATGCCCCGTGTCTCCCTGCTGTTGCCCCCCACCCCCGCCCATGCCCCGTGTCTCTCTCCTGTTATCCCCCCACCCCCCTCTCATGCCCTGTGTCTCCCTCGTGTTCCCCCCACCCCCCGCTCATGCCCCGTGTCTCCCTGCTGTTGCCCCCCACCCCCCGCTCATGCCCCGTGTCTCCCTCCTGTTGCCCCCCACTCCCGCTCATGCCCCGTGTCTCTCTCCTTTTACCCCCCTCCCCCTGCTCATGCCCCGTGTCTCCCTCCTGTTACAACCCACCCCCCGCTCATGCCCTGTATCTCCCTCCTGTTCCCCCCAAGCCCGCTCCTGCCCCGTGTCTCCCTCCTGTTGCCCACCACCCCACACTCATGCCCCGTGTGTCCGTCTTGTTGCCCCCCACCCCCTGCTCATGCCCCATGTCTCCCTCGTGTTCCCCCACCCCCCGCTCATGCCCCGTGCCTCCCTCCAGTTGCCCCCACTCATGCCCTGTGTCTCTCTCCTGTTACCCCACCCCCTGCTAATGCCCCGTGTCTCCCTCTTGTTGCCCCTCATGCCCCGTGTCTCCCTCATGTTCCCCCACCCCCTGCACATGCCCCGTGTCTCCCTTGTGTTCCCACCACCCCCGGTCATGCCCTGTTTCTCTCTCCTGTTGCCCCCCAACCCCCACTCATGCCCCGTGTCTCCCTCTTGTTGCCCCCCACCCCCTGCTCATGTCCCGTGTCTCCCTCATGTTCCCCCACCCCCCGCTCATGCCCCGTGTGTCCATCCAGTTGCCCCCACTCATGCCCTGTATCTCTCTCCTGTTACCCCCCCTGCTAATGCCCCGTGTCTCCCTCTTGTTGCCCCTCATGCCCCGTGTCTCCCTCGTGTTCCCCCACCCCCTGCTCATGCCACGTGTCTCCCTGCTGTTGCCCCCCACCCCCCAGTCATGCCCCGTTTCTCTCTCCTGTTGCCCCCCACCCCCGGTCATGCCCCGTGTCTCTGTCTCCCTGCTGTTGCCCTCCGCCCCCTGGTCATGCCCCATGTCTCCCTGCTGTTGCCCCCCACTCATGCCCCGTGTCTCTCTCCTGTTACCCCGCACCCCCCTCTCATGCCCTGTGTCTCCCTCGTGTTCCCCCCACCCCCTGCTCATGCCCCATGTCTCCCTGCTGTTGCCCTCCACCCCCCGCTCATGCCCCGTGTCTCCCTCCTGTTGCCCCCCACTCCCGCTCATGCCCCGTGTCTCTCTCCTTTTACCCACACCCCCCGCTCATGCCCCGTGCCTCCCTCCTGTTCTCCCCCACCCCCGGCTCATGCCCCGTATCTCCCTCCTGTTCCCCCAAGCCCGCTCCTGCCCCGTGTCTCCCTCCTGTTGCCCACCACCCGTCACTCATGCCCCCTGCACTGTCTTGTTGCCCCCCACCCCCTGCTCATGCCCCATGTCTCCCTCGTGTTCCCCCACCGCCAGCTCATGCCCCGTGTCTCCCTCCAGTTGCCCCCCACTCATGCCCTGTGTCTCTCTCCTGTTGCCCCCCACCCCCGGTCATGTCCCGTGTCTCCCTGCTGTTGCCCCCCACCCCCCGCTCATGCCCCGTGTCTCTCTCCTGTTACCCCCACCCCCCTCTCATGTCCCGTGTCTCCCTGCTGTTGCCCCCCACCCCCCGCTCATGCCCCGTGTCTCCCTCCTGTTGCCCCCCACCCCCGCTCATACCCCGTGTCTCTCTCCTGTTACCCCCCACCCCCCGCTCATGCCCCATGTCTCCCTCATGTTCCCCCCACCCCCCGCTCATGCCCCGTGTCTCCCTGCTGTTGCCCCCCACCCCCTGCTCATGCCCCCCCACCCCCCACTCATGCCCTGTGTCTCCCTCCTATTGCCCCCCACCCCCTGCTCATGCCCCGTGTCTCTCTCCTGTTACCCCCACCCCCCGCTCATGCCACGTGTCTCCCTCTTATTGCCCCCCCCATCCCCCGCTCATGCCCCGTGTCTCCCTGCTGTTGCCCCAAACCATTGCTCATGCCCCGTGTCTCTCTCCTGTTACCCCCACCGTCGCGTCTCTCTCCTGTTACCCCCCACGCCCCTCTCATGCCCCGTGTCTCTCTCCTGTTGCCCCCCACCCCCGTTCATGTCCGGTGTCTCCGTGCTGTTGCTCCCCACCCCCCGCTCATGCCCCGTGTCTCTCTCTTGTTACCCCCACCCCCGTCTCATGCCCTGTGTCTCCCTGCTTTTGCCCCCCACCCCCCGCTCATGCCCCATGTCTCTCTCCTATTACCCCCACCCCTCTAATGCCCCGTGTCTCGCTTCTGTTGCCCCCGAGCCCCCGGTCATGCACTGTGTCTCCCTTGTGTTCCCACCATCCCCCGCTCATGCCCCGTGTCTCACTGCTGTTACCCCCACCCTCCGCTCATGCCCTGTGTCTCCCTGCTGTTGCCCCCCAATGCCGTGTCTACCTCTTGTTGCCCCCCACACCCCGCTCATGCCCCGTGTCTCCCTCGTGTTCCCCCCACCCCCCGCTCAAGCCCCGTGTCTCCCTCCTATTGCCCCCAACTCATGCCCTGTGTCTCTCTCATGTTACCCCCACCCCCCGCTAATGCCTCGTGTCTCCCTCTTGTTGCCCCTCATGCCCCGTGTCTCCCTCGTGTTCCCCCCACCCCCTGCTCATGCCCTGTGTCTCCCTTATGTTCCCCCACCCCCGCTCATGTTCTGTGTCTCCCTGCTGTTGCCCACCACCCCTCTCTCATGCCCCGTTTCTCTCTCCTGTTGCCCCCCACCACCTGGTCATACCCCGTGTCTCCCTGCTGTTGCCCTCCGCCCCCCGGTCATGCCCTGTGTCTCCCTGCTGTTGCCCCCCACCCCCTGCTCATGCCCCGTGTCTCTCTCCTCTCACCCCACACCCCCCGCTCATGCCCTGTGTCTCCCTGCTGTTGCCCCCCAAACCCTGCTCATGCCCCATGTCTCCCTCCTGTTGCCCCCCACACCCCACTCATGCCCCATGTCTCTCTCCTGTTACCCCCACCCTCTGCTCATGCCCCGTGTCTCCCTCGTATTCCCCCCACCCCCCGCTCATGCGCCAAGTCTCCCTCTTGTTGCCCCCCACTCATGCCCTGTGTCTCTCTCCTGTTACCCCCACCCCTGCTAATGCCCCGTGTCTCCCTCTTGTTGCCCCTCATGCCCCGTGTCTCTCTCCTGTTGCCCCCAACCCCCGCTCATGCCCCGTGTCTCTCTCCTGTTACCCCCCACCCCCCTCCCATGCCCCATGTTTCATTGCTGTTGCCCCCACCCTCCGCTCATGCCCCGTGTCTCCCTGCTGTTGCCCCACCCCCCGCTCATGCCCCGTGTCTCTCTCCTGTTACCCCCCACCCCCCGCTCATGCCCCGTGTCTCCTTCCAGTTGACCCCCACTCATGCCCTGTGTCTCTCTCCTGTTACCCCCACCCCCTTCTAATGCCCTGTGTCTCCCTCTTGTCGCCCCTCATGCCCCGTGTCTCCCTCGGGTTCCCCCCACCCCCTCCTCATCCCCCGTTTCTTTCTTCTGTTGCCCCCGACCCCCCGGTCATGCCTCGTGCCTCCCTGCTGTTGCCCTCTGCCCCCCGCTCATGCCCCGTGTCTCCCTCCTGTTGTCCCCCACCCCCGCTCATGCCCCGTTTCTCTCTCCTGTTGCCCCCCACCACCTGGTCATACCCGTGTCTCCCTGCTGTTGCCCCCCAAACCCTGCTCATGCCCCGTGTCTCCCTCCTGTTGCCCCCCACACCCCACTCATGCCCCATGTCTCTCTCCTGTTACCCCCACCCTCCGCTCATGCCCCGTGTCTCTCTCCTGTAACACCCCACCCCCCGCTCATGCCCCGTGTCTCCCTCGTATTCCCCCCACCCCCCGCTCATGCGCCAAGTCTCCCTCTTGTTGCCCCCCACTCATGCCCTGTGTCTCTCTCCTGTTACCCCCACCCCTGCTAATGCCCCGTGTCTCCCTCTTGTTGCCCCTCATGCCCCGTGTCTCTCTCCTGTTGCCCCCAACCCCCGCTCATGCCCCGTGTCTCTCTCCTGTTACCCCCACCCCCTCTCATGCCCCATGTTTCCCTGCTGTTGCCCCCACCCTCCGCTCATGCCCCGTGTCTCCCTGCTGTTGCCCCCACCCCCCGCTCATGCCCCGTGTCTCTCTCCTGTTACCCCCCAGCCCCCGCTCATGCCCCGTGTCTCCTTCCAGTTGACCCCCACTCATGCCCTGTGTCTCTCTCCTGTTACCCCCACCCCCTGCTAATGCCCCGTGTCTCCCTCTTGTCGCCCCTCATGCCCCGTGTCTCCCTCGTGTTCCCCCCACCCCCTCCTCATCCCCCGTTTCTCTCTTCTGTTGCCCCCGACCCCCCGGTCATGCCCCGTGTCTCCCTGCTGTTGCCCTCTGCCCCCCGGTCATGCCCCGTGTCTCCCTGCTGTTGCCCCCCACCCCCCGCTCATGCCCCGTGTCTCTCTCCTGTTATCCCCCACCCCCCTCTCATGCCCTGTGTCTCCCTCGTGTTCCCCCCACCCCCCGCTCATGCCCCGCGTATCCCTGCTGTTGCCCCCCACCCCCCGCTCATGCCCTGTGTCTCCCTCCTGTTGCCCCCCACTCCCGCTCATGCCCCGTGTCTCTCTCCTTTTACCCCCTGCTCATGCCCCGTGTCTCCCTCCTGTTCCCCCCAACCCCCGCTCATGCCCCGTATCTCCCTCCTGTTCCCCCCAAGCCCGCTCCTGCCCCGTGTCTCCCTCCTGTTGCCCACCACCCCCACTCATGCCCCGTGTGTCCGTCTTGTTGCCCCCCACCCCCTGCTCATGCCCCATGTCTCCCTCGTGTTCCCCCACCCCCCGCTCATGCCCCGTGCCTCCCTCCAGTTGCCCCCACTCATGCCCTGTGTCTCTCTCCTGTTACCCCACCCCCTGCTAATGCCCCGTGTCTCCCTCTTGTTGCCCCTCATGCCCCGTGTCTCCCTCATGTTCCCCCACCCCCTGCACATGCCCCGTGTCTCCCTTGTGTTCCCACCACCCCCCCGGTCATGCCCCGTTTCTCTCTCCTGTTGCCCCAACCCCCACTCATGCCCCGTGTCTCCCTCTTGTTGCACCCCACCCCCTGCTCATGTCCCGTGTCTCCCTCATGTTCCCCCACCCCCCGCTCATGCCCCGTGTGTCCATCCAGTTGCCCCCCACTCTCCCTGTGTCTCTCTCCTGTTACCCCCACCCCCTGCTAATGCCCCGTGTCTCCCTCTTGTTGCCCCTCATGCCCCGTGTCTCCCTCGTGTTCCCCCACCCCCTGCTCATGCCACGTGTCTCCCTGCTGTTGCCCCCCACCCCCGATCATGCCCAGTTTCTCTCTCCTGTTGCCCCCCGTCATGCCCCGTGTCTCCCTGCTGTTGCCCTCGGCCCCCCGATCATGCCCCGTGTCTCCCTGTTGTTGCCCCCACCCCCACTCATGCCCCGTGTCTCCCTCGTGTTCCCCCACCCCCTGCTCATGCCCCATGTCTCCCTGCTGTTGCCCCCCACCCCCGCTCATGCCCCGTGTCTCCCTCCTGTTGCCCCCCACTCCCGCTCATGCCCCGTGTCTCTCTCCTTTTACCCACACCCCCCGCTCATGCCCCGTGTCTCCCTCCTGTTCCCCCCACCCCCTCCTCATCCCCCGTTTCTCTCTTCTGTTGCCCCCAACCCCCCGGTCTTGCCCCGTGTCTCCCTGCTGTTGCCCTCTGCCCCCCGGTCATGCCCCATGTCTCCCTGCTGTTGCCCCCCACCCCCCGCTCATGCCCCGTGTCCCTCTCCTGTTATCCCCCACCCCCCTCTCATGCCCTGTGTCTCCCTCCTATTGCCCCCAACTCACGCCCTGTGTCTCTCTCCTGTTACCCCCACCCCTCGCTAATGCCTCGTGTCTCCCTCTTGTTGCCCCTCATGCCCAGTGTCTCCCTCGTGTTCACCCCACCCCCTGCTCATGCCCTGTGTCTCCCTTATGTTCCCCCACCCCCGCTCATGTTCTGTGTCTCCCAGCTGTTGCCCACCACCCCCCGCACATGCCCCGTTTCTCGCTCCTGTTGCACCCCACCACCTGGTCATACCCCGTGTCTCAATGCTGTTGCCCCCCAAACCCTGCTCATGCCCCGTGTCTCCCTCCTGTTGCCCCCCACACCCCACACATGCCCCATGTCTCTCTCCTGTTACCCCCACCCTCTGCTCATGCCCCGTGTCTCTCTCCTGTAACACCCCACCCCCCGCTCATGCCCCGTGTCTCCCTCGTATTCCCCCCACCCCCGCTCATGCGCCAAGTCTCCCTCTTGTTGCCCCCCACTCATGCCCTGTGTCTCTCTCCTGTTACCCCCAAACCTGCTAATGCCCCGTGTCTCCCTCTTGTTGCCCCTCATGCCCCGTGTCTCTCTCCTGTTGCCCCCAACCCCCGCTCATGCCCCGTGTCTCTCTCCTGTTACCCCCCACCCCCTCTCATGCCCCATGTTTCCCTGCTGTGCCCCCACCCTCCGCTCATGCCCCGTGTCTCCCTGCTGTTGCCCCCACCCCCCGCTCATGCCCCGTGTCTCTCTCCTGTTACCCCCCACCCTCCGCTCATGCCCCGTGTCTCCCTCATGTTCCCCCACCCCCTGCACATGCCCCGTGTCTCCCTTGTGTTCCCACCACCCCCCGGTCATGCCCCGTTTCTCTCTCCTGTTGCCCCCCAACCCCCACTCATGCCCCGTGTCTCCCTCTTGTTGCCCCCCACCCCCTGCTCATGTCCCGTGTCTCCCTAATGTTCCCCCACCCCCCGCTCATGCCCCGTGTGTCCATCCAGTTGCCCCCCACTCATCCCTGTGTCTCTCTCCTGTTACCCCCACCCCCTGCTAATGCCCCGTGTCTCCCTCTTGTTGCCCCTCATGCCCTGTGTCTCCCTCGTGTTCCCCCACCCCCTGCTCATGCCACGTGTCTCCCTGCTGTTGCCCCCCACCCCCCGGTCATGCCCCGTTTCTCTCTTCTGTTGCCCCCCACCCCCCGGTCATGCCCCGTGTCTCCCTGCTGTTGCAATCGGCCCCCCGGTCATGCCCCGTGTCTCCCTGCTGTTGCCCCCCACCCCCCACTCATGCCCCGTGTCTCTCTCCTGTTACCCCCCACCCCCCTCTCATGCCCTGTGTCTCCCTCGTGTTCCCCCCACCCCCCGCTCATGCCCCATGTCTCCCTGCTGTTGCCCCCCACCCCCCACTCATGCCCCGTGTCTCCCTGCTGTTGCCCCCACCCCCCGCTCATGCCCCGTGTCTCTCTCCTGTTACCCCCACCCCCCGCTCATGCCCCGTGTCTCCCCCCAGTTGCCCCCCACTCATGCCCTGTGTCTCTCTCCTGTTACCCCCACCCCCTGCTAATGCCCCGTGTCTCCCTCTTGTCGCCCCTCATGCCCCGTGTCTCCCTCGTGTTCCCCCCACCCCCTCCTCATCCCCCGTTTCTCTCTTCTGTTGCCCCCGACCCCCTGGTCATGCCCCGTGTCTCCCTGCTGTTGCCCTCTGCCCCCCGGTCATGCCCTGTGTCTCCCTGCTGTTGCCCCACCCCCCGCTCATGCCCCGTGTCTCTCTCCTGTTACCCCCCACCCCCCGCTCATGCCCCGTGTCTCCCCCCAGTTGCCCCCCACTCATGCCCTGTGTCTCTCTCCTGTTACCCCCACCCCCTGCTAATGCCCCGTGTCTCCCTCTTGTCGCCCCTCATGCCCCGTGTCTCCCTCGTGTTCCCCCCACCCCCTCCTCATCCCCCGTTTCTCTCTTCTGTTGCCCCCGACCCCCCGTTCATGCCCCGTGTCTCCCTGCTGTTGCCCTCTGCCCCCCGGTCATGCCCTGTGTCTCCCTGCTGTTGCCCCCCACCCCCTGCTCATGCCCCGTGTCTCTCTCCTGTTATCCCCCACCCCCCTCTCATGCCCTGTGTCTCCCTCGTGTTCCCCCCACCCCCCGCTCATGCCCCGTGTCTCCCTGCTGTTGCCCTCCACCCCCCGCTCATGCCCCGTGTCTCCCTCCTGTTGCCCCCCACTCCCGCTCATGCCCCGTGTCTCTCTCCTTTTACCCCCACCCCCTGCTTATGCCCCGTGTCTCCCTCCTGTTCCCCCCCACCCCCCGCTCATGCCCCGTATCTCCCTCCTGTTCCCCCCAAGCCCGCTCCTGCCCCGTGTCTCCCTCCTGTTGCCCCCCACCCCCCACTCATGCCCCGTGTGTCCGTCTTGTTGCCCCCACCCCCTGCTCATGCCCCATGTCTCCCTTGTGTTCCCCCACCACCCGCTCATGCCCTGTGCCTCCCTCCAGTTGCCCCCACTCATGCCCTGTGTCTCTCTCCTGTTACCCCACCCCCTGCTAATGCCCCGTGTCTCACTCTTGTTGCCCCTCATGCCCCGTGTCTCCCTCATGTTCCCCCACCCCCTGCACATGCCCCGTGTCTCCCTTGTGTTCCCACCACCCCCCCGGTCATGCCCCGTTTCTCTCTCCTGTTGCCCCCCAACCCCCACTCATGCCCCGTGTCTCCCTCTTGTTGCCCCCCACCCCCCGCTCATGCCCCATGTGTCCATCCAGTTGCCCCACACTCATGCCCTGTGTCTCTCTCCTGTTACCCCCACCCCCTGCTAATGCCCAATGTCTCCCTCTTGTTGCCCCTCATGCCCCGTGTCTCCCTCGTGTTCCCCCACCCCCTGCTCATGCCACGTGTCTCCCTGCTGTTGCCCCCCACCCCCCGGTCATGCCCCGTTTCTCTCTCCTGTTGCCCCCCACCCCCGGTCATGCCCCGTGTCTCCCTGCTGTTGCCCTCCGCCCCCCGGTCATGCCCCGTGTCTCCCTGCTGTTGCCCCCCACCCCCCACTCATGCCCCGTGTCTCTCTCCTGTTACCCCGTCCCCCCTCTCATGCCCTGTGTCTCCCTCGTGTTCCCCCCACCCCCCGCTCATGCCCCATGTCTCCCTGCTGTTGCCCCCCACCCCCGCTCATGCCCCGTGTCTCCCTCCTGTTGCCCCCCACTCCCGCTCATGCCCCGTGTCTCTCTCCTTTTACCCACACCCCCCGCTCATGCCCCATGTCTCCCTCCTGTTCCCCCCCACCCCCGCTCATGCCCCGTATCTCCCTCCTGTTCCCCCCAAGCCCGCTCCTGCCCCGTGTCTCCCTCCTGTTGCCCACCACCCCCCACTCATGCCCCGTGCACCGTCTTGTTGCCCCCCACCCCCTGCTCATGCCCCATGTCTCCCTCGTGTTCCCCCACTGCCAGCTCATGCCCCGTGTCTCCCTCCAGTTGCCCCCCACTCATGCCCTGTGTCTCTCTCCTGTTGCCCCCACCCCCGGTCATGTCCCGTGTCTCCCTGCTATTGCCCCCCACCCCCCGCTCATGCCCCGTGTCTCTCTCCTGTTACCCCCACCCACCTCTCATGCCCTGTGTCTCCCTGCTGTTGCCTCCCACCCCCGGCTCAAGCCCCGTGTCCCTCTCCTATTACCCCCACCCCCCTCTAATGCCCCGTGTCTCCCTTCTGTTGCCCCCGAGCCCCCGGTCATGCACTGTGTCTCCCTTGTGTTCCCACCATCCCCCGCTGATGCCCCGTGTCTCCCTGCTGTTACCCCCACCCTCCGCTCATGCCCTGTGTCTCCCTGCTGTTGCCCCCCAATGCCGTGTCTACCTCTTGTTGCCCCCCACACCCCGCTCATGCCCCGTGTCTCCCTCATGTTCCCCCCACCCCCGCTCATGCCCCGTGTCTCCCTCCTATCCTATTGCCCCCAAATCATGCCCTGTGTCTCTCTCCTGTTACCCACACCCCCCGCTAATGCCTCGTGTCTCCCTCTTGTTGCCTCTCATGCCGCGTGTCTCCCTCGTGTTCCCCCCACCCCCTGCTCATGCCCTGTGTCTCCCTTATGTTCCCCCACCCCCGCTCATGTTCTGTGTCTCCCTGCTGTTGCCCACCACCCCCCGCTCATGCCCCGTTTCTCTCTCCTGTTGCCCCCCACCACCTGGTCATACCCCGTGTCTCCCTGCTGTTGCCCTCCGCCCCCCGGTCATGCCCTGTGTCTCCCTGCTGTTGCCGCCTACCCCCTGCTCATGCCCGGTGTCTCTCTCCTCTCACCACACACCCCCCGCTCATGCCCTGTGTCTCCCTGCTGTTGCCCCCCAAACCCTGCTCATGCCCCGTGTCTCCCTCCTGTTGCCCCCCACACCCCACTCATGCCCCATGTCTCTCTCCTGTTACCGCCACCCTCCGCTCATGCCCCGTGTCTCTCTCCTGTAACACCCCACACCCCGCTCATGCCCAGTGTCTCCCTCGTATTCCCCCCACCCCCCACTCATGCGCCAAGTCTCCCTCCTGTTGCCCCCCATTCATGCCCTGTGTCTCTCTCCTGTTACCCCCACCCCCTGCTAATGCCCCGTGTCTCCCTCTTGTTGCCCCTCATGTCCCGTGTCTCTCTCCTGTTGCCCCAACCCCCGCTCATGCCCCGTGTCTCTCTCCTGTTACCCCCCACCCCCCTCTCATGCCCCATGTTTCCCTGCTGTTGCCCCCACCCTCCGCTCATGCCCCGTGTCTCCCTGCTGTTGCCCCCACCCCCCGCTCATGCCCCGTGTCTCTCTCCTGTTACCCCCCACCCCCCGCTCATGCCCCGTGTCTCCCCCCAGTTGCTCCCCACTCATGCCCTGTGTCTCTCTCCTGTTACCCCCACCCCCTGCTACTGCCCCGTGTCTCCCTATTGTCGACCCTCATGCCCCGTGTATCCCTTGTGTTCCCCCCACCCCCTGCTCATGCCCCGTTTCTCTCTTCTGTTGCCCCCGACCCCCCGGTCATGCCCCGTGTCTCCCTGCTGTTGTCCTCCGCCCCCCGGTCATGCCCCGTGTCTCCCTGCTGTTGCCCCTCACCCCCCGCTCATGCCCCGTGTCTCTCTCCTGTTACCCCCATCCCCCTCTCATGCCCTGTGTCTCCCTCGTGTTCCCCCTACCCCCCGCTCATGCCCCGTGTCTCCCTGCTGTTGCCCTCCACCCCCTGCTCTTGCCCCCCACCCCCCACTCATGCCCTGTGTCTCCCTCCTATTGCCCCCACCCCTGCTCATGCCCTGTGTCTCCCTCATGTTCCCCCCACCCCCGCTCATGCCCCGTGTCTCCCTCCTATTGCCCCCAACTCATGCCCTGTGTCTCTCTCCTGTTACCCACACCCCCCGCTAATGCCTCGTGTCTCCCTCTTGTTGCCTCTCATGCCGCGTGTCTCCCTCGTGTTCCCCCCACCCCCAGCTCATGCCCTGTGTCTCCCTTATGTTCCCCCACCCCCGCTCATGTTCTGTGTCTCCCTGCTGTTGCCCACCACCCCCCGCTCATGCCCCGTTTCTCTCTCCTGTTGCCCCCCACCACCTGGTCATACCCCGTGTCTCCCTGCTGTTGCCCTCCGCCCCCCGGTCATGCCCTGTGTCTCCCTGCTGTTGCCGCCTACCCCCTGCTCATGCCCGGTGTCTCTCTCCTCTCACCACACACCCCCCGCTCATGCCTTGTGTCTCCCTGCTGTTGCCCCCCAAACCCTGCTCATGCCCCGTGTCTCCCTCCTGTTGCCCCCCACACCCCACTCATGCCCCATGTCTCTCTCCTGTTACCGCCACCCTCCGCTCATGCCCCGTGTCTCTCTCCTGTAACACCCCACACCCCGCTCATGCTCAGTGTCTCCCTCGTATTCCCCCCACCCCCCACTCATGCGCCAAGTCTCCCTCCTGTTGCCCCCCATTCATGCCCTGTGTCTCTCTCCTGTTACCCCCACCCCCTGCTAATGCCCCGTGTCTCCCTCTTGTTGCCCCTCATGTCCCGTGTCTCTCTCCTGTTGCCCCCAACCCCCGCTCATGCCCCGTGTCTCTCTCCTGTTACCCCCCACCCCCCTCTCATGCCCCATGTTTCCCTGCTGTTGCCCCCACCCTCCGCTCATGCCCCGTGTCTCCCTGCTGTTGCCCCCACCCCCCGCTCATGCCCCGTGTCTCTCTCCTGTTACCCCCCACCCCCCGCTCATGCCCCGTGTCTCCCCCCAGTTGCTCCCCACTCATGCCCTGTGTCTCTCTCATGTTACCCCCACCCCCTGCTACTGCCCCGTGTCTCCCTATTGTCGACCCTCATGCCCCGTGTCTCCCTTGTGTTCCCCCCACCCCCTGCTCATGCCCCGTTTCTCTCTTCTGTTGCCCCCGACCCCCCGGTCATGCCCCGTGTCTCCCTGCTGTTGTCCTCCGCCCCCCGGTCATGCCCCGTGTCTCCCTGCTGTTGCCCCTCACCCCCCGCTCATGCCCCGTGTCTCTCTCCTGTTACCCCCATCCCCCTCTCATGCCCTGTGTCTCCCTCGTGTTCCCCCCACCCCCCTGCTCATGCCCCGTGTCTCCCTGCTGTTGCCCCCCACCCCCCGCTCATGCCCCGGGTCTCCCTCCT
The DNA here is from genome assembly GCF_040938575.1 of Ambystoma mexicanum. NCBI lineage: Eukaryota > Metazoa > Chordata > Amphibia > Caudata > Ambystomatidae > Ambystoma > Ambystoma mexicanum. Next base: position 75,564,197 of record NC_090925.1, read on the forward strand.
GTTGCCCCCCACTCCCGCTCATGCCCTGTGTCTCTCTCCTTTTACCCCCCACCCCCTGTTCATGCCCCGTGTCTCCCTCCTGTTCCCCCCCACCCCCCGCTCATGCCCCGTATCTCCCTCCTGTCCCCGCAAGCCCGCTCCTGCCCCGTGTCTCCCTCCTGTTGCCCACCACCCCCCACTCATGCCCTGTGTGTCCGTCTTGTTGCCCCCCACCCCCTGCTCATGCCCCATTTCTCCCTCGTGTTCCCCCACCCCCCGCTCATGCCCCGTGCCTCCCTCCAGTTGCCCCCCCACTCATGCCCTGTGTCTCTCTCCTGTTACCCCACCCCCTGCTAATGCCCCGTGTCTCCCTCTTGTTGCCCCTCATGACCCGTATCTCCCTCATGTTCCCCCACCCCCTGCACATGCCCCGTGTCTCCCTTGTGTTCCCCCACCCCCCGGTCATGCCCCATTTTTCTCTCTGCTGTTGCCCCCCAAGCCCGCTCCTGCCCCGTGTCTCCCTCCTGTTGCCCCCAACCCCCACTCATGCCCCGTGTCTCCCTCTTGTTGCCCCCCACCCCCTGCTCATGTCCCGTGTCTCCCTCATGTTCCCCCACCCCCCCGCTCATGCCCCGTGTGTCCATCCAGTTGCCCCCCACTCATGCCCTGTGTCTCTCTCCTGTTACTCCCACCCCCTGCTAATGCCCCGTGTCTCCCTCTTGTTGCCCCTCATGCAACGTGTCTCCCTCGTGTTCCCCCACCCCCTTTGTTATGCCCTGTTTCTCTCTCCTGTTGCCCCCCAAGCCCGCTCCTGCCCCGTGTCTCACTCCTGTTGCCCCCCACCCCCCACTCATGCCCTGTGTCTCCCTCTTGTTGCCCCCCACCCCCTGCTCATGTCCCATGTCTCCCTCATGTTCCCCCACCCCCCGCTCATGCCCCGTGTGTCCATCCAGTTGCCCCCACTCATGCCCTGTGTCTCCCTCTTGTTGCCCCTCATGCCCCGTGTCTCCCTCGTGTTCCCCCCACCCCCTGCTCATGCCACGTGTCTCCCTGCTGTTGCAACCACCCCCTGGTCATGCTCCGTTTCTCTCTCCTGTTGCCCCCCACCCCCCAGTCATGCCCCGTGTCTCCCTGCTGTTGCCCTCTGCCCCCCGGTAATGCCCCGTTTCTCCCTGCTGTTGCCCCCCACCCTCCCCTCATGCCCCGTGTCTCTCTCCTGTTACCCCCCACCCCCCTCTCATGCCCTGTGTTCCCCCACCCCCCGCTCATGCCCCGTGTCTCCCTGCTGTTGCCCCCCACCCCCCGCTCATGCCCCATGTCTCCCTCCTGTTGCCCCCCACCCCCACTCATGCCCAGTGTCTCTCTCCTGTTACCCCCCACCCCCGCTCATGCCCCGTGTCTCCCTCGTGTTCCCCCCACCCCCCGCTCATGCCCCGTGTCTCCCTGCTGTTGCCCTCCACCCCCTGCTCATGCCCCCCACCCCCACTCATGCCCTGTGTCTCCCTCCTATTGCCCCCCATCCCCTGCTCATGTCCCGTGTCTCTCTCCTGTTACCCCCACCCCCCGCTCATGCCCCATGTCTCCCTCTTATTGCCCCCCCACCCCCTGCTCATGCCCGTGTCTCCAGCGTGCTCCCCCACCCCACGCTCATGCCCCGTGTCTCCCTCTTGTTCCCCTCACCCCCCGCTCATGCCCCGTGTCTCCCTGATGTTGCCCCCAAACCATCGCTCATGCCCCGTGTCTCTCTCCTGTTGCCCCCCACCCCCGGTCATGTCCCGTGTCCCCCTGCTGTTGCCCCCCACCCCCCGCTCATGCCCCGTGTCTCTCTCCTGTTACCCCCACCCCCCTCTCATGCCCTCTGTCTCCCTGCTGTTGCCCCCCACCCCCCGCTCATGCCCCGTGTCTCTCTCCTGTTACCCCCACCCCCCTCTTATGCCCCGTGTCTCCCTTCTGTTGCCCCCGAGCCCCCGGTCATGCACTGTGTCTCCCTTGTGTTCCCACCATCCCCCGCTCATGCCCCGTGTCTCCCTGCTGTTACCCCCACCCTCCGCTCATGCCCTGTGTCTCCCTGCTGTGGCCCCCCAATGCCGTGTCTACCTCTTGTTGCCCCCCACACCCCGCTCATGCCCCGTGTCTCCCTCGTGTTCCCCCATCCCCTGCTCATGCCCCGTGTCTCCCTCCTATTGCCCCCCACTCATGCCCTGTCTCTCTCCTGTTACCCCCACCCCCGCTAATGCCACGTGTCTCCCTCTTGTTGCCCCTCATGCCCCGTGTCTCCCTTGTGTTCTCCCCACCCCTTGCTCATGCCCCTTATCTCCCTCCTGTTCCCCCCAAGCCCACTCCTGCCCCGTGTCTCCCTCCTGTTGCCCACCACCCCCCACTCATGCCCCGTGCACTGTCTTGTTGCCCCCCACCCCCTGCTCATGCCCCATGTCTCCCTCGTGTTCCCCCACCACCAGCTCATGTCCTGTGTCTCCCTCCAGTTGCCCCCCACTCATGCCCTGTGTCTCTCTCCTGTTGCCCCCCACCCCCGGTCACGTCCCGTGTCTCCCTGCTGTTGCCCCCCACCCCCCGCTCATGCCCCGTGTCTCTCTCCTGTTACCCCCACCCCCCTCTCATGCCCTGTGTCTCCCTGCTGTTGCCTCCCACCCCCCGGCTCAAGCCCCGTGTCCCTCTCCTATTACCCCCACCCCCCTCTAATGCCCTGTGTCTCCCTTCTGTTGCCCCCGAGCCCCCGGTCATGCACTGTGTCTCCCTTGTGTTCCCACCATCCCCCACTGATGCCCCGTGTCTCCCTGCTGTTACCCCCACCCTCCGCTCATGCCCTGTGTCTCCCTGCTGTTGCCCCCCAACGCCGTGTCTACCTCTTGTTGCCCCCCACACCCCGCTCATGCCCCGTGTCTCCCTCATGTTGCCCCCACCCCCGCTCATGCCCCGTGTCTCCCTCATGTTCCCCCCACCCCCGCTAATGCCTCGTGTCTCCCTCTTGTTGCCTCTCATGCCGCGTGTCTCCCTCGCGTTCCCCCCACCCCCTGCTCATGCCCTGTGTCTCCCTTATGTTCCCCCACCCTCGCTCATGTTCTGTGTCTCCCTGCTGTTGCCCACCACCCCCCGCTCATGCCCCGTTTCTCTCTCCTGTTGCCCCCCACCACCTGGTCATACCCTGTGTCTCCCTGCTGTTGCCCCCCACCCCCCGCTCATGCCCCGGGTCTCCCTCCTGTTGCCCCCCACTCCCGCTCATGCCCCGTGTCTCTCTCCTTTTACCCCCCACCCCCCGCTCATGCCCTGTGTCTCCCTGCTGTTGCCCCCCAAACCCTGCTCATGCCCCGTGTCTCCCTCCTGTTCCCCCCAAGCCCGCTCCTGCCCCGTGTCTCCTTCCTGTTGCCCACCACCCCCCACTCATGCCCCGTGTCTCCGTCTTGTTGCCCCCCTCCTCCTGCTCATGCCCCATGTCTCCCTCGTGTTCCCCCACCCCCCGGTCATGCCCCGTGTCTCCCTCCAGTTGCCTCCACTCATGCCCTGTGTCTCTCTCCTGTTACCCCACCCCCTGCTAATGCCCTGTCTCCCTCTTGTTGCCCCTCATGCCCCGTGTCTCCCTCATGTTCCCCCCACCCCCTGCTCATGCCCCGTGTCTCCCTTGTGTTCCCCCACCCCCCTTGTTATGCCCTGTTTCTCTCTCCTGTTGCCCCCCAAGCCCGCTACTGCCCTGTGTCTCCCTCGTGTTGCCCCCCACCCCCCACTCATGCCCTGTGTCTCCCTCTTGTTGCCCCCCACCGCCTGCTCATGTCCCGTGTCTCCCTCATGTTCCCCCACCCCCCGCTCATGCCCCGTGTGTCCATCCAGTTGCCCCCACTCATGCCCTGTGTCTCTCTCCTGTTACCCCTACCCCCTGCTAATGCCCCGTGTCTCCCTCTTGTTGCCCCTCATGCCCCGTGTCTCCCTCGTGTTCCCCCCACCCTCTGCTCATGCCACGTGTCTCCCTGCTGTTGCCGCCCACCCCCGGTCATGCCCCGTTTCTCTCTCCTGTTGCCCCCCACCCCCCGGTCATGCCCCGTGTCTCCCTGCTGTTGCCCTCTGCCCCCCGGTAATGCCCCGTTTCTCCCTGCTGTTGCCCCCCACCCTCCCCTCATGCCCCGTGTCTCTCTCCTGTTACCCCCACCCCCTCTCATGCCCTGTGTCTCCCTCGTGTTCCCCCACCCCCCGCTCATGCCCCATGTCTCCCTGCTGTTGCCCCCCATCCCCTGCTCATGCCCGGTGTCTCCCTCCTGTTGCCCCCCACCCCCGCTCATGCCCCGTGTCTCTCTCCTGTTACCCCCCACCCCCGCTCATGCCCCGTGTCTCCCTCGTGTTCCCCCTACCCCCCGCTCATGCCCCGTGTCTCCCTGCTGTTGCCCTCCACCCCCTGCTCTTGCCCCACACCCCCCACTCATGCCCTGTGTCTCCCTCCTATTGCCCCCACCCCCTGCTCATGTCCCGTGTCTCTCTCCTGTTACCCCCACCCCCCGCTCATGCCCCGTGTCTCCCTCTTATTGCCCCCCCACCCCCTGCTCATGCCCCGTGTCTCCAGCGTGTTCCCCCACCCCAGGCTCATGCCCCGTGTCTCCCTCTTGTTCCCCTCACCCCCCGCTCATGCCCCGTGTCTCACTGCTGTTGCCCCCAAACCATCGCTCATGCCCCGTGTCTCTCTCCTGTTACCCCCCACCCCCCTCTCATGCCCCGTGTCTCTCTCCTGTTGCCCCCCACCCCCGGTCATGTCCCGTGTCCCCCTGCTGTTGCCCCCCACCCCCGCTCATGCCCCGTGTCTCTCTCCTGTTACCCCCACCCCCCTCTCATGCCCTCTGTCTCCCTGCTGTTGCCCCCCACCCCCCGCTCATGCCCCGTGTCTCTCTCCTGTTACCCCCACCCCCCTCTTATGCCCCGTGTCTCCCTTCTGTTGCCCCCGAGCCCCCGGTCATGCACTGTGTCTCCCTTGTGTTCCCACCATGCCCCGCTCATGCCCCGTGTATCCCTGCTGTTACCCCCACCCTCCGCTCATGCCCTGTGTCTCCCTGCTGTGGCCCCCCAATGCCGTGTCTACCTCTTGTTGCCCCCCACACCCTGCTCATGCCCCGTGTCTCCCTCGTGTTCCCCCATCCCCCGCTCATGCCCCATGTCTTCCTCCTATTGCCCCCCACTCATGCCCTGTGTCTCTCTCCTGTTACCCCCACCCCCCGCTAATGCCACGTGTCTCCCTCTTGTTGCCCCTCATGCCCCGTGTCTCCCTTGTGTTCTCCCCACCCCCTGCTCATGCCCTGTGTCTCCCTTATGTTCCCCCACCCCCGCTCATGTTCTGTGTCTCCCTGCTGTTGCCCACCACCCCCCGCTCATGCCCCGTTTCTCTCTCCTGTTGCCCCCCACCACCCGGTTATACCCCGTGTCTCCCTGCTGTTGCCCTCCGCCCCCCGGTCATGCCCTGTGTCTCCCTGCTGTTGCCCCCCACCCCCCGCTCATGCCCCGTGTCTCTCTCCTCTTACCCTACACCCCCCGCTCTTGCCCTGTGTCTCCCTATTGTTGCCCCCAAACCCTGCTCATGCCCCGTGTCTCCCTCCTGTTGCCAGCCACCCCCCACTCATGCCCCATGTCTCTCTCCTGTTACCCCCACCCTCCTCTCATGCCCCGTGTCTCTCTCCTGTAACCCCCCCACCCCCTGCTCATGCCCCGTGTCTCCCTCGTGTTCCCCCCACCCCCGCTCATGCGCCAAGTCTCCCTCCTGTTGCCCCCCACTCATGCCCTGTGTCTCTCTCCTGTTACTCCCACCCCCTGCTAATGCCCCGTGTCTCCCTCTTGTTGCCCCTCATGCCCTGTGTCTCTCTCCTGTTGTCCCCAACCCCCGCTCATGCCCCGTGTCTCTCTCCTGTTACCCCTCACCCCCCTCTCATGCCCCATGTTTCCCTGTTGTTGCCCCCACCATCCGCTCATGCCCCGTGTCTCCCTGCTGTTGCCCCCCACCCCCCGCTCATGCCCCGTGTCTCTCTCCTGTTACCCCCCACCCCCCGCTCATGCCCCGTGTCTCCCCCCAGTTGCCCCCCACTCATGCCCTGTGTCTCTCTCCTGTTATCCCCACCCCCTGCTAATGCCCCGTGTCTCCCTCTTGTCGCCCCTCATGCCCCGTGTCTCCTTCGTGTTCCCCCCACCCCCTGTTCATGTTCCGTTTCTCTCTTCTGTTGCCCCCCACCCCCCGGTCATGCCCCGTGTCTCCCTGCTGTTGCCCTCCGCCCCCCGGTCATGCTCCGTGTCTCCCTGCTGTTGCCCCCACCCCCCGCTCATGCCCCGTGTCTCTCTCCTGTTACCCCCCACCCCCCTCTCATGCCCTGTGTCTCCCTCGTGTTCCCCTCACCACCCGCTCATGCCCCGTGTCTCCCTGCTGTTGCCCCACCACCCCCCGCTCATGCCCCGTGTCTCCCTGCTGTTGCCCCCACCCCCCCGCTCATGCCCCGTGTCTCCCTCCTGTTGCCCCCCTATCCCGCTCATGCCCCGTGTCTCTCTCCTTTTACCACCCACCCCCTGCTCATGCCCCGTGTCTCCCTCCTGTTACCCCCCACTCCCCGCTCATGCCCCGTGTCTCCCTCCTGTTCCCCCCCACCCCCGCTCATGCCCCGTGTCTCCCTCCAGTTGCCCCCCACTCATGCCCTGTGTCTCTCTCCTGTTACCCCACCCCCTGCTAATGCCCCGTGTCTCCCTCTTGTTGCCCCTCATGCCCTGTGTCTCCCTCATGTTCCCCCCACCCCCTGCTCATGCCCCGTGTCTCCCTTGTGTTCCCCCCAACCCCCGGTCATGCCCTGTTTCTCTCTCCTGTTGCCCCCCAAGCATGCTCATGCCCCGTGTCTCCCTCCTGTTGCCCCCCACCCCCCACTCATGCCCCGTGTAACCCTCTTGTTGCCCCCCACCCCCTGCTCATGTCCCGTGTCTCCCTCCTGTTGCCCACCACCTCCCACTCATGCCCCGTGTCTCCGTCTTGTTGCCCCCCACCCCCTGCTCATGCCCCGTGTCTCCGTCTTGTTGCCCCCCACCCCCTGCTCATGCCCCATGTCTCCCTCGTGTTCCCCCACCCCCCGCTCATGCCCCATGTCTCCCTCCAGTTGCCCCCCACTCATGCCCTGTGTCTCTCTCCCTTTACCCCACCCCCTGCTAATGCCCCGTGTCTCCCTCTTGTTGCCCCTCATGCCCCGTGTCTCCCTCATGTTCCCCCCACCCCCTGCTCATGCCCCGTGTCTCCCTTGTGTTCCCCCCACCCCCCGGTCATGCCCTGTTTCTCTCTCCTGTTGCCCCCCAAGCCCGCTCCTGCCCCGTGTCTCCCTCCTGTTGCCCCCCACCCCCCACTCATGCCCCGTGTCTCCCTCTTGTTGCCCCCCACCCCCTGCTCATGTCCCGTGTCTCCCTCATGTTCCCCCACCCCCCGCTCATGCCCCGTGTGTCCATCCAGTTGCCCCCCACTCATGCCCTGTGTCTCTCTCCTGTTACCCCCACCCCCTGCTAATGCCCGTGTCTCCCTCTTGTTGCCCCTCATGCCCGTGTCTCCCTCCTGTTCCCCCCACCCCCTGCTCATGCCATGTGTCTCCCTGCTGTTGCCGCCCACCCCCCGGTCATGCCCCGTTTCTCTCTCCTGTTGCCCCCCACCACCCGGTCATGCCCCGTGTCTCCCTGATGTTGCCCTCCACCCCCCGGTCATGCCCCGTGTCTCTCTCCTGTTACCCCCCACCCCCGTCTCATGCCCCATGTTTCCCTGCTGTTGCCCACACCATCCGCTCCTGCCCCGTGTCTTCCTGCTGTTGCCCCCCCACCCCCCGCTCATGCACCGTGTCTCTCTCCTGTTACCCCCCACCCCCTGCTCATGCCCCGTGTCTCCCCCCAGTTGCCCCCCACTCATGCCCTGTGTCTCTCTCCTGTTATCCCCACCCCTGCTAATGCCCCGTGTCTCCCTCTTGTCGCCCCTCATGCCCCGTGTCTCCCTCGTGTTCCCCCCACCCCCTGCTCATGTCCCGTTTCTCTCTTCTGTTGCCCCCCACCCCCCGGTCATGCCCCGTGTCTCCCTGCTGTTGCCCTCTGCCCCCCGGTCATGCCCTGTGTCTCCCTGCTGTTGCCCCCCACCCCCCGCTCATGCCCCGTGTCTCTCTCCTGTTACCCCCACCCCCCTCTCATGCCCTGTGTCTCCCTGCTGTTGCCTCCCACCCCCCGGCTCAAGCCCCGTGTCCCTCTCCTATTACCCCCACCCCCCTCTAATGCCCCGTGTCTCCCTTCTGTTGCCCCCGAGCCCCCGGTCATGCACTGTGTCTCCCTTGTGTTCCCACCATCCCCCGCTGATGCCCCCTGTCTCCCTGCTGTTACCCCCACCCTGCGCTCATGCCCTGTGTCTCCCTGCTGTTGCCCCCCAACGCCGTGTCTACCTCTTGTTGCCCCCCACACCCCGCTCATGCCCCGTGTCTCCCTCATGTTCCCCCCACCCCCGCTCATGCCCCGTGTCTCCCTCATGTTCCCCCCACCCCCGCTAATGCCTCGTGTCTCCCTCTTGTTGCCTCTCATGCCGCGTGTCTCCCTCGTGTTCCCCCCACCCCCTGCTCATGCCCTGTGTCTCCCTTATGTTCCCCCACCCTCGCTCATGTTCTGTGTCTCCCTGCTGTTGCCCACCACCCCCCGCTCATGCCCCGTTTCTCTCTCCTGTTGCCCCCCACCACCTGGTCATACCCTGTGTCTCCCTGCTGTTGCCCCCCACCCCCCGCTCATGCCCCGGGTCTCCCTCCTGTTGCCGCCCACTCCCGCTCATGCCCCGTGTCTCTCTCCTTTTACCCCCCACCCCCCGCTCATGCCCTGTGTCTCCCTGCTGTTGCCCCCCAAACCCTGCTCATGCCCCGTGTCTCCCTCCTGTTCCCCCCAAGCCCGCTCCTGCCCCGTGTCTCCCTCCTGTTGCCCACCACCCCCCACTCATGCCCCGTGTCTCTGTCTTGTTGCCCCCCTCCTCCTGCTCATGCCCCATGTCTCCCTCGTGTTCCCCCACCCCCCGGTCATGCCCCGTGTCTCCCTCCAGTTGCCCCCACTCATGCCCTGTGTCTCTCTCCTGTTACCCCACCCCCTGCTAATGCCCTGTCTCCCTCTTGTTGCCCCTCATGCCCCGTGTCTCCCTCATGTTCCCCCCACCCCCTGCTCATGCCCCGTGTCTCCATTGTGTTCCCCCACCCCCTTGTTATGCCCTGTTTCTCTCTCCTGTTGCCCCCCAAGCCCGCTACTGCCCCGTGTCTCCCTCCTGTTGCCCCCCACCCCCCACTCATGCCCTGTGTCTCCCTCTTGTTGCCCCCCACCCCCTGCTCATGTCCCGTGTCTCCCTCATGTTCCCCCACCCCCCGCTCATGCCCTGTGTGTCCATCCAGTTGCCCCCACTCATGCCCTGTGTCTCTCTCCTGTTACCCCTACCCCCTGCTAATGCCCCGTGTCTCCCTCTTGTTGCCCCTCATGCCCCGTGTCTCCCTCGTGTTCCCCCCACCCTCTGCTCATGCCACGTGTCTCCCTGCTGTTGCCGCCCACCCCCGGTCATGCCCCGTTTCTCTCTCCTGTTGCCCCCCACCCCCCGGTCATGCCCCGTGTCTCCCTGCTGTTGCCCTCTGCCCCCCGGTAATGCCCCGTTTCTCCCTGCTGTTGCCCCCCACCCTCCCCTCATGCCCCGTGTCTCTCTCCTGTTACCCCCCACCCCCTCTCATGCCCTGTGTCTCCCTCGTGTTCCCCCACCCCCCGCTCATGCCCCGTGTCTCCCTGCTGTTGCCCCCCATCCCCTGCTCATGCCCGGTGTCTCCCTCCTGTTGCCCCCCACCCCCGCTCATGCCCCGTGTCTCTCTCCTGTTACCCCCCACCCCCGCTCATGCCCCGTGTCTCCCTCGTGTTCCCCCTACCCCCCGCTCATGCCCCGTGTCTCCCTGCTGTTGCCCTCCACCCCCTGCTCTTGCCCCCCACCCCCCACTCATGCCCTGTGTCTCCCTCCTATTGCCCCCACCCCTGCTCATGTCCCGTGTCTCTCTCCTGTTACCCCCACCCCCCGCTCATGCCCCGTGTCTCCCTCTTATTGCCCCCCCACCCCCTGCTCATGCCCCGTGTCTCCAGCGTGTTCCCCCACCCCAGGCTCATGCCCCGTGTCTCCCTCTTGTTCCCCTCACCCCCCGCTCATGCCCCGTGTCTCACTGCTGTTGCCCCCAAACCATCGCTCATGCCCCGTGTCTCTCTCCTGTTAACCCCCACCCCCCTCTCATGCCCCGTGTCTCTCTCCTGTTGCCCCCCACCCCCGGTCATGTCCCGTATCCCCCTGCTGTTGCCCCCCACCCCCGCTCATGCCCCGTGTCTCTCTCCTGTTACCCCCACCCCTCTCTCATGCCCTCTGTCTCCCTGCTGTTGCCCCCCACCCCCCGCTCATGCCCCGTGTCTCTCTCCTGTTACCCCCACCCCCCTCTTATGCCCCGTGTCTCCCTTCTGTTGCCCCCGAGCCCCCGGTCATGCACTGTGTCTCCCTTGTGTTCCCACCATGCCCCGCTCATGCCCCGTGTATCCCTGCTGTTACCCCCACCCTCCGCTCATGCCCTGTGTCTCCCTGCTGTGGCCCCCCAATGCCGTGTCTACCTCTTGTTGCCCCCCACACCCTGCTCATGCCCCGTGTCTCCCTCGTGTTCCCCCATCCCCCGCTCATGCCCCATGTCTTCCTCCTATTGCCCCCCACTCATGCCCTGTGTCTCTCTCCTGTTACCCCCACCCCCCGCTAATGCCACGTGTCTCCCTCTTGTTGCCCCTCATGCCCCGTGTCTCCCTTGTGTTCTCCCCACCCCCTGCTCATGCCCTGTGTCTCCCTTATGTTCCCCCACCCCCGCTCATGTTCTGTGTCTCCCTGCTGTTGCCCACCACCCCCCGCTCATGCCCCGTTTCTCTCTCCTGTTGCCCCCCACCACCCGGTTATACCCCGTGTCTCCCTGCTGTTGCCCTCCGCCCCCCGGTCATGCCCTGTGTCTCCCTGCTGTTGCCCCCCACCCCCCGCTCATGCCCCGTGTCTCTCTCCTCTTACCCTACACCCCCCGCTCTTGCCCTGTGTCTCCCTATTGTTGCCCCCAAACCCTGCTCATGCCCCGTGTCTCCCTCCTGTTGCCAGCCACCCCCCACTCATGCCCCATGTCTCTCCCCTGTTACCCCCACCCTCCTCTCATGCCCCGTGTCTCTCTCTTGTAACCCACCCACCCCCTGCTCATGCCCCGTGTCTCCCTCGTGTTCCCCCACCCCCGCTCATGCGCCAAGTCTCCCTCCTGTTGCCCCCCACTCATGCCCTGTGTCTCTCTCCTGTTACTCCCACCCCCTGCTAATGCCCCGTGTCTCCCTCTTGTTGCCCCTCATGCCCTGTGTCTCTCTCCTGTTGTCCCCAACCCCCGCTCATGCCCCGTGTCTCTCTCCTGTTACCCCCCACCCCCCTCTCATGCCCCATGTTTCCCTGTTGTTGCCCCCACCATCCGCTCATGCCCCGTGTCTCCCTGCTGTTGCCCCCCACCCCCCGCTCATGCCCCGTGTCTCTCTCCTGTTACCCCCCACCCCCCGCTCATGCCCCGTGTCTCCCCCCAGTTGCCCCCCACTCATGCCCTGTGTCTCTCTCCTGTTATCCCCACCCCCTGCTAATGCCCCGTGTCTCCCTCTTGTCGCCCCTCATGCCCCGTGTCTCCCTCGTGTTCCCCCCACCCCCTGTTCATGTTCCGTTTCTCTCTTCTGTTGCCCCCCACCCCCCGGTCATGCCCCGTGTCTCCCTGCTGTTGCCCTCCGCCCCCCGGTCATGCTCCGTGTCTCCCTGCTGTTGCCCCCACCCCCCGCTCATGCCCCGTGTCTCTCTCCTGTTACCCCCCACCCCCCTCTCATGCCCTGTGTCTCCCTCGTGTTCCCCTCACCACCCGCTCATGCCCCGTATCTCCCTGCTGTTGCCCCCCCACCCCCCGCTCATGCCCTGTGTCTCCCTGCTGTTGCCCCCACCCCCCCGCTCATGCCCCGTGTCTCCCTCCTGTTGCCCCCCTATCCCGCTCATGCCCCGTGTCTCTCTCCTTTTACCACCCACCCCCTGCTCATGCCCCGTGTCTCCCTCCTGTTACCCCCCACCCCCCGCTCATGCCCCGTGTCTCCCTCCTGTTCCCCCCCACCCCCGCTCATGCCCCGTGTCTCCCTCCAGTTGCCCCCCACTCATGCCCTGTGTCTCTCTCCTGTTACCCCACCCCCTGCTAATGCCCCGTGTCTCCCTCTTGTTGCCCCTCATGCCCTGTGTCTCCCTCATGTTCCCCCCACCCCCTGCTCATGCCCCGTGTCTCCCTTGTGTTCCCCCCAACCCCCGGTCATGCCCCGTTTCTCTCTCCTGTTGCCCCCCAAGCATGCTCATGCCCCGTGTCTCCCTCCTGTTGCCCCCCACCCCCCACTCATGCCCCGTGTAACCCTCTTGTTGCCCCCCACCCCCTGCTCATGTCCCGTGTCTCCCTCCTGTTGCCCACCACCTCCCACTCATGCCCCGTGTCTCCGTCTTGTTGCCCCCCACCCCTTGCTCATGCCCCCTGTCTCCGTCTTGTTGCCCCCCACCCCCTGCTCATGCCCCATGTCTCCCTCGTGTTCCCCCACCCCCCGCTCATGCCCCGTGTCTCCCTCCAGTTGCCCCCCACTCATGCCCTGTGTCTCTCTCCCTTTACCCCACCCCCTGCTAATGCCCCGTGTCTCCCTCTTGTTGCCCCTCATGCCCCGTGTCTCCCTCATGTTCCCCCCACCCCCTGCTCATGCCCCGTGTCTCCCTTGTGTTCCCCCCACCCCCCGGTCATGCCCTGTTTCTCTCTCTTGTTGCCCCCCAAGCCCGCTCATGCCCCGTGTCTCCCTCCTGTTGCCCCCCACCCCCCACTCATGCCCCGTGTCTCCCTCTTGTTGCCCCCACCCCCTGCTCATGTCCCGTGTCTCCCTCATGTTCCCCCACCCCCCGCTCATGCCCCGTGTGTCCATCCAGTTGCCCCCCACTCATGCCCTGTGTCTCTCTCCTGTTACCCCCACCCCCTGCTAATGCCCGTGTCTCCCTCTTGTTGCCCCTCATGCCCGTGTCTCCCTCCTGTTCCCCCCACCCCCTGCTCATGCCATGTGTCTCCCTGCTGTTGCCGCCCACCCCCCGGTCATGCCCCGTTTCTCTCTCCTGTTGCCCCCCACCACCCGGTCATGCCCCGTGTCTCCCTGATGTTGCCCTCCACCCCCCGGTCATGCCCCGTGTCTCTCTCCTGTTACCCCCCACCCCCGTCTCATGCCCCATGTTTCCCTGCTGTTGCCCCCAACATCCGCTCCTGCCCCGTGTCTTCCTGCTGTTGCCCCCCACCCCCCGCTCATGCACCGTGTCTCTCTCCTGTTACCCCCCACCCCCTGCTCATGCCCCGTGTCTCCCCCCAGTTGCCCCCCACTCATGCCCTGTGTCTCTCTCCTGTTATCCCCACCCCTGCTAATGCCCCGTGTCTCCCTCTTGTCGCCCCTCATGCCCCGTGTCTCCCTCGTGTTCCCCCCACCCCCTGCTCATGTCCCGTTTCTCTCTTCTGTTGCCCCCCACCCCCCGGTCATGCCCCGTGTCTCCCTGCTGTTGCCCTCTGCCCCCCGGTCATGCCCTGTGTCTCCCTGCTGTTGCCCCCCACCCCCCGCTCATGCCCCGTGTCTCTCTCCTGTTACCCCCACCCCCCTCTCATGCCCTGTGTCTCCCTGCTGTTGCCTCCCACCCCCCGGCTCAAGCCCCGTGTCCCTCTCCTATTACCCCCACCCCCCTCTAATGCCCCGTGTCTCCCTTCTGTTGCCCCCGAGCCCCCGGTCATGCACTGTGTCTCCCTTGTGTTCCCACCATCCCCCGCTGATGCCCCGTGTCTCCCTGCTGTTACCCCCACCCTCCGCTCATGCCCTGTGTCTCCCTGCTGTTGCCCCCCAACGCCGTGTCTACCTCTTGTTGCCCCCCACACCCCGCTCATGCCCCGTGTCTCCCTCATGTTCCCCCCACCCCCGCTCATGCCCCGTGTCTCCCTCATGTTCCCCCCACCCCCGCTAATGCCTCGTGTCTCCCTCTTGTTGCCTCTCATGCCGCGTGTCTCCCTCGTGTTCCCCCCACCCCCTGCTCATGCCCTGTGTCTCCCTTATGTTCCCCCACCCTCGCTCATGTTCTGTGTCTCCCTGCTGTTGCCCACCACCCCCCGCTCATGCCCCGTTTCTCTCTCCTGTTGCCCCCCACCACCTGGTCATACCCTGTGTCTCCCTGCTGTTGCCCCCCACCCCCCGCTCTCCCTCCTGTTGCCCCGCACTCCCGCTCATGCCCCGTGTCTCTCTCCTTTTACCCCCCACCCCCCGCTCATGCCCTGTGTCTCCCTGCTGTTGCCCCCCAAACCCTGCTCATGCCCCGTGTCTCCCTCCTGTTCCCCCCAAGCCCGCTCCTGCCCCGTGTCTCCCTCCTGTTGCCCACCACCCCCCACTCATGCCCCGTGTCTCCGTCTTGTTGCCCCCCTCCTCCTGCTCATGCCCCATGTCTCCCTCGTGTTCCCCCACCCCCCGGTCATGCCCCGTGTCTCCCTCCAGTTGCCCCCACTCATGCCCTGTGTCTCTCTCCTGTTACCCCACCCCCTGCTAATGCCCTGTCTCCCTCTTGTTGCCCCTCATGCCCCGTGTCTCCCTCATGTTCCCCCCACCCCCTGCTCATGCCCCGTGTCTCCCTTGTGTTCCCCCACCCCCCTTGTTATGCCCTGTTTCTCTCTCCTGTTGCCCCCCAAGCCCGCTACTGCCCCGTGTCTCCCTCCTGTTGCCCCCCACCCCCCACTCATGCCCTGTGTCTCCCTCTTGTTGCCCCCCACCCCCTGCTCATGTCCCGTGTCTCCCTCATGTTCCCCCACCCCCCGCTCATGCCCCGTGTGTCCATCCAGTTGCCCCCACTCATGCCCTGTGTCTCTCTCCTGTTACCCCTACCCCCTGCTAATGCCCCGTGTCTCCCTCTTGTTGCCCCTCATGCCCCGTGTCTCCCTCGTGTTCCCCCCACCCTCTGCTCATGCCACGTGTCTCCCTGCTGTTGCCGCCCACCCCCGGTCATGCCCCGTTTCTCTCTCCTGTTGCCCCCCACCCCCCGGTCATGCCCCGTGTCTCCCTGCTGTTGCCCTCTGCCCCCCGGTAATGCCCCGTTTCTCCCTGCTGTTGCCCCCCACCCTCCCCTCATGCCCCGTGTCTCTCTCCTGTTACCCCCCACCCCCTCTCATGCCCTGTGTCTCCCTCGTGTTCCCCCACCCCCCGCTCATGCCCCGTGTCTCCCTGCTGTTGCCCCCATCCCCTGCTCATGCCCGGTGTCTCCCTCCTGTTGCCCCCCACCCCCGCTCATGCCCCGTGTCTCTCTCCTGTTACCCCCCACCCCCGCTCATGCCCCGTGTCTCCCTCGTGTTCCCCCTACCCCCCGCTCATGCCCCGTGTCTCCCTGCTGTTGCCCTCCACCCCCTGCTCTTGCCCCCCACCCCCCACTCATGCCCTGTGTCTCCCTCCTATTGCCCCCACCCCTGCTCATGTCCCGTGTCTCTCTCCTGTTACCCCCACCCCCCGCTCATGCCCCGTGTCTCCCTCTTATTGCCCCCCCACCCCCTGCTCATGCCCCGTGTCTCCAGCGTGTTCCCCCACCCCAGGCTCATGCCCCGTGTCTCCCTCTTGTTCCCCTCACCCCCCGCTCATGCCCCGTGTCTCACTGCTGTTGCCCCAAACCATCGCTCATGCCCCGTGTCTCTCTCCTGTTACCCCCCACCCCCCTCTCATGCCCCGTGTCTCTCTCCTGTTGCCCCTCACCCCCGGTCATGTCCCGTGTCCCCCTGCTGTTGCCCCCCACCCCCGCTCATGCCCCGTGTCTCTCTCCTGTTACCCCCACCCCCCTCTCATGCCCTCTGTCTCCCTGCTGTTGCCCCCCACCCCCCGCTCATGCCCCGTGTCTCTCTCCTGTTACCCCCACCCCCTCTTATGCCCCGTGTCTCCCTTCTGTTGCCCCCGAGCCCCCGGTCATGCACTGTGTCTCCCTTGTGTTCCCACGATGCCCCGCTCATGCCCCGTGTATCCCTGCTGTTACCCCCACCCTCCGCTCATGCCCTGTGTCTCCCTGCTGTGGCCCCCCAATGCCGTGTCTACCTCTTGTTGCCCCCCACACCCTGCTCATGCCCCGTGTCTCCCTCGTGTTCCCCCATCCCCCGCTCATGCCCCATGTCTTCCTCCTATTGCCCCCCACTCATGCCCTGTGTCTCTCTCCTGTTACCCCCACCCCCCGCTAATGCCACGTGTCTCCCTCTTGTTGCCCCTCATGCCCCGTGTCTCCCTTGTGTTCTCCCCACCCCCTGCTCATGCCCTGTGTCTCCCTTATGTTCCCCCACCCCCGCTCATGTTCTGTGTCTCCCTGCTGTTGCCCACCACCCCCCGCTCATGCCCCGTTTCTCTCTCCTGTTGCCCCCCACCACCCGGTTATACCCCGTGTCTGCCTGCTGTTGCCCTCCGCCCCCGGTCATGCCCTGTGTCTCCCTGCTGTTGCCCCCCACCCCCCGCTCATGCCCCGTGTCTCTCTCCTCTTACCCTACACCCCCCGCTCTTGCCCTGTGTCTCCCTATTGTTGCCCCCAAACCCTGCTCATGCCCCGTGTCTCCCTCCTGTTGCCAGCCACCCCCCACTCATGACCCATGTCTCTCTCCTGTTACCCCCACCCTCCTCTCATGCCCCGTGTCTCTCTCCTGTAACCCCCCCACCCCCTGCTCATGCCCCGTGTCTCCCTCGTGTTCCCCCCACCCCCGCTCATGCGCCAAGTCTCCCTCCTGTTGCCCCCCACTCATGCCCTGTGTCTCTCTCCTGTTACTCCCACCCCCTGCTAATGCCCCGTGTCTCCCTCTTGTTGCCCCTCATGCCCTGTGTCTCTCTCCTGTTGTCCCCAACCCCCGCTCATGCCCCGTGTCTCTCTCCTGTTACCCCCCATCCCCCTCTCATGCCCCATGTTTCCCTGTTGTTGCCCCCACCATCCGCTCATGCCCCGTGTCTCCCTGCTGTTGCCCCCCACCCCCCGCTCATGCCCCGTGTCTCTCTCCTGTTACCCCCCACCCCCCGCTCATGCCCCGTGTCTCCCCCCATTTGCCCCCCACTCATGCCCTGTGTCTCTCTCCTGTTATCCCCACCCCCTGCTAATGCCCCGTGTCTCCCTCTTGTCGCCCCTCATGCCCCGTGTCTCCCTCGTGTTCCCCCATCCCCTGTTCATGTTCCGTTTCTCTCTTCTGTTGCCCCCCACCCCCCGGTCATGCCCCGTGTCTCCCTGCTGTTGCCCTCCGCCCCCCGGTCATGCTCCGTGTCTCCCTTCTGTTGCCCCCACCCCCCGCTCATGCCCCGTGTCTCTCTCCTGTTACCCCCCACCCCCCTCTCATGCCCTGTGTCTCCCTCGTGTTCCCCTCACCACCCGCTCATGCCCCGTGTCTCCCTGCTGTTGCCCCCCCACCCCCCGCTCATGCCCCATGTCTCCCTGCTGTTGCCCCCACCCCCCCGCTCATGCCCCGTGTCTCCCTCCTGTTGCCCCCCTATCCCGCTCATGCCCCGTGTCTCTCTCCTTTTACCACCCACCCCCTGCTCATGCCCCGTGTCTCCCTCCTGTTACCCCCCACCCCCCGCTCATGCCCCGTGTCTCCCTCCTGTTCCCCCGCTCATGCCCCGTGTCTCCCTCCAGTTGCCCCCCACTCATGCCCTGTGTCTCTCTCCTGTTACCCCACCCCCTGCTAATGCCCCGTGTCTCCCTCTTGTTGCCCCTCATGCCCTGTGTCTCCCTCATGTTCCCCCCACCCCCTGCTCATGCCCCGTGTCTCCCTTGTGTTCCCCCCAACCCCCGGTCATGCCCCGTTTCTCTCTCCTGTTGCCCCCCAAGCATGCTCATGCCCCGTGTCTCCCTCCTGTTGCCCCCCACCCCCCACTCATGCCCCGTGTAACCCTCTTGTTGCCCCCCACCCCTGCTCATGTGCCGTGTCTCCCTCCTGTTGCCCACCACCTCCCACTCATGCCCCGTGTCTCCGTCTTGTTGCCCCCCACCCCCTGCTCATGCCCCGTGTCTCCGTCTTGTTGCCCCCCACCCCCTGCTCATGCCCCATGTCTCCCTCGTGTTCCCCCACCCCCCGCTCATGCCCCGTGTCTCCCTCCAGTTGCCCCCCACTCATGCCCTGTGTCTCTCTCCCTTTACCCCACCCCCTGCTAATGCCCCGTGTCTCCCTCTTGTTGCCCCTCATGCCCCGTGTCTCCCTCATGTTCCCCCCACCCCCTGCTCATGCCCCGTGTCTCCCTTGTGTTCCCCCCACCCCCCGGTCATGCCCTGTTTCTCTCTCCTGTTGCCCCCCAAGCCCGCTCCTGCCCCGTGTCTCCCTCCTGTTGCCCCCCACCCCCCACTCATGCCCCGTGTCTCCCTCTTGTTGCCCCCCACCCCCTGCTCATGTCCCGTGTCTCCCTCATGTTCCCCCACCCCCCGCTCATGCCCCGTGTGTCCATCCAGTTGCCCCCCACTCATGCCCTGTGTCTCTCTCCTGTTACCCCCACCCCCTGCTAATGCCCGTGTCTCCCTCTTGTTGCCCCTCATGCCCGTGTCTCCCTCCTGTTCCCCCCACCCACTGCTCATGCCATGTGTCTCCCTGCTGTTGCCGCCCACCCCCCGGTCATGCCCCGTTTCTCTCTCCTGTTGCCCCCCACCACCCGGTCATGCCCCGTGTCTCCCTGATGTTGCCCTCCACCCCCCGGTCATGCCCCGTGTCTCTCTCCTGTTACCCCCCACCCCCGTCTCATGCCCCATGTTTCCCTGCTGTTGCCCCCACCATCCGCTCCTGCCCCGTGTCTTCCTGCTGTTGCCCCCCACCCCCCGCTCATGCACCGTGTCTCTCTCCTGTTACCCCCCACCCCCTGCTCATGCCCCGTGTCTCCCCCCAGTTGCCCCCCACTCATGCCCTGTGTCTCTCTCCTGTTATCCCCACCCCTGCTAATGCCCCGTGTCTCCCTCTTGTCGCCCCTCATGCCCCGTGTCTCCCTCGTGTTCCCCCCACCCCCTGCTCATGTCCCGTTTCTCTCTTCTGTTGCCCCCCACCCCCCGGTCATGCCCCGTGTCTCCCTGCTGTTGCCCTCCGTCGCCCGGTCATGCTCCGTGTCTCCCTGCTGTTGCCCCCACCCCCTGCTCATGCCCCGTGTCTCTCTCCTGTTACCCCCCACCCCCCTCTCATGCCCTGTGTCTCCCTCGTGTTCCCCCCAGCCCCCGCTCATGCCCCGTGTCTCCCTCCTGTTGCCCCCCACCCCCGCTCATGCCCCGTGTCTCTCTCCTGTTACCCCCCACCCCCGCTCATGCCCCGTGTCTCCCTCGTGTTCCCCCTACCCCCCGCTCATGCCCCGTGTCTCCCTGCTGTTGCCCTCCACCCCCTGCTCTTGCCCCCCACCCCCCACTCATGCCCTGTGTCTCCCTCCTATTGCCCCACACCCCTGCTCATGTCCCGTGTCTCTCTCCTGTTACCCCCACCCCCCGCTCATGCCCCGTGTCTCCCTCTTATTGCCCCCCCACCCCCTGCTCATGCCCCGTGTCTCCAGCGTGTTCCCCCACCCCAGGCTCATGCCCCGTGTCTCCCTCTTGTTCCCCTCACCCCCCGCTCATGCCCCGTGTCTCACTGCTGTTGCCCCAAACCATCGCTCATGCCCCGTGTCTCTCTCCTGTTACCCCCCACCCCCCTCTCATGCCCCGTGTCTCTCTCCTGTTGCCCCCCACCCCCGGTCATGTCCCGTGTCCCCCTGCTGTTGCCCCCCACCCCCGCTCATGCCCCGTGTCTCTCTCCTGTTACCCCCACCCCCCTCTCATGCCCTCTGTCTCCCTGCTGTTGCCCCCCACCCCCCGCTCATGCCCCGTGTCTCTCTCCTGTTACCCCCACCCCCCTCTTATGCCCCGTGTCTCCCTTCTGTTGCCCCCGAGCCCCCGGTCATGCACTGTGTCTCCCTTGTGTTCCCACCATGCCCCGCTCATGCCCCGTGTATCCCTGCTGTTACCCCCACCCTCCGCTCATGCCCTGTGTCTCCCTGCTGTGGCCCCCCAATGCCGTGTCTACCTCTTGTTGCCCCCCACACCCTGCTCATGCCCCGTGTCTCCCTCGTGTTCCCCCATCCCCCGCTCATGCCCCATGTCTTCCTCCTATTGCCCCCCACTCATGCCCTGTGTCTCTCTCCTGTTACCCCCACCCCCGCTAATGCCACGTGTCTCCCTCTTGTTGCCCCTCATGCCCCGTGTCTCCCTTGTGTTCTCCCCACCCCCTGCTCATGCCCTGTGTCTCCCTTATGTTCCCCCACCCCCGCTCATGTTCTGTGTCTCCCTGCTGTTGCCCACCACCCCCCGCTCCTGCCCCGTTTCTCTCTCCTGTTGCCCCCCACCACCCGGTTATACCCCGTGTCTCCCTGCTGTTGCCCTCCGCCCCCCGGTCATGCCCTGTGTCTCCCTGCTGTTGCCCCCCACCCCCCGCTCATGCCCCGTGTCTCTCTCCTCTTACCCTACACCCCCCGCTCTTGCCCTGTGTCTCCCTATTGTTGCCCCCAAACCCTGCTCATGCCCCGTGTCTCCCTCCTGTTGCCAGCCACCCCCACTCATGACCCATGTCTCTCTCCTGTTACCCCCACCCTCCTCTCATGCCCTGTGTCTCTCTCCTGTAACCCCCCCACCCCCTGCTCATGCCCCGTGTCTCCCTCGTGTTCCCCCCACCCCCGCTCATGCGCCAAGTCTCCCTCCTGTTGCCCCCCACTCATGCCCTGTGTCTCTCTCCTGTTACTCCCACCCCCTGCTAATGCCCCGTGTCTCCCTCTTGTTGCCCCTCATGCCCTGTGTCTCTCTCCTGTTGTCCCCAACCCCCGCTCATGCCCCGTGTCTCTCTCCTGTTACCCCCCACCCCCCTCTCATGCCCCATGTTTCCCTGTTGTTGCCCCCACCATCCGCTCATGCCCCGTGTCTCCCTGCTGTTGCCCCCCACCCCCCGCTCATGCCCCGTGTCTCTCTCCTGTTACCCCCCACCCCCCGCTCATGCCCCGTGTCTCCCCCCAGTTGCCCCCCACTCATGCCCTGTGTCTCTCTCCTGTTATCCCCACCCCCTGCTAATGCCCCGTGTCTCCCTCTTGTCGCCCCTCATGCCCCGTGTCTCCCTCGTGTTCCCCCCACCCCCTGTTCATGTTCCGTTTCTCTCTTCTGTTGCCCCCCACCCCCCGGTCATGCCCCATGTCTCCCTGCTGTTGCCCTCCGCCCCCCGGTCATGCTCCGTGTCTCCCTGCTGTTGCCCCCACCCCCCGCTCATGCCCCGTGTCTCTCTCCTGTTACCCCCCACCCCCCTCTCATGCCCTGTGTCTCCCTCGTGTTCCCCTCACCACCCGCTCATGCCCCGTGTCTCCCTGCTGTTGCCCCCCCACCCCCCGCTCATGCCCCGTGTCTCCCTGCTGTTGCCCCCACCCCCCCGCTCATGCCCCGTGTCTCCCTCCTGTTGCCCCACTATCCCGCTCATGCCCCGTGTCTCTCTCCTTTTACCACCCACCCCCTGCTCATGCCCCGTGTCTCCCTCCTGTTACCCCCCACCCCCCGCTCATGCCCCGTGTCTCCCTCCTGTTCCCCCCCACCCCCGCTCATGCCCCGTGTCTCCCTCCAGTTGCCCCCCACTCATGCCCTGTGTCTCTCTCCTGTTACCCCACCCCCTGCTAATGCCCCGTGTCTCCCTCTTGTTGCCCCTCATGCCCTGTGTCTCCCTCATGTTCCCCCCACCCCCTGCTCATGCCCCGTGTCTCCCTTGTGTTCCCCCCAACCCCCGGTCATGCCCCGTTTCTCTCTGCTGTTGCCCCCCAAGCATGCTCATGCCCCGTGTCTCCCTCCTGTTGCCCCCCACCCCCCACTCATGCCCCGTGTAACCCTCTTGTTGCCCCCCACCCCCTGCTCATGTCCCGTGTCTCCCTCCTGTTGCCCACCACCTCCCACTCATGCCCCGTGTCTCCGTCTTGTTGCCCCCCACCCCCTGCTCATGCCCCGTGTCTCCGTCTTGTTGCCCCCCACCCCCTGCTCATGCCCCATGTCTCCCTCGTGTTCCCCCACCCCCCGCTCATGCCCCGTGTCTCCCTCCAGTTGCCCCCCACTCATGCCCTGTGTCTCTCTCCCTTTACCCCACCCCCTGCTAATGCCCCATGTCTCCCTCTTGTTGCCCCTCATGCCCCGTGTCTCCCTCATGTTCCCCCCACCCCCTGCTCATGCCCCGTGTCTCCCTTGTGTTCCCCCCACCCCCCGGTCATGCCCTGTTTCTCTCTCCTGTTGCCCCCCAAGCCCGCTCCTGCCCCGTGTCTCCCTCCTGTTGCCCCCCACTCATGCCCCGTGTCTCCCTCTTGTTGCCCCCCACCCCCTGCTCATGTCCCGTGTCTCCCTCATGTTCCCCCACCCCCCGCTCATGCCCCGTGTGTCCATCCAGTTGCCCCCCACTCATGCCCTGTGTCTCTCTCCTGTTACCCCCACCCCCTGCTAATGCCTGTGTCTCCCTCTTGTTGCCCCTCATGCCCGTGTCTCCCTCCTGTTCCCCCCACCCCCTGCTCATGCCATGTGTCTCCCTGCTGTTGCCGCCCACCCCCCGGTCATGCCCCGTTTCTCTCTCCTGTTGCCCCCCACCACCCGGTCATGCCCCGTGTCTCCCTGATGTTGCCCTCCACCCCCCGGTCATGCCCCGTGTCTCTCTCCTGTTACCCCCCACCCCCGTCTCATGCCCCATGTTTCCCTGCTGTTGCCCCCACCATCCGCTCCTGCCCCGTGTCTTCCTGCTGTTGCCCCCCACCCCCCGCTCATGCACCGTGTCTCTCTCCTGTTACCCCCCACCCCCTGCTCATGCCCCGTGTCTCCCCCCAGTTGCCCCCCACTCATGCCCTGTGTCTCTCTCCTGTTATCCCCACCCCTGCTAATGCCCCGTGTCTCCCTCTTGTCGCCCCTCATGCCCCGTGTCTCCCTCGTGTTCCCCCCACCCCCTGCTCATGTCCCGTTTCTCTCTTCTGTTGCCCCCCACCCCCCGGTCATGCCCCGTGTCTCCCTGCTGTTGCCCTCCGTCGCCCGGTCATGCTCCGTGTCTCCCTGCTGTTGCCCCCACCCCCTGCTCATGCCCCGTGTCTCTCTCCTGTTACCCCCACCCCCCTCTCATGCCCTGTGTCTCCCTCGTGTTCCCCCCAGCCCCCGCTCATGCCCCGTGTCTCCCTGCTGTTGCCCCCCACCCCCGGTCATGCCCCGTGTCTCCCTCCTGTTGCCCCCCACTCCCGCTCATGCCCCGTGTCTCTCTCCTTTTACCCCCCACCCCCGCTCATGCCCCGTGTCTCCCTCCTGTTACCCCCCACCCCCTGCTCATGCCCCGTGTCTCCCTGCTGTTGCCCCCCACCCCCTGCTCATGCCCCCCACCCCCGCTCATGCCCCGTGTCTCCCTCCTATTGCCCTCCACCCCTTGTTCATGCCCTGTGTCTCCAGCATGTTCCCCCCACCCCCCGCTCATGCCCCGTGTCTCCCTCTTGTTCCCCCCACCCCCGCTCATGCCCCGTGTCTCCCTGCTGTTGCCCCCCACCCCCCGCTCATGCCCTGTGTCTCTCTCCTGTTACCCCCACCCCGCGTCTCTCTCCTGTTACCCCCCACTCCCCTCTCATGCCCCGTGCCTCTCTCCTGTTGCCCCTCACCCCCATTCATGTCCCGAGTCTCCCTGCTGTTGCCCCCCACCCCCGCTCATGCCCGTGTCTTTCTCCTGTTACCCCCCACCCCGCTCTCATGCCCTGTGTCTCTCTCCTGTTGCCCCCACCCCCTGGTCATGCCCTGTGTTTCCCTTCTGTTGCCCCCAAGCCCCCGGTCATGCACTGTGTCTCCCTTGTGTTCACCCATCCCCGCTCATGCTTCGTGTCTCCCTGCTGTTACCCCCCCACCCTCCGCTCATGCCCTGTGTCTCCCTGCTGTTGCCCCCAACCCCCGCTCATGCCCCGTGTCTCCCTCCTGTTGCCCCCCACCCCCCACTCATGCCCCGTGTCTCTCTCCTGTTACCCCCACCCCCCGCTCATGCCCCGTGTCTCCCTCTTATTGCCCCCGACACCCCCCGCTCATGCCCTGTGTCTCCCGCATGTTCCCCCCACCCCCGCTCATGCCCCGTGTCTCCCTGCTGTTTCCCCCCACCCCCCGCTCATGCCCTGTGTCTCTCTCCTGTTACCCCCCACCCCCGCGTCTCTCTCCTGTTACCCCCCACTGCCCTCTCATGCCCCGTGCCTCTCTCCTGTTGCCCCTCACCCCCAGTCATGTCCCGAGTCTCCCTGCTGTTGCCCCCCACCCCCCGCTCATGCCCGTGTCTCTCTCCTGTTACCCCCCACCCCCCTTTCATGCCCTGTGTCTCTCTACTGTTGCCCCCCACCCCCCGGTCATGCCCTGTGTCTCCCTTCTGTTGCCCCGACCCCCCGGTCATGCACTGTGTCTCCCTTGTGTTCCCCCCATCCCCCGGTCATGCCCCGTTTCTCTCTCCTGTTGCCCCCCACCACCCGGTCATGCCCCGTGTCTCCCTGCTGTTGCCCTCCACCCCCCGGTCATGCCCCGTGTCTCTCTCCTGTTACCCCCACCCCCGTCTCATGCCCCATGTTTCCCTGCTGTTGCCCCCACCATCCGCTCATGCCCCGTGTCTTCCTGCTGTTGCCCCCCACCCCCCGCTCATGCACCGTGTCTCTCTCCTGTTACCCCCCACCCCCTGCTCATGCCCCGTGTCTCCCCCCAGTTGCCCCCCACTCATGCCCTGTGTCTCTCTCCTGTTATCCCCACCCCTGCTAATGCCCCGTGTCTCCCTCTTGTCGCCCCTCATGCCCCGTGTCTCCCTCGTGTTCCCCCCACCCCCTGCTCATGTCCCGTTTCTCTCTTCTGTTGCCCCCCACCCCCCGGTCATGCCCCGTGTCTCCCTGCTGTTGCCCTCCGCCGCCCGGTCATGCTCCATGTCTCTTTCCTGCTACCCCCACCCCCCTCTCACGCCCCGTGTCTCTCTCCTGTTGCCCCCCACCCCCTGCTCATGCCCCCCACCCCCCGCTCATGCCCCGTGTCTCCCTCCTATTGCCCTCCACCCCTTGTTCATGCCCTGTGTCTCCAGCATGTTCCCCCCACCCCCCGCTCATGCCCCGTGTCTCCCTCTTGTTCCCCCCACCCCCGCTCATGTCCCGTGTCTCCCTGCTGTTGCCCCCCACCCCCCGCTCATGCCCTGTGTCTCTCTCCTGTTACCCCCACCCCCGCGTCTCTCTCCTGTTACCCCCCACTCCCCTCTCATGCCCCGTGCCTCTATCCTGTTGCCCCTCACCCCCATTCATGTCCCGAGTCTCCCTGCTGTTGCCCCCAACCCCGCTCATGCCCGTGTCTCTCTCCTGTTACCCCCCACCCCGCTCTCATGCCCTGTGTCTCTCTCCTGTTGCCCCCACCCCCTGGTCATGCCCTGTGTTTCCCTTCTGTTGCCCCCAAGCCCCCGGTCATGCACTGTGTCTCCCTTGTGTTCACCCATCCCCACTCATGCCCCGTGTCTCCCTGCTGTTACCCCGCACCCTCCGCTCATGCCCTGTGTCTCCCTGCTGTTGCCCCCAACCCCCGCTCATGCCCCGTGTCTCCCTCCTGTTGCCCCCCACCCCCCACTCATGCCCCGTGTCTCTCTCCTGTTACCCCCACCCCCCGCTCATGCCCCGTGTCTCCCTCTTATTGCCCCCCGACACCCCCGCTCATGCCCTGTGTCTCCCGCATGTTCCCCCCACCCCCGCTCATGCCCCGTGTCTCCCTGCTGTTGCCCCCCACCCCCCGCTCATGCCCTGTGTCTCTCTCCTGTTACCCCCCACCCCCGCGTCTCTCTCCTGTTACCCCCCACTCCCCTCTCATGCCCCGTGCCTCTCTCCTGTTGCCCCTCACCCCCAGTCATGTCCCGAGTCTCCCTGCTGTTGCCCCTCACCCCCCTTTCATGCCCTGTGTCTCTCTACTGTTGCCCCCCGTCCCCCGGTCATGCCCTGTGTCTCCCTTCTGTTGCCCCCGACCCCCCGGTCATGCACTGTGTCTCCCTTGTGTTCCCCCCATCCCCCGGTCATGCCCTGTTTTTCTCTCCTGTTGCCCCCCACCACCCGGTCATGCCCCGTGTCTCCCTGCTGTTGCCCTCCACCCCCCGGTCATGCCCCGTGTCTCTCTCCTGTTACCCCCACCCCCGTCTCATGCCCCATGTTTCCCTGCTGTTGCCCCCACCATCCGCTCATGCCCCGTGTCTTCCTGCTGTTGCCCCCCACCCCCCGCTCATGCACCGTGTCTCTCTCCTGTTACCCCCCACCCCCTGCTCATGCCCCGTGTCTCCCCCCAGTTGCCCCCCACTCATGCCCTGTGTCTCTCTCCTGTTATCCCCACCCCTGCTAATGCCCCGTGTCTCCCTCTTGTCGCCCCTCATGCCCCGTGTCTCCCTCGTGCTCCCCCCACCCCCTGCTCATGTCCCGTTTCTCTCTTCTGTTGCCCCCCACCCCCCGGTCATGCCCCGTGTCTCCCTGCTGTTGCCCTCCGCCGCCCGGTCATGCTCCATGTCTCTTTCCTGCTACCCCCACCCCCCTCTCACGCCCCGTGTCTCTCTCCTGTTGCCCCACACCCCCCGGTCATGCCCGTGTCTCCCTGCAGTTACCCCCAACCCTCGCTCATGCCCTGTGTCTCTCTCCTGTTACCCCCCTCCCCCCCGGTCATGCCCTGTGTCTCCCTGCTGTTGCCCCCCAAACCCCGCTCATGCCCATTGTCTCTCTCCTGTTGCCCCCCACCCCCCACTCATGCCCCGTGTCTCTCTCCTGTCACCCCCAGCCTCCGCTCATGCCCTGTGTCTCTCTCCTGTTACCCCCCACCCCCTGCTCATGCCCTTGTCTCCCTCGTGTTCCCCCCACCCCCCGCTCATGCCCTGTATCTCCCTCCTGTTGCCCCCCACTCATGCCCTGTGTCTCTCTCCTGTTACCCCCACCCCCTGCTAATGCCCCGTGTCTCCCTCTTGTTGCCCCTCATGCCCCGTGTCTCTCTCCTGTTGCCCCCAACCCCCGCTCATGCCCCGTGTCTCTCTCCTGTTACCCCCCACCCCCCTCTCATGCCCTGTGTCTCTCTCCTGTTACCCCCACCCCCTCTCATGCCCCGTGTCTCTCTCCTGTTACCCCCCACCCCCTCTCATGCCCCGTGTCTCTCTCCTGTTACCCACCGTCCCCCTCTCATGCCCTGTGTCTCTCTCCTGTTACCCCCCACCCCCCTCTCATGCGCCGTGTCTCTCTTCTGTTACCCCCCACCCCCCCTCATACCCCTTGTCTCTCTCCTGTTGCCCCCCGCCCCCCGCTCATGCCCCGTGTCTCCCTGATGTTGCCCCCCACCGCCCGCGCATGACCCGTGTCTCTCTCCTGTTATCCCCCCACCCCCTCTCATGCCCTGTGTCTCCCTCATGTTCCCCCACCCCCTGCTCATGCCCCGTGACTCCCTGCTGTTGCCCCCACGCCCCGATCATGCCCCATGTCTCTCTCCTGTTACCCCCACCCCTCCTCATGCCCATTCCCCGTGTCTCTCTCCTGTTACCCCCCACCCCCTCTCATGCCCTATGTCTCTCACCTGTTGCCCCCCGCCCCCGGTCATGCCCCGTGTCTCCCTGCTGTCGCCCCCCACCCCCTGCTCATGCCCCATGTTGCTTTCCTGCTACCCCCACCCCCCTCTCATGCCCCGTGTCTCTCTCCTGTTGCCCCACACCCCCCGGTCATGCCCCGTGTCTCCCTGCTGTTACCCCCAACCCTCGCTCATGCCCTGTGTCTCTCTCCTGTTACCCCCCTCCCCCCGGTCATGCCTTATGTCTCCCTGCTGTTGCCCCCCACCCCCCGCTCATGCCCCGTGTCTCTCCTGTTACCCACACCCCCCTCTCATGCCCCGTGTCTCTCTCCTGTTGCCCCCACCCCCCGGTCATGCCCGTGTCCCCCTGCTGTTGCCCCCCACCCCCTGCTCATGCCCCGTGTCTCTCTCCTGTTGCCCCCATCCCCCGGTCATGCCCTGTGTCTCCCTGCTGTTGACCCCCACCCCCGGTAATGCTCTGTGACTCCCTCCTGTTGCCTCTCACCCCCTCTCATGCCCCGTGTCTCCCTGCTGTTGCCCCCCACCCCCCACTCATGCCCCGCGTCTCTGCTGTTACCCCCCACCCCCTGCTCATGCCCTGTGTCTCTCTCCTGTTGCCCCCATCCCCCGCTCATGCCCGTGTCTCTCTCCTGTTGCCCCAACCCCTGCTCATGCCCCGTGTCTCTCTCCTGTTACCCCCAACCCCCTCTCAAGCCCCATGTCTCCCTGCTGTTGCCCCCCACCCCCAGCTCATGCCCCGCGTCTCTCGCCTGTTACTCCCCCACCCCCTCTCATGCCCCGTGTCTCTCTCCTGATACCCCCCACTCCCCTCTCATGCCCCGTGCCTCTCTCCTTTTACCCCCTACCCCCTCTCATGCCCCATGTCTCTCTCCTGTTGCCCCCACCCCCCGGTCATGCCCTGTGTCGCCATGCTGTTGCTCCCCACCCCCGGTCATGCCCCGTGTCTCCCTGCTGTTGCCCCCCACCCCCGCTCATGCCCCGTGTCTCCCTGCTGTTGCCCCCCACTCCCCGCTCATGCCCCGTGTTTCTCTCCTGTTACCCCAACCCCTCTCATGCCCTGTGTCTCCCTGCTGTTGCCCCCCACCCACCACTCATGCACCGTGACTCTCTCCTGTTACCCCCCACCCCCTGGTCATGCCCCATGTCTCCCTGCTGTTACCCCATCCCCCGCTCATGCACTGTGTCGCTCTCCTGTTCCCCCCACCACCCGCTGATGCCCTGTGTCTCTCTCCTGTTGCCCCCCATCCCCTGCTCATACCCCGTGTCTCCCTGCTGTTGCCCCCCACCCCCCGCTCATGTCCCGTGTCTCTCTCCTGTTACCCCCCACCCCCCGGTCATGCCCTGTGTCTCCCTGCTGTTGCTCCGCACCCCCCGCTCATGCCCCGTGTCTCTCTCCTGTTACTGACCACCCCCCTCTCATGCCCTGTGTCTCTCTCCTGTTGCCCGCCACCCCCATCATGCCCCGTGTCTCCCTGCTGTTGCCCCCCACCCCCTGGTCATGCCCCGTGTCTCTCTCCTGTTACCCCCGTCCCCCGGTCATGCCCCGTGTCTCCCTGCCGTTGCCCCCCAACCCCTGCTCATGCCCTGTGTCTCCCTGCTGTTGCCCCCACCCCCTGATCATGCCCTGTGTCTCCCTGCTGTTGCCCTCCATGCCCCGATCATGCCCCATGTCTCTCTCCTGTTACCCCCACCCCCCTCTTGCCCATGCCCCGTGTCTCGCTCCTGTTACCCC
Organism: Ambystoma mexicanum; assembly: GCF_040938575.1. NCBI lineage: Eukaryota > Metazoa > Chordata > Amphibia > Caudata > Ambystomatidae > Ambystoma > Ambystoma mexicanum. The sequence goes on from NC_090925.1 coordinate 75,593,587, forward strand.
CCACCCCCCTCTCATGCCCTATGTCTCTCACCTGTTGCCCCCCACCCCCTGGTCATGCCCCGTGTCTCCCTGCTGTCGCCCCCCCACCCCTGCTCATGCCCCATGTCGCTTTCCTGCTACCCCCACCCCCCTCTCATGCCCCGTGTCTCTCTCCTGTTGCCCCACACCCCCCGGTCATGCCCCGTGTCTCCCTGCTGTTACCCCCCAACCCTCCCTCATGCCCTGTGTCTCTCTCCTGTTACCCCCCACCCCCCAGTCATGCCCTGTGTCTCGCTGCTGTTGCCCCCCACCCCCCGCTCATACCCCGTCTCTCTCCTGTTACCCACACCCCCCTCTCATGCCCCATGTCTCTCTCCTGTTGCCCCCACCCCCGGTAATGCCCCATGTCTCCCTCCTGTTGCCCCTCACCCCCTCTCATGCCCCGTGTCTCCCTGCTGTTGCCCCCCACCCCCGCTCATGCCCCGCGTCTGTGCTGTTACCCCCCACCCCCTGCTCATGCCCTGTGTCTCTCTCCTGTTGCCCCCCTTCCCCCGCTCATGCCCGTGTCTCTCTCCTGTTGCCCCTAACCACCGCTCATGCCCCGTGTCTCTCTCCTGTTAGCCCCCACCCCCTCTCAAGCCCCATGTCTCCCTGCTGTTGCCCCCCACCCCGGCTCATGCCCCGCGTCTCTCTCCTGTTACTCCCCCACCCTCCTCTCATGCCCTGTGTCTCTCTCCTGTTACCCCCCACTCCCCTCTCATGCCCTGTCCCTCTCTCCTGTTACCCCCCACTCCCCTCTCATGCCCTGTCCCTCTCTCCTTTTACCCCCCACCCCCCTCTCATGCCCCATGTCTCTCTCCTGTTGCCCCCCACCCCCCGGTCATGCCCTGTGTCGCCATGCTGTTGCTCCCCACCCCCGGTCATGCCCCGTGTCTCCCTGCTGTTGCCCCCCACCCCCGCTCATGCCCCGTGTCTCCCTGCTGTTGCCCCCCACCCCCGCTCATGCCCGTGTCTCTCTCCTGTTACCCCAACCCCTCTCATGCCCTGTGTCTACCTGCTGTTGCCCCCCACCCCCCACTCATGCCCCGTGACTCTCTCCTGTTACCCCCCACCCCCTGGTCATGCCCCATGTCTCCCTGCTGTTGCCCCCCATCCCCCCGCTCATGCACTGTGTCTCTCTCCTGTTCCCCCACCACCCGCTGATGCCCTGTGTCTCTCTCCTGTTGCCCCCCACCCCCCGCTCATACCCCGTGTCTCCCTGCTGTTGCCCCCCGCTCACTTCCGTGTCTCTCTCCTGTTACCCCCCACCCCCTGTCATGCCCTGTGTCTCCCTGCTGTTGCCCCGCACCCCCCGCTCATGCCCCGTGTCTCTCTCCTGTTACTGCCCACCCCCTCTCATGCCCCGTGTCTCTCTCCTGTTGCCCGCCACCCCCATCATGCCCCGTGTCTCCCTGCTGTTGCCCCCCCACCCCCTGGTCATGCCCCGTGTCTCTCTCCTGTTACCCCATCCCCCGGTCATGCCCCGTGTCTCCCTGCCGTTGCCCCCCACCCCCGCTCATGCCCTGTGTCTCCCTGCTGTTGCCCCCCACCCCCTGATCATGCCCTGTGTCTCACTGCTGTTGCCCCCCACCCCCCGATCATGCCCCATGTCTCTCTCCTGTTACCCCCACTCCCTCTCATGCCCATGCCCCGTGTCTCTCTCCTGTTACCCCCCACCCCCCTCTCATGCCCTATGTCTCTCACCTGTTGACCCCACCCCCCGGTCATGCCCCGTGTCTCCCTGCTGTCGCCCCCCACCCCCTGCTCATGCCCCATGTCGCTTTCCTGCTACCCCACCCCCCTCTCATGCCCCGTGTCTCTCTCCTGTTGCCCCACACCCCCCGGTCATGCCCCGTGTCTCCCTGCTGTTACCACCCAACCCTCGCTCATGCCCTGTGTCTCTCTCCTGTTACCCCCCTCCCCTCTTTCATGCCCTGTGTCTCCCTGCTGTTGCCCCCCACACCCGCTCATGCCCGTGTCTCTCCTGTTACCCACACCCCCCTCTCATGCCCCGTGTCTCTCTCCTGTTGCCCCCACCCCCTGGTCATGCCCCGTGTCCCCCTTCTTTTGCCGCCCACCCCCTGCTCATGCCCCGTGTCTCTCTCCTGTTGCCCCCATCCCCCGGTCATGCCCCGTGTCTCCCTGCTGTTGACCCCTACCCCCGGTAATGCCCCGTGTCTCCCTCCTGTTGCCCCTCACCCCCTCTCATGCCCCGTGTCTCCCTGCTGTTGCCCCCCACCCCCTGCTCATGCCCCGCGTCTCTGCTGTTACCCCCCACCCCCTGCTCATGCCCTGTGTCTCTCTCCTGTTGCCCCCCACCCCCCGCTCATGCCCCGTGTCTCTCTCCTGTTGCCCCCAACCCCCGCTCATGCCCCGTGTCTCTCTCCTGTTACCCCCCACCCCCCTCTCAAGCCCCATGTCTCCCTGCTGTTGCCCCCCACCCCCCGCTCATGCCCCGCGTCTCTCTCCTGTTACTCCCCCACCCCCCTCTCATGCCCCGTGTCTCTCTCCTGTTACCCCCCACCCCCCTCTCATGCCCCATGTCTCTCTCCTGTTGCTCCCCACCCCCCGGTCATGCCCCGTGTCGCCATGCTGTTGCTCCCCACCCCCGGTCATGCCCCGTGTCTCCCTGCTGTTGGCCCCCACCCCCGCTCATGCCCCGTGTCTCCCTGCTGTTGCCCCCCACCCCCCGCTCATGCCCTGTGTCACTCTCCTGTTACCCCCAACCCCTCTCATGCCCTGTGTCTCCCTGCTGTTGCCCCCACTCATGCCCCGTGACTCTCTCCTGTTACCCCCCACCCCCTGGTCATGCCCCATGTCTCCCTGCTGTTGCCCCCCACCCCCCCGCTCATGCACTGTGTCTCTCTCCTGTTCCCCCCACCACCCGCTGATGCCCTGTGTCTCTCTCCTGTTGCCCCCCACCCCCCGCTCATACCCCGTGTCTCCCTGCTGTTGCCCCCCACCCCCCGCTCATGTCCCATGTCTCTCTCCTGTTACCCCCCACCCCCGGTCATGCCCTGTGTCTCCCTGCTGTTGCCCCCCACCCCCGCTCATGCCCCGTGTCTCTCGCCTGTTACTGCCCACCTCTCTCATGCCCCGTGTCTCTCTCCTGTTGCCCGCCACCCCCATCATGCCCCGTGTCTCCCTGCTGTTGCCCCCCACCCCCTGCTCATGCCCCATGTCTCCCTGCTGTTGCCCCCCACCCCCCCGCTCATGCAATGTGTCTCTCTCCTGTTCCCCCCACCACCCGCTGATGCCCTGTGTCTCTCTCCTGTTGCCCCCCACCCCCCGCTCATACCCCGTGTCTCCCTGCTGTTGCCCCCCACCCCCCGCTCATGTCCCGTGTCTCTCTCCTGTTACCCCCCACCCCCGGTCATGCCCTGTGTCTCCCTGCTGTTGCCCCCCACCCCCGCTCATGCCCCGTGTCTCTCGCCTGTTACTGCCCACCTCTCTCATGCCCCGTGTCTCTCTCCTGTTGCCCGCCACCCCCATCATGCCCCGTGTCTCCCTGCTGTTGCCCCCCACCCCCTGCTCATGCCCCATGTCTCTCTCCTGTTACCCCCATACCCCGGTCATACCCCGTGTCTCCCTGCCGTTGCCCCCCACCCCCGCTCATGCCCCGTGTCTCTCTCCTTTTCCCTCCACCCCCCGCTCATGCCTCGTGTCTCCCCTGTCCCCCCCACCCCCTGCTCATGCCCTGTGTCTCCCTGCTCTTGCCCCCCACCCCCGCTCATGCCCCGTGTGTTTCTCCTGTTACCCCCCACCCCCCTCCCATGCCCTGTGTCGCTCTCTTGTTACCCCCACCCCCTCTCATGCCCTGTGTCTCTCTCCTGTTGCCCCCCACTCCCTGGTCATGCCCGTGTCTCCCTGCTGTTGCCCCCACCCCCCGCTCATGACCCGTGTCTCTCCCCTGTTACCCCCCACCCCCCGCTCATGCCCCGTGTTTCCCTGCTGTTGCCCCCCACCCCCTGGTCATGCCCGTGTCTCCCTGCTGTTGCCCCCACATCCCCCTCTCATACCTCGTGTCTCCCTGCTGTTGCCCCCCCACCCCCCGCTCATGCCCCGTGTCTCTCTCCTGTTACCCCCCACACCCCTCTCATGCCCCATGTCTCCCTAGTGTTCCCCCCACCCCCCGCTCATGCCCCATGTCTCCCTGCTGTTGCCCCCCACCCCCCTCTCATGCCCCATGTCTCTCTCCTGTTACCCCCCAACCCTCTCTCATGCCCCGTGTCTCTCTCCTGTTGCCCCCACCCCCGGTCATGCCCCATGTCTCCCTGCTGTTGCCCCCCACCCCAGCTCATGCCCCGTGTCTCTCTCCTGTTACCCCCCCACCCCCCGGTCATGCCCCATATCTCCCTGCTGTTGGCGCCCACCCCCCGCTCATGCCCCATGGCTCTCTCCTGTTACCCCCTCTCATGCCATGTGTCTCTCTCCTGTTGCCCCCCACCCCCCGTTCATGCCCCGTGTCTCCCTTCTGTTGCCCCCCACCCCCCGGTCATGCCCCGTGTCTCCCTGCTGTTGCCCCCTACCCCCCGCTCATGCCCCGTGTCTCTCTCCTGTTCCCCCCACCCCCGCTCATGCCTCGTGTCTCCCCTGTTCCCCCCACCACCCGCTCATGCCCCGTGTCTCCCTGATGTTGCCCCCCACCCCCCGCTCATGCCCCGTGCCTCTCTCCTGTTACCCCCCACCTCCCTCTCATGCCCCGTGTCTCCCTCCTGTTGCCCCCCACCCCCCGCTCATGCCCTGTGTCTCTCTCCTGTTACCCCCCACCCCCCGGTCATGCCCCGTGTCTCACTGCTCTTGCCCCCCACCCCCCGCTCATGCCCCGAGTCTCCCTGCTGTTGCCCCCCTTCCCCCGCTCATGCCCCGTGTCTCCCTCCTGGTCCCCCCTACCCATGCCCTGTCGTGTTCTCTTTATACACCCCACCTTCCCTTTCCATGGTGTCCATCTTGGTAAAAGATTTTCCTTCCTACACTGGGACGCCGCTGGTGTTCCGGTTTGGGAAGATAATTCTTTTTTTTACCACCCCGGGTTCCCACTTTGAGAACCTAGGATGCTAGTGGTCTTCATCCATTGAAAAGGATGTTATGGTTAGATTGCACTAATAAAAAACTATGAAATTCAATGAAAAAACGTTAAAGGGACATTATGGTTAAGTTGCACTAATAGAAACCAATGAAATTCAGTGAAAAAACGTTGTTAAAGGGACGTTATGGTTAAGTTGCGTGTAGAACTCCTTGTTCCCCACAGATGACCATGACCTCAGGTGAAGTTCCAGTAACTTCTTTATTTAGTTCCAGTACATTATGATGGTCATATAATGTCAGGTACATCTGGGTTCAGGGCAACATACACCTGCATCCTCCCAGGTAGGTTTACATCTCCCAACTGACCACATAGAACCCCAGTCACACATAAACATTCTAACCCTTAACACTCCATTGTCAATCAATACACTGACCAAAGGTTCCATTAGGATGCAGGATAATACCAAATCCCTACATATCTCCCTTCCTTAGGGACATAAAAACACAAGTAGATAACTTAACCATAATGGCTAATAACAACCCGCACACAAACTACCCCACGTTCAATGCACTTGCCTCATCACTCCTAACTGATAACATTCTGCTAGTCTCATTACATATTCCAAAATAGTCCACACAGCCGTGGGACACAATTACAATCAATGCCCCTTCCTCTTTCTACCAAGTGAGGAAAAGGCACCCAACTGCTCAAACATCCTTACTAAAACTTTTACAAATAGAGGCACCCATACCTCTCTTCCTAAACTTGACTTCATCGTCCCACAAAAGAACACACACACATCTCCCTCGCACCCAACAATGCAAACCGGTATGTACCTAAATACACACCACCTCCAACTAGACTGAGTATCCCAGATACCCGGGTAACTACTTCACTTCTTGTGACACCATTACCCCTAAATTGCCCATGTTGAAAGTATTCCTAAATACAATACAGCTCCTATTAGGGAAAACCACACTTCATTCACACCAGCATCATACCAACATCAATGACTCTACTATAGTCTTTGCTGTATCATCATGAAACTCTGAATGGTTTCTAAACCAAACAACCAAACATAAACTTTGTTTGACACTTAGCACTTTAAACTTTAGCATTAAATAAGGTCTTAATACATCTGCATTACAAAAGTCCCACCTGTGGAAATAAAACATTAGTGCACATAACTATACTTCAGATTCCACATACCAAACTCTAGCAATGTTGTCAATGCAACCTATATTTCATTAAATGTCCATCTGTGGAAGGAAAAGCGTGTTAGTTAAACATGACCGTACCACAATTTTTTCCTTTGCATCATAACATTACCATGTATTTGTTGACAGAGGTAACAGAGGCCACGACTTTTACACACCATCCGTGCACACCTATCAAACATGCTAACTACCACTTGCAAGATACCTCTCATACCAATGTACCGACAACATAAATACCAAATAGCATTTCAGAAAACACTACGCCTATCTCAATCTCTTTCTAATAATATGCAACTTTAACCTACTTAATAAAACCTCACATTTGGATCACTTAATCCCTTGGTTGACTAATTACAAACACCCTTGAGACCTAAATCCAATCTAAAAAACTATAAACTTTGTTCTCTGCTCTTAAGCTTCAACAACTTCCATGAAGTACCCCTATTACAGGACAACCTATCCCACAAGAAACTACACCTGACAACATACAGGTTCATACTCTCATGCACTCACGCTGTCCAAATGCCATTCAGGCCTCACATGACAACAGATTCTGAATCAATAACTAATTATAACTACTTAACCAATTCAATGAAGGCAAGACCAAATTGCTTCCTTTACTTATGCTCGTGAAAGCATCATCTCTTAACTTAAAAGTACCTCTGTTATTCATTCCAGCAATTAAGATCATTCACAACTTAAGCTTTTTTTTTTTTTTTAAAATTCCAACGGGCGGAAATGCAGCCGCCCGCAACAGAAATGGATTTACCAATCCATCTGCCACACTTCCTTTTGTAAATATCACCTCCCGAAGCGTTACTTTCCTGGTATGTTCATAATGCTGCTTTTCATTGCTGCCAGCCGCCTGCTATAAAAATTGTACTCCCTTTGCCTCCTACCGCATCTCTCAGTTCTTAAGTAGGCTCCAAGCCCCTCAGGAACTACTGACAACATGCCCTCAAAGTTCCTCATCACCTCATATGAGTGATACCTCCTCAGGCACCTCCTTAGCGCTGCTGCAAATGGGCCCTTGCCCCTCCAGGCACTACACATGTTGTCTTGGGCAATATTCGTTCATCTCTGCACATGGGCTCTAAGCCCCTAAGGTGCAGCCACGGGCTACAAGTCTCTTAGGTGCAGGTATGGGCTCCAAGCCCCCTCAAACGCTGGAATGGCCCCCCAGGACCCTCCTCTGCTCCAGGCGCTTTTCACATTCGCCACCAATCTTCTATTTAACATATAGGCGCAGCTTAGGTTCCCAACCTCTTCTATTGCTGCTGCCCCAACTCCAGGCCTCAAGCTGTACAACATAACTCCTCATTGTTTCTTTTCCCGGCGCAGCTTAGGCTCCAAGCCTCTCCTGTTGCTACTGCCTTGGGCTTATAGTCCTCAGTTGCACAGCATGTCTCCTCATTGCTTAATTTCCAGGCGCAGCTTAGGCTCCAAGCCTCTCCTGTTGCTACTGCCTTGGCTATATCCCTCAGCTGCCCAGCATGGCTTCCTCATAATTTCCAGGCGTAACTAGACCCCAGGCCTCTTCAAATTGCTACTGCCATGGGCACCAAGCCCTCCATGCTGCAGCTAGTGGTCCCAGACCCCTTAAGCCATCAGTCTCTGGGCCCTCAGCCCCTCCTCAGTCTCTTGCTTTCCTCTTTGCCTGACCTGTCCTGCTAGTGACAGGCCAGCTGGCCCCTGGCTCTGGCGCATCCCCTTACTTTCTGCGCCTGAGCTCCATGCGCTGGGCCCTTCTGCGCCTACAGTTTTAAGCGCTCGCCCTACCTGGGAGGTCTTCTTCTTGGGTTGGGGGGAGGTGTATGTGCCATCTTCAATGCTGTCCCCCCAGCACAGCCAGCATCCTCGTCGCCAATGTGGAAATCTGGGTTCAGGTAAAATGACTCTGACATCATGGTATGGATGAGTGACTTCTTTATTATGTTTCCAAGCATAACATCCAGTTTCTAGAGTCATATTAATCAGATAGTAGATTCCAGTTCACATAGGCAAGCACCGGCATCCTCTCTCTCAGGCTTACATCTTCAACTCCCCTCCAGAGAACACCAGTCATACACAAACATTCCATCCAGTAACATTCCAATGTCACTCATAACACTCACTCCAGATTCCACTAGGATGCAGGAGAAGACAGATCCTTACATTGCGCTATTAAAAACCTATGAAATTCAGTGAAAAAATGTTGTTAAAGGGATGTTATGGTTAAGTTGTGCTACTAAAAACCTATGAAATTCAGTGAAAAAACGTTGTTAAAGGGACGTTATGGTTAAGTTGAGCTACTAAAAACCTATGAAATTGAGTGAACATTTTTTGTTAAAGGGACGTTATGGTTCCAAGTAAAACCGGAAAACCCTTGAAATTCGCCAGTTATGGTAAGGTAAGCAATCATAACTCGCGCCACCACCGTGCACTGCTAAGCCTAACACCCAGAACATCAAAGAGACATCACAAATGTCATTGATGACATCACTGATGACATCACATGTGCATTTACCTTTCATGAAAAGTCTGTACAAGGGATTCTTAGTGTAATGTTAATAAAAAAAGGGTCAAAGATTATTGGAATGAACATCAAGTGCTAATCAGTGCATTAAGCTATGCATTGATATAAATAGCATTCTATTATTAACATCAATCCAGTATACTAAGGTACTCATGTAGAAACATAGGCATTGTGTGCAGCATACATGATGGAGGTGCAATATTCATAAGCTTGCCATGTTGAATATTGAAATGATAACTGTTTTCATATTAGAGTTTTGCGTACAGTGAAACTTGTGATAAGTAGGTAATAAAACCCACTTACTACATAATTGCATTATTATACACAAATCAATAAGAGACAACACCACATACAAATATGAATATATACAAGGGAATTGAAGTAGGAAAAAGAAACAGCAATAGTAGCAGAAAGTGTTCATAACCTAACTGATTACCTTTATGCAGAGAAATGATTGCTCTGTTTCAAAGCTGTTACTTACCCTATCTATATATATCACATGATGTGTCTGGACCCTAACGAAAATAGTGTGAGTACAACATATAAAAATATGAGCATATACAGGGAAAGTACAGTAATAAAAAAACATCAAAACTATCAGAAAGTGCTGATAACTCCACTGATAATTTTAATGCACAAAAAGGATTGCTGTCTTTTAAGGTTGTGTCTTCCCCTATGTGTATGTTTCATATGATATGACTGTATCATAAGGGAATTATTGTAAGAACATACTTGAAGGATAAGTCTACAAATATAGTACATTTACAATTTTTAGTTCCTGACTGTTACTGAAGAAAATCATGCGGCCTAGATATGTCAGGAAAGGAAAAAAGGGAGCGTCAGACATGTGATGTCATCAGTGATGTCATCAATGACATTTGTGATGTCATCTTTGATGTCCTGGGTGTTAGGCTTAGCAGTGCACGGTGGTGGCGCGAGTTATGGTTGCTTAGCTTACCATAACTGGCGAATTTCAAGGGTTTTTCCATAATGTCCCTTTAACAACGTTTTTTCACTGAATTTCATAGGTTTTTAGTAGCGCAACTTAACCATAATGAATATATATATATATATATATATATTTGCAGAGGGAGTAAAAGATTCCATTCCTCCCAGGGGGGATAGCGCTCACAGCAGTGCAGAGAACGCCAGTATGGAACACTTCCTTCAAAAAAAAAAACAAGTTTGATGCAGCATAAAATCCGTTCAATTTCCAGTTTTATTTGGCATCAGCCGAAGATGAAAGGAACACAGTAAAACGCGTTTCGCTGCTCACACGCAGCTTGTTCACGTACAAATGAGAACAAAAAACATCTGTTTATATATGCACACATTCGGCTAGTCTCTATGGTCCATTATGCTAATTGTCCTTTTTCGCTCTCTAGTATTTTCCATGTTGGTTGCTTAGGTAGACATTGAGTATAACACAGTGGCCATTTTGTAAATAGCATAGGTTCCCTTATTACAGTATTGATAATAGCCAATAACACTGCAAAGTTCATGCCACCTACAATAAAAAACAAGCGGTTTGGCGAATAATTTGAATGCTTAAATTGCAACTAATTTCTAGGTATATAATGCATATATTCGAGTAGATACGGGTATGTATTTGGTAAACCGCCAAATGTATTGAAATAGGGATGGCACACTCTGCTCGGCTACAGATACAAATTGTAGAAATATTGCTCTAAGGTGGCAAATACAAACCATGAGTCAATCCAACTAAGGAGTACTATTCGATAAATTGTACCAGTTATGTAGAAAGAAGACCTTAGTTACAGACTGCTCGTTACTGCAGAATTGGCGAATAAGCCATATTCCAAAATGCATGTTGACAGCTGGCAGAGTATAAGCAGGGTAATAAAGTGCATAGTGCTCTAAGGTGCTTAATGCTAAAGTGCATCTATAGCTATATGTAGCAATGAAATTAAAGTGCATAGTGCTTTAAAGTACATGGTTATATTTAAAAACCATCTTCTACTATCAAATCTGCAATATATATGATTAGTTTATTTTTTTGCATTTAAAATTGGTCATTTAAAATTGTTGTACTATACACAAACCACATAGATGGAAATGAAAGCGCAGCCAAAATTGAATCACGATAGTCAGATAGGTGACAGATGTGACCACAATATTTTGGGGGGACATTGTAAATACAGGTTACAACAACAGAATAAGATTCTTTAACCTACATTTAAATTCATAAAAATAAATAATTACATTGTACACCTCATACCCAATGATTAATTTATAATAGTTTTAAATGGGGGCTATGAACATATGGTGATTGTGCAATGGCATAAGGCAGAAAATCCTACCTCTCTAACATCCATTACCACTATACTCAATATGATACCATACGCCATGATCACATTAGGATTTATCTTGCAGGCAGGACTTTGACAGACAGGAAAAGAAGAATTAGTTGTGTGGTTGATAGTAATTATGCAAAGAGCAAATAGTCTGAAGATATATGGATTTTATCATGCAACAAACATGCACTTTATTGTAAAGTATGAAGTCGATTACATATCATTGGCATTAAAAGGCATGAGGCATTGAATTGGTACAGACTGGCTGATCCACAATTCTTCAATATGTATATGGCAGAAAAGCTTCACTGTTTTATATATACTGATCTCTATTCATATGTGTCTCCATCAATATCCATGCAGCTGTATATCTCGCTGTATCCATCCCACTATGTCTGTCCTTGTTGATCAGTGTTTGCTTGTCTCTACTAATATATTTCTATATATAGAGATATAAATGTACATATATGCGTTTGTCACTGTGTATCCATATCTCTCCATACATTTTACGGAATGGGTCTCTTTATGTATATCAATGTACATATCTATCAGTGTCGGTCTATATACCTTGAACCACAGGCATGTATTGATGGCTGTATCCATCTCTCCCCACAAATATAACTATATTTATGAGTTTTCATATATATAAATGTATACTTTGATCGATCTCGAAAGATCATATTTATTCTTCTCCATGTAGGCATCTTTATAATTGCCTCTATCAATTGATCTCAAAGTGTATCTCTCTGCATGCAACTTTATCTATCCATCACTCTCTATGCATCCATCTATATCTTATTTTTTTCTTTTGATCTATTACACATTTTGGCCAACTCTGTAGCTCTATAGAGCATTCTCCAACCGAAATAAGTAGCCCAGACCCTCTGTCTATGTGCCTGTCTGTCTGTTTCTCTGTATGTCTGCAGCATTGTGATTTTCAACCATATGTAACATATTGCATTATCTAGTATTCATGCAATTGGCGTGTCCCATTAGCAATGTGTACTTGAACAGCCTTTGGAAGACCATAGTCAGTCATGGGAGACGTGAAGAGAGGATTTATAAAATGACAGTGCATTTTTATCCAGCAGAGTAGGTGGATAGAGAGTGGCTAGGTGGCTCGCAGGAACACATACATATCAGGTGAGGGAATAGGTGCACTGACACATTTTGGAGGAGGTGGGAGTCACAAGGGTGAAATGATGTAGCTGATGGACAGAATTTTGTATGTGTCTAAGATGTTATGGGTTAGAAATGACGATGTATGTTTTCATTGTGTAATCAAGTAGCGTTTAATGAGAAGTGTGAAGATGGATTGGCTGTGCCTGGGTGTGATACAGTTATGTTTCAGCGTGATGGGGTGCCTGAATTTACATTGAAGACTGACACTTGATTGTAAAAGCTTTTGCAACAGTAACGCCATTATATGAGAGATCTATTCACAGCAATTAGTATAAAACCCCAAAAATAAATGAATACATACATTCAACACTATCAAGACCCAGAGCACAGACACCCAAGCTCACATCCAGCCTACCCAACACACAGAAACACAAGCCCTATACCTGGCATCTTTTAACCCTATCATAGACTCAAAACCCACGGATGGGACCCTGTTACCCGCCACCCAACAGCGAGAGCATAAACACAATACTTGCCACCTATTGGTGCCTGAAGATGAAAACTTGTTTTCCCACGTGTTCGATACTGGCTGTCTCCATAGATAGGATTCAAGTACAGAAACACATGAGCACACCTGGTATATTATGAACTGTTGCTATCAGAGGGCTATTCAGAGTTGCCAGATGGGGGTGCATGCCACGAAAATGTGTGCTACTTTTCCCACCAAATGCACCTTGGACAATTAAAGATAAACATACACACAATCGTTCCTGCCCCGCATATGGTGACTTGAATCAGTACCCTATCCCTGCAACCTTGAGACAGAGGTGTAACATAGAGCTGTGTGTTCATGCTGTACACCTGACTCTGCACCTTAGTGGGCCTGAAGTGGAGTGTGACATGAATTATGCTCCTACTGTGCCACCCATTGAGCATGTGGTGTGTAGAGCATGAGCATATGGCCACACTGCTCTCTGTGTCCTGCTCCAGGCTGCCATTCTACAGGCAGCCAGGCCAAGGAACACATGGCGACACTGCTGTCCAGGACAGGATGCCCAAAAGAGAAGCCATCAGGGCATAGTAAGAAAGTGCTCTACTGGAAGCCACAAACTGCTCTCTAGCCAAGCAGCAATGCACACCATGATTGGTTGATAAATAAAAGCATGATACGTTTCAGCCCCTAGCCAGACCAGAATCTTAGGTGCAGACAGTGGAGTTCCCTTACCGCCAGTGCTGCACAACAGCCTCCCTTCTGGGCCTCTATGGCAAAGCTTATCATACATGCCTGGCCGTTACCTTAACAGGACACTCATCAGCTGCACAGACTGGCCATGCGCCGGGGCAGCCATGAGTAAACAGCACTGTGGGGTGTCTGTGTCAGGGGTCCTCCATGGCAGGTAACTACTGGAACATCAAATTAATCCAAAAAGGAGCATACACAAAGCGAGAGGTAACACAATTTATTCAGGAACAGAAAGCAGCTGGGAAAGCATGGTTCAAACAGCCCGGTGGAACTGAACTGAATGAAGTGTCAACTTTGCCGACATCTCGCAACATTTTTATACACAAATGGCATCATTTGTATACACACATTTAAAACATATTTCGTAACACCTTACAGAAGCTGAATGCTGAGATGTTAGTCCCCTATATCCAGGCATACATTGAATGATTGTAATTGCTTCATGCCATACTGGCCCCCATTGTCCAACACCGCCCATCGTGACTTCATGAACCTTCCCACACCACCCCACAATTACGTTTCAAAGCATTACATGAGTGTGCTGACAACTGGAACTTTATACATCTGGCATTGGCCAGCCCTCATTGAACACACAGAACACCCTGAGCTTGGCAAAGCTTGACAAAGTGTCCGCGGACCTCAGCAAGGACACCAAAACCCCTCCTGGTGATTGGTTCCCCATCACTCGTTTCCTCGCCCTACAGCCCTCTTCCCATGGCCATCTGGCAACCGGCGATTTGAAACGGAAAACCTCACCTTAGTTGTATTTTATTTGACTGCATTTCATTTCTAATTACTTACAAATTCCCAGCAAGCACCCAGGGGCCTAGCTTGCTGGCCTCGAAAGTATCTGGCAGCGCGGAATTTGCACCCTTACTGCATCTCCATGTCCTATACCGCTGCTATAGTGGGCCATAGCAAGGTGGCAGAGGGCACCTGGAGACCATGAAAATGGAAGCGATACGCGGTACAAACATAACATGGACACCTGTTTCCGGTGTGCTCCTGCTCATACAGCAACATAATGGTCCTTGCAGTGGGACACCAATCAGCCCCCTCCCAGCGGAACGCGCTTGTGACGCCACTGTTTACTATTGTAGCAAACTTACATAAAACGACGGATAAAAGTGTTGTTGTTGCTGTAGGTTACTTTTTCTAATTGGGTTGGAAGGAGTTAGTCATTATTGATTGTATACAAATAAGTATGTTTTTTATGACAAGTTATAAACTATTTGCATTGCAAAATAAGCAGCAACAGACCAAGTGCTGCATTTTGAAGTGAAAGGAGACCTTTTTTCGTCACACACGGAATGACATGTGCACCCATACAAAAATGAAGAAGGAACAGAAGTGCATTACATTTTACCACACAGAACTTTGACTTCACAATTCAAGTACAGATCGAGGAAGGCAATCTAAAACCTTTTATTGGAATGTGACAATCAAACTATGCCTTCTACTAAACGTTTTCTAGCAATCATTATATTCTCAAAAGTGTTCAATGATTTCGTGTATGTAATGTGCTATGTTTAACTTGAATTAAAAAATATAACGACTTGGTAAAATCCTGACTATTAGTATTTTCATAGAAGTGTAAGTTGGTTTCTTCTTTTTGTGAATAGAAAGTAAACTTGTATGCAGTGTTATTGTGTGTGTGTGTTTGTTGATCTTCCTGGTTTTGCGTTAGGGAACGTGATGACATAGGTGATGAGAGGGCACGTTTGGCTAGGCTGTGCACCGATGTCATGAAAAGAGGTGGAGCACATTGGTTTGACATGTCGCTGTGAACTTGAGGGGCGGGTGATCTGATTTACTGCTGCACTGGCACTTGAATTTAGGGCGCTGGATCAAATGATAACATTAGCACAAAATGTCGATTTCCGACACACGAGTTTGTCATGTGTAAATGTGAGAAAAACAAAGGTAATATGCATTAGAATTGGTTTCAGATATGCTCAAAAAAGCATGTCGGATCCATTGGGCCAATATAATTCCTGAGAGAACTTCCACTGTAATAGTTTATGTATGTGTAAAAGAATGCTATTGTTTTGTAAAATGTATGAAATAATGTACCATTAGTAGGTCGTTCCTCAGTTATATCTTTGTTTGGGAAATGTAACTCTAGCCACTCCAGAGTGCTTGTCATGTCCATAATAATATTTAATGTTTATATTTAGTTATATAACATTTTCACACACTTTTTTCAATTACATACTGAATGTTTATAAATGAAATGCCACGGTACTGTTTATTTACTACACTTTTGAAATGATCTTCTTCACTGTAACCGGTGTTGTGCTTCATTGCCTGTCAGGTGTTAAACTTAGTTGTTTACAGGCAGTGTACATTATTTTGGTATAATCTATTATATTGTGTTATCATTTTGAGAACAGTATTTAATGGATGTAGAACATGGATGTACTGATTGTTTGGATTACTGCTCTATGTATTATTTTTCTACTAAAATAAAAAAAGAATATTGTGTACGACTGTGATTTTGTTAATATAGATGATACCTGTCCCCAGGCATCCGGGGACAAGTGATACTGTCCGTGGGTGTCATAGCTATTCTGTGACAGAGGAGAATGATTTTAAAGCACAAAGTTTGTGAAGAGAAATTATGAAGATGCTGTTAAATTAGGTTGCACTGGTAAAACCTAGTTAATTCAGTGAACAATCTGTGTTAAAGGGACATTATGGTTAAGCTACACTAATATAAACCTATACAATTCAGTGAAAAAACTTTAGTTAAAGGGATGTTATGGTTACATTGCACTAATAAAAACCTATGAAATTCAGTGAAACACTTTTGTTAGTAGAAGGGTGGGATCCCTTTCATCAATGTTTTCATTTGACAGGTGTCCTGCCCCTTTTCCATGCCCCTGAACCCCTGTATATTTGATTGAACCCCTATAAATGTTAGGACTCTGAAATAATGTTATCTGCATTTGATATACCTGTGATAAGAACCCCCCTGTAGTGTATAACATTTGATAGAGATGTATCCGAAGACCTATAAATGTATTTGAACCCAAATAAATTGATTTCCTCAAAAACAGATATACCTTTTATATGAATGTTATATACATTTGATAAGAATTTGAATGAGGTTGATATAAACATGTGATATGGATTTACCCAAACCCCAGTATATTTAATTGAATCCCAACACATTTGGTGAACCACAAAAGAGTGTATGCACTTTTTATAAAAATGATATACAAACTTGATAAGAACCCCAATGAATTTGAGATAAATAGGTATCAGTGGCTTCACAAGGGTTGGTGACACCCGGTGCAGTAACTCATGGGGCTGATTCCATGATGGGTGACTCCATGAGTCTATGAGTTATCGCAGTGGGTGTCACACACTTCAGTGGCAGAGCATGCCTAATGCTACATTGCCAACTGAAAGACCTCACAAAGCACCAATTACCCACTAATCTGCTAGTTGAAGTGTCCAACACAAAGCACCCTTTTAAAGATTTGTTGAGATATTCCACAGGACGAAAATGGAGTCTGAAGACAATGTATACGAGTCCATGATCATGCAGAATAATGGAGTTGAGGTGGGAGGGTGACCCGGACCACCTGAACATTTGTGGAATACAGAAGGACATGGAGCATTGCTATTGGACATCGTGCCAGCCGGTGGGTTTATTTTTAAAAGCAAACATGTGTACGGTATAGGGGTGTTACACCTAAACCAGAGTTAAAACCATGTGTTTCTGTGTTTGCCTACAGCCTCTAGCTGATACAAAGGATGGCAATGAGGAGAGCCAGGCAGTAGTGGACACTGTCAATATTTGCTGTGTTTGCTGCTAAAATCAAAATCTGGAGAATCTCAATAATAGATTGTGTAAGCAATGTATCTCAATAATGGAGACCGATAGTGTTAAAGATGATGGAGCCACAACAGTTGTGACCCGGGCTGATATCCTAGCCATTCAGGGCTTGACAGCCATAGTGGTGAAAACATGTTTAAAATAACACTTTCATAAATGGAGCGCTGCGCATAAAATTGACAAACTGCATAACGAGGTTCATGAATGTTTTGAAATATCCTGTTCAGTTAAATCATTATGTAAAATAGGCTAAACGGTGAGCCCTGGATGTGTTGTAAAAATGATGTGACTAATACAGCTGTCAAGCCAGCTAAGTGTTGGGAAAGGGGAGGAATATAAGCCCCTCTTGAAAATGAAGCATTTTGGACGGGGGTGTCTGGTTTGTGTTAGAAGTATAATTGAGAAAATGGTGGGGGGATAAAGTATATTTAAGCAATTACAACAGAGAAATGTGCATGGTGCTCTATTAACTGACCTATGAAGATTGAAAATTGAGATAATTTACATGAATTTATTTGAAATGAAAAATAAACAACTGTTGGGAAGCTGTTAATTTAATGTGAAACCGGCCAGTGGATGTGTCCAACAATTAATGTTGGCTCTACTCAAAGAGAATTTAGGCAGTATGTCCCCGAGGATGTTGTGTTATCTGCAAACACTGGAGCAGGCATATAAACGTGAATGTTCTATGATATGATATGGCATTTATAACACACCTGTACACAATTGTTTTTTGGCGCAACAAGACAAGGCGGGGGAAACAAAGGGAGGACAAAACAACAATCTTACTAGGACTTGTGTCATTCAGATCATGCAAGTGCAGGGAAGGGGAGAAGCACCGGGGGAGGGAGAAGTGCAGGTAAATCAATAAGTGCAGCCATCAGGTGGCTCATAAGTGCAGTGAGATGGGACTGCAGGGTTGCAGGAACAGACCCTTAAGTGCTGGGGGAGCCTGGAGGCAGTGCAAGGGCAACTGGATAAGCAGGAGCCTGGGCCCGAGTTCAGAGGGTATCCAGGTGACCAATGCAAGGAGCTGTCAGGTACAATAGCAGGGGAGAGGAAGAGAGAAAGAGGAAGCAAAAAGGAAGGTCTTGAGTTGCATCCGGAACCAAAGGTAGTTCTGCCCAAGTTTGAGAAAGGCAGGGAGGCCATTCCAGAGGAAGTCCCCAGCTGAGAAGAGAGATCTTCCCCCAACTCTCTGCTTGAAGAAACGTCTGACCCTCAGAGAGTTCAAGGTGGATGAGCGGAGAGCTTGAGAAGGAAGATGTTTTAGAAGAGAAACTTGGACGTAGAGCGGTCCCAGGCCACAGAAAGCCTTGTGGATGATGCAGAGGGTCTTGAACTTGAGCCTTGCAGCCACTTGGAGCCAGTAAAGAGATTTCAGTGCTGGAGAGATATGATCACTGGGCTTGAGGCCAAGGACAAGTCTCACAGGCCTGTTATGAATAAGTTGTAGAGGTTGAAGAGTAGAGGCAGGCAGATTTAGAAAGAGGCTGTTGCAGTAGTCCAGCCTAGAAAGGACCAGAGCTCTGGAGACAGTGAGCTTCTGGGGGAATGGGGAAAGTGAGAAAAGGAAGAATACTTCTAAGGAGGTTCATCTGATAGTTTGACTTCTTAGAGACGTCAGAAATGTGAGGAGAGAAGGAGAGGGTGTAGTCAAAGATGACACCAAGGTTCTTAGCCTCACGGAAGGAGCAGGTAGAGGGCCCAGTGTGGGCGACCAGAGAGAGAGAGGAAAGGAGGGAGCAGGTGTGCCAATGAGGAGGGTCTCAGTCTTACTGCCATTCAGGTAGAAGTTTAGAGGAATCGACAAGGAGGGAGGAGGAGAGGTCATTCCACTCAGAGAGGAAGAGGGTGACCTGGCCAGGTGGCCTGTAGATACAAACTGAAAAACATTGCATATATATATTCTATAGATCACAAACATGTGTTCCAACAGATGCCACCCTACAATGGACATCTACTGGTGAAATCGTGACAGAGGGGGTTTAGACGATGTAACCTGTGGAACTTTTCAATGAAGTTGGCAGTTCACGACAGGTAACATAATGTCTAGCCATTAAAGGATATCGACTGTTTGATAGGGAGCTTTATGAATTTCTATTAGCCACCGCTATACTGTGTATGTTTGCTTATCGATGTGGGGGAATGGCAGAGTATGTATGAAGTAATAGAGCATACTGCAGAATTTGTAGCCCAATTGATAACTGTTCAGCATCTGACAACCCCAGATATTCAATGTGAATTAAAATCTGATGGTGTAAATCTGAATACAAATCTGATGCTGTAAATGTCTTAAAAATCTGGTGTTTGTAAAATGCAGTAAAATGCAGTTGTGTATTTAGGTCCATGGAGTGAGCATGGCGCTTGTAAAGCTGTCCAAAATATATTACGATGAAGGGGGTCTTGGTAGTTATGGATGTGTTGAGGGATTGTATCGTAAACTAGGAACTGATGGTGAGAATGCATCAAGCGGAACTGTCAAGACATGGCTTTCGGGTCAGGAGTCCTACCCGCTACACAAGCCGGTCCCAAAACATTTTAAACAACAAATGACCATGGTATCTGCTATCGATTAACAATGGCAGTCTAATCTTATGGATTTGAGCTGGTTCCAATGAGAGAGTAATGGCTTTGGATATATTCTAGCCATCATTGATGTCCTATCAAAATATGCCTATGTTGAGTCTTTAAAAGACAAGATGGGACCCAGTGGAGCAACGTCTTTTAAATGCATATTTAAAAGCGGACGAGTACTCACTAAACTACAGACAGATGCCAGTAAGGAGTTTCTTAATAAAATATTAGAGATACTTTTAAAACAGCATGGCGTGCACCATTTCAGAACACACTCCGAAGTTAAAGCATCCATTGCAGAAGGTTGTATACATACTTTTAAATCTTGTATCTGGCATTAATTCACAGCTCAAAACACCCGTAGATAAGTGGACGTGTTACCCGCATTTTTAAATGTGTCTAACAACACACATCATAGATCTATTATAACGACCCCGTAGATGTAACACCTCAGAATTCCTTCGATGTCTGGAACGTGTATGCCAAACGATGTTTTGAATCAGAGATATGTACTCCCCTTAATAAGGCTGATTACGTGCAGATCTCGAAACTCAAAGCCATCTTTACAAAGGGGTATGAGCTGAACTACAGTGATGAGATGTTTTTCATAGATGGAGTGGTTCTGTATAAATATAGACTCATCAATTACTTAGGGGAAGCTGTTCAAGGTTTATTTTCATAGGGAGGAGATCCAGAAAGTCAGCAGAGACCAACACAGAGTTTATAGAATAGAAAGAGTTATAACTAGAATAAGGGATCAAGAGTAAGACTCGGGCACAGAGGCATGATAGTGTTGGTTATAAACTTTCATTTATAATAAAATAATAAGGGGGTTGGAGAAATCCGATCTGTTTCTAATCCTAAGAGGGGTTTACCTGCCTCAAGAAACTAAGAAACATCTGTGTCAGTATTTTAAACAAATGGACGTCCTCTGTCCGGTCTCCAAAATCCTAAACTGACCCTTACACACTAAACTCAAAATAAGGTGTAAAAAGGGTATTTCTGTAAACTAGGTACATGTAGCTTTCTTTCCGAGTTCAAAACATAAAGTTCTAAGCTGCCAAAAAAAACAAATACTGTTCCACTGCTTCAAAGGGCCCTCCTCCTGTTTCTCTTTCCTTATACCATATTTCACTTCAAAGTTTCAAGGGGGACACCTTCTCCCTTGAGTTTCTGCACTTATTATGCTTTCACAGTTTTAAGGAAAATAACTCTTTCCCTTTGTTCCTTCTATTTTGCAACATCCAATATATTAATACAGTACAAGGCCTCTTTTAAACACACAGTTCTCTTGAATCTTCAGTTTATCCCACTTTGAATCTCAATTAGCCTTAAAGGGTTATGGCTCTTCCCTTTTCCTTTGACTGTTCCTCTTTTTACCCATGGTGTACTCTCTTGCCAAGGTATTGTCACTTAATCACTGATCCTTAAAAGGGGTATCGATCTTCCCTATTGTATTTGTTCCCACTATTCCAGGTTTACTTCTCTTCTCACTCTTGGTTTACTCTCCAGCCGGGATATCACAGTTCTGTTTTTAGGTACAGGTCCCAGACTCGCACAGTGCCTGGTTTACTCTCCTGCCAGGGTTTTATATAATTTCATGGGTGTGAATCCTAGACTCACTGTTTGCCTGGTTCACTATCCTGCCAGGGCTTTTCTGTTCCTTATTCACTATTTTTCTCATCCAAGAAATAATGCTTTTACAAGTATTGGGTCACTAACCCTTTTTTAATACTGTTTGTATTTGTATCAATCTCTCTTTTGAAGTATTGGTTCACTGACCCTTTCTTAACGCTGTTCATATGTGTATCAATATCTTTTTCCAAGATTTGAGTCACCGACCCTTTCTTAACACTGTTCGTATTTGTATCAATCTCTCTTTCCAAGATTTGGGTCACCAAACCTTTCTTAAAACTTTTTGTATTTGTATCAGTTCCTCCAATTACTTTAGTTGGGCTTCCTCATGTTGTTAATGATCTGTGACACTCGCTCTCAAGCGCTTCAGTAAACCACTCGCTCTATCAGGGCTTACTGGGCAGCTCTGGTTTTCCTCGCGTCCTTCCGTCTTCTTCTCCTTCGGTTCGCTGTCGCTTTATTTTCCTTTCCTTCTAGTGGTTCCAGCTGCCTATAGCAATAAAGCGGTGCGCTTCTCTTGGCCTGGTCTTTGTGCACGCCATGCTCGTCAGCCTCTGAGCTGCCTTTCACAGTGTGCTTGCCTACGGCGTTCCAACTAGTGTCAGTACAAGCTCCATTCCACTGCAGTCTCTGCCTCTCACTCGTATTGTGTTCAGCTAAGTATGTGTTAAACTTCCTGGCATTAGTTAACACTTTATAAAGACCAGAATGCAACATTTGCATACCGCTTCTGGTCATAGTCATTGTACCATCCCTCTTCCTCGTCTCAGTACGAAAAAAAGCGGTGGTGGTAAATAAGGTTGGGGGTAAATAAGGTAGTTGGTCAAGAAAACCTGGGAACTCTTTATCTACCTCACAATAAGCCACACAGGTATGGTGTAAAGACACATGGGCGTCCTTAAGAATTAAATATGATTGTTTATTTTGATTCAGTGTTTTCTTGTCTCCCTGGAGTTTGTCCTCCCCTATGTGGTCCTCCCGCACACAGGCACCCCCAGGGTCAAAGTCATGAAGTCTACACTTTTTACGTTATTCTCCCCAGCAAAGCATCCGCAGATACATTCCCAGAGAACACAATATCCAACTTCACCATGTAGTTGGCCAAATCCATACATTTGGAAGGACAGTGGACTGTGGAGCTCCCAGAAGTTCAATACATCCGTTACTGGGATACTTTAGGCAATGGGGATGCCACGTTTATCATAAAATAAACAAATCCTCCAAGGCTTTCATCAGGATGCTTCACCAAGGGGTACTATCCAAAATATACAGGATCGTGTCAGAGCTATCAACAAAAGCATATCAACCATACCAGATTATGGTGACACAGTGTTACATCTAGACCTGCACCAGCGAAACATTTTTCTCTAGGGACTGGACGTGTCTGTCTGGTTTTTAACAACGGGGAGACTGCGTAACATACTGGGAACCGTGCAACACGCTGGACGTAGAGAACTGCGGCACAATACTTGAGCTGATATTAATGGGGATTTTACAGTTTACTGATTATCAAAGGGTGGGGGATAGCTATGCGCCATTACTTAGAACTGTGGAGATTAGAGAGAGGTAACAACAACGATATTGTCTACATTCTATGCAGCAGACCCGATTACATCCCTGTGTGCAAAAAACATTTTGACACCATCAAAATTCAGATAAGAGATTGCACATCAGATCGCTGTGGCTCAAAAACTAATTAAACTGTGTTACAATGGCCAAGGTGAAGAACTATGAGGACACCATGGCCTGTATGGAATATTATAGGACCCAGGCCGGCTACGGTGATCAGTCATACTTTAGTGGGAACCCAGTGATGTGTGGAGTGGGGCTCAGTGGTATCTTTAGAAGTCTCCTTAGACGTGCAATGCCCTTCCTATGCCACCACTTTGAATTAGCTAAACCACATGTGAAAACGGCTGCCACCAGTATTGCAATAGATTTCATCTACTGTTACTAATCGGCTCCGCAAAATGAGGGGCAGGACGGTTAAGGTTTCAATTATAGAACTTGTTGTAGTGTTGTGAGGAAGAGGTCCACATCACATCTACGTAACATATCAAGAAAAGAAGGTCAAGGTCCTGATGCAGGCATAAAACTAAGAAGAAGCATGTTAGCCCTAAAACACACAGTTAGTGATATCTTCTAAACAACAATGGCCTTCTTACCTGGTTCCTTTGGTGAGTATGAGAAATTGGAGCATGATCTCTTCTGCGTACCACCGACCAAAACCGGCATCAAGAACAGTTTTTTCATGAAGGTGTCACCTCTGGTAGCTCTATCATCCCCATAGAATTCTTTGTATCAGGGTTGACTAACACATATCTGTATTTGAACAACACATTGCTGCATCTAACTTGTAATATAACAAATGCTGATGGCACTAACACTTTTCCTGGTGCACGAATGGCTGTGATTGCATATCACATAGCCGCAATGTTCAACCAGGTGTAGGTAACACTTGGCAATCAAATGATAACGCAGAGTGCTAATATTTTCTCATACATGGCCTATGTAGTGAGCATATTAAATTGTTGCCCCAATGCCTTGAAAAACCAGCTTGATGCCACTGCTCTGGATGGTGACAAAACAGGTTTTGTGAAGAGAGCCTGCTACGCCACATCATTAGAAAAATCGATTTAATAGGATGGATAAACTGTTGATCAACGGGTATTATATGTAGATGTCTTAACATAATAAACAACCAATCATTTTAATACAAAACTCAGATGTATATATCTGTTCCGTGGCCTAGGCGTTTCAGAGGTATAGATGGCAGGGTCTTCATAGCATTGTGTGTTCATAGGTAAAGTTTCTTTAAAGCCCAAGGTATGGACTGGATGCTTGGGATCTGTCATAGGGGTGGTGGTTTGCATGTACTTACAGAACTGTGTTTTTGTGGGGTAGCTGGGTCAACAGCTTTAAACCTCTACAGAAGGCATCATTGGGTACGCATATCGAATGTCGGGATATTTAAATCAGCAACTGCTTGCATGAACTTGTTACAGCCACTGGGGTCATTTTGTACTGATGTTGGCTGTAATACACGTACTAGACCTTGCAGGTTCCAGCCACTTACAATCTTAACTATTTAGATAAATTCTCACCTATTGGTCCATGCTGCCACATCCTTTTCAAGCTCCATTTTATGTAACATTAGTTCTGCATTATGTCTATAGCGCTGGGTACGTGTATTCACCACATCTGCCACAACCCGGGTCACTGCCTGTGGAACCTTCACACTGTTAGATTCACTGGGTGATGTATAATGTTAGTTTGTTCTTTTCTGCATGGCAGTGCCTAGCATGATTTAAGGGTTTATTCAGAAAACGTGTGTATAAGGCGTCTTATCATGAGCCATTAAATTAGGCATGTGTAAAACATCCTTCATTTCAGAGTCGGCCGCATGATTGCAACATTCCGCATATCCCAATCCTCTGTAGGGATGGGTGTCAGTTTTTCTAACTGGTGTTTGAGCACCAAATACATTTAATTAATGTACTCCAACACTGAGCCCTGAGCTATCTGGTGATTAGCCATTGAACTATGCATATGAGAGATCCTACAAATCCACCGGCCTGAGAAGCCACTTTTCTTTTAGCCTATATGGATACCCGCTTATTTACCAGTTTCTTCATAACACTCTTCATCTTTTTTAACACACTTACTTGGCATTGTGTTAAGGGGACGTGTCCCTTTAAAGTCCTCTGAGAAATCTAGGTAACAGCGGCCACCAGATCGTCAGAGGACGTAGCTAGAATGGCCTTGCATTGCTGGATGTCAGTGTGTACAAGTATTTTGAGCAGCGCAATGTTTCTCTGTATGCGTGCCACCATGTTGATAGCTCTGACAGCTACTGATGTGGATATGGTAGCTAAGAGTGTTTTCTAGATGATCTCTCAATCAATAAATATCTATAGGGTTTACTGGCAGAGTCTTCAAAAGCCTCCATGAACAAAAATGTTTTGGCCAGATACATCTGTCGAGCTATCACAGCTATTTGTTGTTTATCACAGGGGTTTATATATATATATATATATATATATATATATATATATATATATATATATATATATATATATATATATATATATATATATATATCTAGCGTTTAGTGTTATAGCTCTATTGCTCCTACCCTTGTTGAACAAGTTCTGGACGATATAGCAAATGCTTATATTGCTGTGATGTGCATATTGAGTAAAGGCTTTTTTAGTTAAGCGCTTTAAACACCCTCTGTCATCAAATTATCGACGGTGATCTTAATCACCATGCTTGCTGGTAGTAGGTGATCATTGTTGAGACTGTCCGGCATACTTTCTACAAACCCTAGGTGTTTAAAATGGTGTTGCAAATTTGTACGGAGAGGCTGCTAACAGCTGTCTAGCTATAGAATATTTGTTGGCCTATGTGAAATCACTGTGTGTGCATTTTCTAGATGTTTTTTGACAAAATAACTCTTGCCACAGCTAGAAGGTCCAGCCAGCACAGATACACACGGATGTTGTAGTCTGGTATCCATAACACCTGGTAATCAATAGCCGTAGGGATGTGTCAAACCTCCCGGTGCTAAAATCCTTTTATTAAACACGATGCTGAGAGTCTTCTATAGATTACATGTGCTAATTTCCCATTGCTTTTTTACATACACGATATATGGCTGTGTAATGGTAATAGCCCTAGTGTTGTTACGCACATCTCCATGTGTATACGACTCAACAAGATCTTTCAAACTGTTAAAATGTATCTCAGCTGTATTGTTAACATTCAGGGTTATGCCTTTCACGTTCATACTGACAGCCCATAGGGATGTACAATAGGTGTATGCTTTCATCACTGCAGATACAAACTCCTCAATGTACTCGCCGATGGCCAGATTGACATGTACATGGGGGCTGACAAAGAACACTATCAGAATCATGATACAGAACCCTCTCTTGCAATTGCTCCCATGCACCATACAACTTCAAGCATGCATAAGATTTTGTGAATGAGGATAAGACTATATTGGTATTGTCATAAATTGTTGGGTATTCCTGGGCATATCGCCAGCACAAACAAGCTGTTTCATCATCTATGACCACACACCTGCTCACGTCGTAATAATGATTGCATAAATAAGAATGAAGCACATCGGGTCTGTGAAAATGACTGTATTCGACCAATTAACTCTGTGCAAACATGCCCCTTAGTGAACTAAGACATAGAGCCTCATTATGAGTCCGATGGTAACCCGCCGGTTCTACCTATGGGTTACTGGCAGACTCATAACACTTTTCCAGCACCTGATATCCCGGTGCCACGGGACATTACAAGTCCCAGAGGATTGGGAAGTCAGGTGCTGGAAACTGTTAGTCCCCATTCCCATGGGGTCCCATAGGACTCCATGGGAGTGGGGACTCAGAAGCACTGGGACCGATGCTAACGGTGCTGGTGCTTCCCTGAAAACTCTGCGGGTGGGTGCTGTCACGCCCGGCAGGTCAGATCTGCCAGGCGCAATGGCCACCTCCCACAGAGTTGTACTGTGGCAGTCCGGAAAGGGTGCCGGTACAGTGCGACCAGCACCCTTTTATTTGGACCGCCACAGTTGTAATGAGGCCCATAGTTTTGATAACAGCCTCTGAGTGGGGTTATCCTCGATATGGTCAATACGCAAATGTATGCCCTGATGTTTGGAATGATCATCCACGTAAGTCTGTTTAGTTGCATCATCCACACACCATGCAAGAAAGTCAGAGGTATCCTGTTTCTGTTGTAGGAACATTTGAAGGAATTCACAGGACAGCAATAGGGTGATTGTTTTAAAATTTGATATCTCGTGTTTGTGCCCCAGTCGATAGCCACATTTGAAAGCTGCCTGTAACTCGATCGTACTCCAAGTGCCTATAAACACATACTCTTCATCTGTGTATTTAAACTCGGCCTGTTTTGTCTCAATGCATGTATGACAAAGCAGCAACATTTGTTTGCCACCACATCTATAGGGCAGTACAAGTAAGTAAAGGCCCCAGTGTGTATAGACATCACACCTGATTAAACCAGAATACTGGTCAATATCTCCTTAATTGTCACAAATGATCTTGGGGTGTCCTAGCAGATATGGATTTTCATTGTTCACATCCGGGTATAGAGTAGTGAAATCTAAATAGTGTATTTGCTCACCCTCTGAGATGTGATGGAGTAAGTTTAAAGCATTCGTACAACCTCTGTAGAATGCATCTCAGAGTTGTATGGGATCAGGCAGTTTCTTCTCTTTAAGAAAACTACCCACTTTTAGGTAGCTTTTTACCATTGAGCATCGCTCATGTTCCCAGATACTGACAATGTGAACTCCCCGACTAGATAGGAATGTCTTATTCAACAGTGTGCATCTATACACCTGCTCATAAGTAGTACCTGCCAGAGTATTGAAACCCCGGTGGGATAACATTCAGGACAACCGTGAAAAAAAGAAGCGTTGAATTCACAGACTTTTTTCACACCTGAACCAAAACCCCAATAAAGTGATGACTCCCAAAAAAAGAAAAAACATTTGATAAGAATTGTATATACATTTTATAAGAATTCCAATGAATTTATTTGATATATAAATGTGAAATAGATTTACCCAAACCCCAATAAATGTAATTGAAGCCCAATACATTTGGTGACTCTCCAAAAATATTTGTATATATTTTATATGAATTCTATATTAATTTAATAAGAACCTCAATACATGTAATGACCCTAAAATGTGTATATATATTTATATGAATTGATTGAACCCATTAAATTTGATGACCCCAAAACATTTTTGTATACATTCAATATACATTTGATTAAAGCCCAATAAATTTGATGAACTCCAAAATATATATATCAATTCAATATGTTTAATTGAGCCCAAATGAATGTGATGACCATATTCTTTATATAAATTCAATATAAATTTGACTGTACCCCAATAAATATAATGAACCCCAATATCTTTTATATTAATTCACTACAAATTGATGAACCCCAATACATTTGATGACCCCCACTATTGTTTATATAACGTTGATGTCCACTCCAGACATGTTTCTATACATATAAGAACCCCAATGAAATTAATTGTGCTTTGAAACACGATTTATTTGTTATACAAGAGCCTAAAAAATGCTCAATAAATAAATAAATGAATAATTTAAAATTACAACTTTGAGAGCAACCCTATCAGCTTGATATTGAATTATAAAACAAAAAAGCATGTTTAATACATAATATTGCTATCATTTGATAGATTTCACAACAATATTTAGCTATTTGGTCATCGGCCACCATGTTCAGGATGTTTTACATATTTGCGCAGACTTCATAGAACAGTGTGTACAGCTGCATTTATGTATTTTTACAACAGACCAATACTCTCTATAGAGCTACATGACCTTTACAACTGTTGTTATGGAGGAGAGCTGCTAATAAATGTGTGGGTCTAACATTATTTAGAGTATACTGACATCGTTGTAGTCTCGTGCAATAGGTGCATTTTAGATGTCACTGCAATGAACAGAGCACGTGGTCTTTTACAGGGTGGGGTGAACTTAAAAAAGCAGAGATTCACATAATTGCCACCCCTCTTGTAAGCCATGAGGACATAATCTGATAAGCATTAACATAGCCTTTAAAAGATTACTTTTTATCATGGTGTGGAACACTGAGACAGCAGTTCAGATGTGCCATGGCGATAACAATGAGCTGGACCCTTTGAAGAGCAATGCCTTATCCGAGCACAGGACACATCCCTCTACTGCAGCCCATATGGAGATAAAACAGCCCCTCTACAGTACAGCAATGCACAATTTGACAGGCAATTGCACAGGCTTTAAACCCTCTAGTGAGAATAGGTCAAATAGTAATCATTAAAATAGCCTAGAAACCCGGCAATGTGTTATTAATCTATAGCTATATTACATTTTTAAAGACAACTGTTTTATTGACATGCTGAGATCGTATCCAAACCGTTTCTTTAGGCATTGCTATTTGTAAATGTAGATAACAGCCAGCTTGGGTCTTAGAAGAGATAGCAAGCCTTTTGGAGACTTTGACCACTGTGCACCACTCAGCGTTGATGTTAATGTTAATTTTAATGTCATGTAGCCGGTGTGTAATAATCGGCAGGTGGACCCCGCTAACATCCAAAAGGACTGTAATACTAGTATCATTACTATAGATGACACAGCAGATGTATACGGATATACATCCATCATGAGTGTGGGCTGCAGTAGAGTGCAAAAAAATAACTCCAGTGAAGAAAGAACAGAAAAAAAACACGTAGACACCCCAAATTTAAAATAGAGCTACAAAAAAAAGGTGGCTGTTGTGAAAACGTTTAAGCCCTATTGTAAAAGTAAATTGGGGAACCTGATATTAGGGGTTCTTTTCAATATAAGAGCATCCCTAATGTTGCCATCTTTCTCTACCTGCTCACACATATGTGTATACTGCCAAAGTAACTATATGCAACACTTCTCCTTATATTTAAAGTACTGTCCTTTTCCAACCGCATAAGACACCCTACACTGCTCCAACTACAAACTGTCATTGCATTACCACCAGGCCAAAGTTTCCCTATTATTTCAAAACACTGCAACACATTACAAATACATTACATCACAAACACAGCATTTCTCAAAGTAAAAGCACGAGCACAAAAATTGCCCTACTGTAAAAACAACATATTTTTCATCCATTTTTACATGAAACAGAACTTTGCTGAACTAAGACCATTACATATTAGCCCTGCAACAAAGTTATTATGCTGCAGAAATAACATAGATATGCATCTTTTGTACACACCCATGTTTGTTAGTCCAATTGTTCTAACAATATAGTTAACATACTTTACTATGCCACCATAACACAACTTTATTAACTCTTTTTCCCAATGACTCCTCCTAACTTAATAAATAATCTCTCTTACTAAAAGTACTTCACCATTACCACATATACCCACTTACTTTCTTTTATAGTTACAGGAAAATAGAAGACTGGCAAAGACATCTACCGAAGAAAGAACACACTTCACATCCTACACAGTAAGTACATTAATATAGCATGTATATCTCTCTAATTGTATCAATGTACTTTGAATATATATTAGCCTAGAGTATTTTATTCTACTCAACAACATTGTATTTCACTGTTCTTTATTCAATACACCACAAATTCCTTACTGCCTAACAACGCATCCATGTCGCATTAATTTCTATACCACAATTTCATTTCTAAATGAAGAAGAAATAGCCATGATTGAGGAAGAAAATACCACGTATCAATCTAAACAATCTGAAGAAAACTTGTCAGTGCTCAAATCACAGCTAAATGATGAACAACTCACCATTTATCTAGAAGTCACGGAAGAAATTGAACATGGTTTTAAACATGAAACTAAAACATGTAGCTGCAAAAATGATAAACCTCTCCTCCTGAATGCAAGGGGTGAAGCTGGTTCTGGTAAAACATTCTTAATTAAAATAATCAGCACATTTCTACAAGACTCAACAAACAACAACCTTTCAGCTGTTGTTATAGCCCCCACAGTTGTAGCTGCCTACAACATAGGAGGTGTAACTTTACCCCGACTACTGTTCCTCCCAGTAGATCACCAAAACAAATTAAAATACTTCAAATTATGAGCAGCAGCTTCTACTGAAGTATGCAGAATTCTGAAACTAATGAAAATGCTTCTGATAGATGAAGTAAGCATGGTTTACAACCTTGTGTTTTCTTTAATTCATCTCAGCATGCAAGAAGTCCGAAAAACTGACTATGAAGAACTGTTTGGAGGAAAACATGTTATTGTTTCTGAGAATTCCTACAGTAAAAGATCAACCTATTTTCAAAACATTAGGACACAATCAATGCTGTAACAGACTCAGCAGCATTGGACATGTAAATCTAAGGCAACATTTTGCTACAAAGAACTAACTCAAAGCATATGCAACTCTGCCTATTTCCCCTATGCTAACATTTTAAAAAGCATTAGAACTGGTCTTCCTACTAAAGATCCAAAATGCATCCTAAAAACTAGACTAATCCATGAGCTATATGGCCCAAACAAATCTGCCCCTGATGTCATGGAAAAATTAACTCAACAAAACATAAAATGCATGTCCTTAATGCCAAGCCTTGCAAGCTGCAGTCAATGCAACAATACAATGTTGAAAAAAGAAATGCAACCCATAGTGCATATCAGCTCCACAGGAAAACTAGAAGTGCATGGCATGACAGTCCATATGTGTCAACAAGCAACAGCACGGCTAAATAGCTTCGAAAAATGTATCTCCAACACAGCGGTATTTGAAAAAGTATTAACTCTGTGTCTAAACTGCAGAATCATTCTAAAACTTAACCTTGACATAGAACAATGGAACATTTGGTACAGTTCTTGGCTTCCAAACATATCCACATGACAAAAACATTCAGATTGTCAACATCCACTTTGACAAACCTGCAGAATTAAAAAAAAATAGGCTGCACAATAGCACTTTTCCTTCTTTACAAAGACATGTACGTATGCAGAGAACAATGTTCTCTTGCATGTGCTGTCACTATTCACAAATCACAAGGTCTAACTCTAGATCACGCATTAATTGACATTCACAGCACATAGCACTTTCAAACAAAATAAATGCAGCCATTCCTTGCATCCTATAATACAGCAGGCTATGTGCTCTGTACACCCGCATCTAGATATGTACCTTGTACCTCAAAAAAGAAAACCTTTAAAAAGATAATTAATACAAACAGAACCTATAGCAGTTCTCCATGCAATATCACTATAAAAAAGGAACAACTGCTGCTCATCAAATAATACAACCACAAAACTCTATAGTGCAAAAACAACAGCGCATCCATCCTAATTCAAATAGACAAATGGATATAGAGGATCAACTCTCTGGTCCATTTAAATTCAGCAAAACAACCAGAGTAAATTGATATGCAAATATAGCAATCAATCTTCCCTTCCAATTGCCACCACTTGTTCACAACATTTGCTTAAAGGAGTCAGACCAGTTGTGCTTGCAAATGCTTCTCCTTCATAGAAATGCCTCAAATAATCCTGACAGCTCTTACAGTGTCTCAGGTATAAGCAAGAATTAAACTATGGAACAGGAATGGTAAAATTCACCACAAACACACAGGAAGATCCACAAGAATTCCTAATGTACTTACTACATGAACAAGAAATCAAAAACATCCCTATCAATGAAATCACTCAGATTTCATAAATGTGGAAACATATATGCATTCTCTGCAACCATGTTCCACAAGAGCAAATCCTTAATGTATGTATCCATACCAAATTATGAATCGTTTCCAATTCACCAGTTTCTGCAGAATGCAAATCATGGCATAGTATGCCCTTTTTGCAATTCAGATAATCATTCCAGCATACAAATAAACTCACATGGCTAATATGTCATATTAATGCTTCTAAGGTACAATGCAGATGTTACCAAAATAACTGTAAGCTTACCAGCTTTACACACGGCCAAGTATCTTTTAGCAAGAAAACCTTTACCACAGTGGGCACAATCTACCACACTGGTTCCACACTTACTTCAGGCCACTATACTGCATATGTCAGTTAAGGAAGAGGTTGGTTTGCATGTAACAACACGTCCATTACTCCAAAACATAGGTTACCAGCAAATCTAACAAATGTCTGCTTAATATTCCTTCAACCCAAATGTACTCACTAAACTATAGTACAATACACAGTTAGAATATGCCAACGGACATCTAACTACTTTCATAATACTACAATAGTACTTTTAAAATCCAAGACAGTTAGAATATATGCCAACGGGTATCTGACTACTTTAAAAATACCTTTCATTGTAATGCACTTCCAATATGCCATCACAGGGTTTATTACTGCAAAACTTCTTGTAGAGTCCAATATAGTTAGAATATGCCAAAAGGTATCTAACTACTTTAAACATACCCTTAATTACAACACACTTCAAACAAACGTCCTATCACACTTACACTCACATAATATATCCATCCTACCACACACATGTATTCTGTGACATGTATAGTCATTACAACTGTGTAAATCCCAAAACCTGTATGCAAATACAGTAGGGTTTGTTAATCCACTGCGTATTTTTGTTCCCAATGACCCAATGATTATTTTACGTTAATACAACAACAGTGTACCACACATTAATGTTGTACCAGAATGTACTATTTATGAGGGTCAAAAAAGTAAATATTTTTTGCATGCAATTAAAAGTTATAAACTACCTTGTTTAACGAATGTTATTGGTTTTTTTTCACACAAAAAGAACCAGAGATTCCAGCTTTATTACTATATGCAATTAAGTAACCATTCCCAGTATTATCCTATATTTTTTTCTTCACAAGGAAACTTCAGATTCCATAAGCAATAACCTCAACTGTACTATGATTATAAATACCATATGCTCTTCAATTATATCATTGCACCATATTACACATACTGAATACTCCCCATACAGTACCACCACAATAGAATGAAACCATAAAAGTATGTACAATACACCTTCAAATAAAAAGAACCACCCAGATCCCCCAATCTAAGTGACGTTCACGGACAGTAAAATTGACTACACACTATGCAGCAACTGCACAGCTTTTTTTCACCTATAAAAACAGCTCCATATCAACTTTTTTTCACTCCTCCACCCTGTTCAGGCCCTCTTTCGGCAACAAAATAACCCCAAGTGTATTTTCAAGACTGTTTTCTCAATGCTCTGTCCACAGACAAAGGTGGTAGTCTGTGGATCCAATATGGCGTCTTTAAAAATAATTATGACACACTTCACATTTTTGAACATCCAATCAGCGTGCATCTTTGATGTCCGCGGACACCAAGCCATGTTCTGATTCGTCGAGAGGCGTCTGTGGACTCTGAATAAGGAACTGGGTCCCTAGGCCTGATCCAAATAACACAAGTTCTTTTTTTACCTATTTTGCAATCTTTTTTTAAAACTACTGGACGGATTTACACCAAATACACAGCGGTTTGGGCTGTAGGTGCAAGCAAATTCTTTTTTCCATTATGTATATGAAGATTTTAAAAGTTTTGGGACCCCCCATAACTTTGCTCCCCTGATCGAAACCACACCAAATCATTCCAAGGTAGCCATATACTTATTTTGCAAAGTTTGGTGAGGATTCTTCATACAGCGCCAAGTAATAAGCCGCCCAAAAAGTGCTCTTTCTCTGCAACTTAACCATAACTATATGCCCGCTACTGCAGGCCGCGTAATATATATAATCACTACTCTGTAACAATCCTGATGGGAAGCCCCTACAAGGGGTTCTGTTTAGAGTGTTGCTAGCAGCATATGAAGGGTGGTTGGGAGACACCCCATGAAGTACTCCATGCATCAAAAAATGTACTTATTGAAACAGAAACGTTTTACTGACATTTTGCTGTTTACACAGCAATCTTATAATACATAAACAATGGCTGCATCATGGACCATAGAAGTAGAGTGTTCTTGATCTGGTATGTTTGGCCAGTAGAATCTTAAGTACACTCCTATCAGAAACTTAGCTAATGTTAAACCTGAAATCAACAGCTAACAATACAATAATTACTACACATGTGTTATTACAACATATATGTATGGAGAGCATCAATGCTTACACATGTGAGGCACATACAGGGACACTCTAGTAAGGGGGAAACAAATACTATGACCAAAAAATGACACTAAGATTACAGTCCCTCATCATGTGTAAGAATAGTATTATCTGTCTTGGGCCTTTCATCTTCCAGATCAGGAATGTCAGTGCACTATGTTTTCTGCCCGTCAGCTCCAGTGTAAGTGTGTCCATAGGTGTCACCAATATCACATTGGGCCTCATAATGAGTTTGGCAGTGTGGTCAAAAACAGTGGTGAATTTCCGCAGCATTACAGCACTGCCAAACTATGGGTTTGGTTTGGAAGCAAGATAGAGGAAAAACCTCCAGCAAAATGCTGGAAGTAATACTGTCACCTTAATGCCAAAAACCAGCCGTTTAGGCAAAATTTAAGCTGGTGATAGTTCCGCCAAACTCCCCATGGGTACTAACACCACCATACCACCACTTGTAACCCCGCAGTAACTCTGTCGGATCAAATGGTTGTAACGGAAATCCGTTTGGTGGTATCTCGGCAGATTTACTGCTGAGATACCGCCAAGTACATAATGAGGCCCATGTTCCTTAGCATCCCAATTGGTTAGTGCTCAATACTAGGTTTTACTCCTAGTTTTTAAGTATCCCCATTATAAGTTTGATTTGTATTCCTAGTTTACAGCACACTTCATGCTTGCTCACCACTGTGATTCTGCTTCTGATCTACGCCCCACAGTGATTTTGCTCCCCACCATGCTTTTGCTCCTGGGTTCTAACCCACATATGTCCTCCCCCCACTGATGTTGTGCTCCTAGGCCATGCCCCATTACCCTTATGCTCACCACTGTGATTTTGATGTTTGGTGTGGTTTAGCTCCAAGGTTGTACCCCTCTGGGAATGTCCTCCTAGGTTGTGCCCTCCTGAATTTATTGC
This sequence comes from Ambystoma mexicanum, assembly GCF_040938575.1. NCBI lineage: Eukaryota > Metazoa > Chordata > Amphibia > Caudata > Ambystomatidae > Ambystoma > Ambystoma mexicanum. Next base: position 75,629,671 of record NC_090925.1, read on the forward strand.
CTCATCTGTGGTGCTCCCTGGAAGTGAACGTTTCTCATGCAACAAATAAATAGCTCCTCCTGTCACTAGTTTCTCTTGTGACAGAACCCTTTAACCTTTGATAAATACATTACATTAATGCCCGCAGGTGCTCCCTGGAAGTAAATGTTTCTCATGCGACAAATAAATAGCTGCTCCTGTCACTAGTTTCTCTTGTGACAGAACACTTTAACCTTTGGTAAATACATTACATTAATGCCCACAGGTGCTCCCTGGAAGCAAACATTTCTCATGAGACAACTAAATAGCTGCTCCTGTCACTAGTTTATCTTGTGATAGAACACTTTAAACTTTGATAAATACATTACATTAATGCCACAGGTGCTCCCTGGAAGTAAATGTTTCTCATGCGACAAATAAATAGCTCCTCCTATCACTAGTTTCTCTTGTGACAGAACACTTTTACCTTTGATAAAGACATTACATTAATGCCCACAGGTGCGCCCTGGAAGTAAATGTTTCTCATGCGACAAATAAATAGCTCCTCCTATCACTAGTTTCTCTTGTGACAAAACACTTTTACCTTTGATAAATACATTACATTAATGCCCACAGGTGCGCCCTGGAAGTAAATGTTTCTCATGAGACAAATAAATAGTTCCTCCTGTCACTAGTTTCTCTTGTGACAGAACACTTTTACCTTTGATAAATACATTACATTAATGCCACAACTTCCCTGAGAGAAAAAACGCCAACTTAGTCTGTCACTGATCTTTCGCTTGATGAAACGGAGGCCGGCAACCACAGACTTAATATGCAACCCGACCGACAGGGTCGAGACGAGAGCATTTAAAACACAGAAAGCTGAGGAAACAACCTTTTACCTCATTGCCACCGGGAGGGGAATACAACTAGAATTACCCAAGTAAAGTTTGGCTAAAACGAAGCAAAACACCCAGCCTGTTGGTAAAGCCCAGCTGACAGCCTAGCGGTAACGGGTGTTCCCGTTGCCTCTTCAGGTGTCTTCTACCTGCTCGGCCTCGGCTGCCTCGTGAGCCGAGTAATGACGGTCCCTATTATGGCTTGCTCTCACTCTCTGTCCCGGGTGGGGAAGGGGGAGAGCCGTCAACCACACCGACAGGTGGACGGCCTTCAGTGAAGGGGACGGGAGTCCCCGACTCAACAGAGGGCTTTGGTGCCCTCTGGAGAAGTCTCGGCTTCAGCCTGGATTCCTCTCTCCCTGTTTTCTCTCCTTACGAACCTCTGTCGGGCTGATATGCCCAACCGGCACACACTGCTTCAATATGTCGACGACCTGCTTTTAGCTGCTGACTCAGAGAGCTTTTGTAAGGAAGGCACTGTGTTGTTGCTTATTCACCTAGCACAACATGGACACAAAGCTTCGCTTAAAAAATGTCAATATTGTCGACAGGAGGTCGCCTATTTAGGCTATCTCCTGTCAAAGGAGGGAAGAAGGTTGATGCCTGAACGGATACAAATAATTTCTAGCATGTCTGTCCCAAATACGCAGAAAGAAGTTAGAGCCTTGATAGGAATGGCTTCTTACTGTATGCAGTGGATCCCGAATTTCTCCTTAGTGATAAAACCAATGTTGGCTTTGACGAAGAAGGGCATTTCTTCGCCATTGCCGTGGAACTTGGAACACCAGCGAGCATTTGATCTGCTCAAGACTGCATTGTGCTCGTCACCAGTTTTGGGCACACCAAACTAGGAAAAGGCTTTCGTGTTGTATGTGCATGAATGTGATGGATGTGCTTTGGCTGTATTAACGCAGGAACATGGAGGGAAGAATAGGCTGTGCGGCTACTTTTCTTCCACCCTTGATCCTGTTGCATGCGCTTTGTCAAGATGTTTGAGAGCTGTCGCTGCTGCTGCTGCGTTCGTAAAACAGAGCGAGGGAATAGTCCTGGGCCATGCTTTAACCCTGATGGTACCTCACTCTGTAGATGTTCTATTAAACAGAACACAAACGCAACACCTCACCTCTGCTCGACTAACGAGATATGAATTGATCTTGTTTGCACTGCACATCCAAATAAAGAGGTGTTGTGTTCTTAATCCGGCTGAACTTTTACCTTTCTCGAAAGGCACTGCTTGCAGTGACGAAGAGTCACATGACTGTCTCTACACCACAGAGCAAGAGACCAAAGGCAGAATCGATCTAAAAGACACTCCTTTAAACAATCCACTAGGGGTGCAGTTTTGTGATGGCTCCTGTTTTAAACTCCCTGATGGTACATCCACAGCTGCTTATGCAATCACCACATTGAGCACGGTCGTTGAGACCAAAAGAATCACGCATAACTCTGCGCAGGCCGCAGAGATTATAGCGTTGACGTGAGCTTGTGAACTTTCCGAAGGGCTTACCGTAAACATATATACTGACAGCCAGTATGCCTTTGGGGTGGTTCACAACTTTGGCAGACTTTGGGCAGAAAGAGGTTTCTTGACCTCACATGGCACTAAAATCCAGCATGGCTCCTTGATAGTATGGTTCCTCTCAGCGCTTGCACTCCCTACTCAACTAGCTATAATGAAATGCGCAGCACATCAGAAAGTTATAGACAATGTAGGAAAAGGGAACCCTTTCACTGACCAGATAGCCAAACAGACTGCCACTGACCTCTCTTCAGAAATGTATACTTCAAGGGAAGCTACAAATGCCTGTACTTTGGATGTGGGTATCGACTCCGTAAAGAACATTCAAGCCGATGCCACGTTAGAGGAATCTAATAAATGGGCTGAGGGTTTGGGAAAATTGGATGATGATGGGTGTTGGGTGGGCAAAGTTGAAGGAAAGTGGGTATTGCCTGACACGTATATTATGATGATGGTTGTTATGGCTCGTGGTCCTACCCATATTTGTGCTCGTAAGGTCACCAAAATGTTGCAAAATGTGTGGGTGAATAACAAAATCCCTAAGGTAGCTGAACGCTTCGTTCACGGGTGTATGATTTGTTTGCAGCACAATGTGGGAAAGGGCACATCAACTCCTAGGGGTAGTTTTGGTCTACCTTCTGTCTCCTTTGAGGTTATTCATTTTGACTTTATTGAAATGGAGCGCTGTCATAATTTCAAGTACGTATTAGTTGTCATCTGCGCTTTTAGTAAATGGGTTGAAGCTTTTCCAGTCAAAGATGTCACAGCCATGACCACAGCAAAAACTATGTTGAAGGAATCTTTTCCAATATTTGGTTTGCCAAGAGTCATCTTGTCGGACAATGGTCCACATTTTATTGCTGCTGTAATTCTGAAGATATGCGCGGGATTACAGATCGATAAACGGTTCCATTCGGCCAGACATGCACAGAGTGCTGGACTAGTAGAAAGACACAACGGCATCATCAAAAACAAGCTCGCTAAGACGTGTGCCGGGACCAAACTAAAATGGCTGCACGTCTTACCGATTGTATTATTGTCCATGAGGACGACCCCTTAAACTAAGACTGGGCTCTCTCCCTTTGAGGTGGTCATGGGTAGGCCAGCTAACATTTGGAATGTCCCCAAACCCCGTTCTTTGCGCAAGGTCGAAAATGTACTTCTTTCTGATTACTGTGGCCAGTTAACAAAAAATCTGTATTTGATTTATCGCCAGGTGCGAGAGGCTTTGCCTGTAAAATACGAGGGCCCCGGCCACAGCATACAGCCGGGAGACTGGGTCCTTACAAAAGCATTTGAGCGATCCTCTTGCCTCGCACCTCGTTGGTGGGGCCCGCATCAGGTCCTCCTGGTCACACAGACGGCAGTGCTGGTAGCAGGAAAGAAGAATTGGATCCACGCGTCGCATATCAAGAGAATTCCACACCCTGTGCCATACGCTACAGAAGATACAGAACCCCTCACCAGTACTGCAACCAACGATCACAAAGCAGTAAACAGCATCGAGAGTGCATCGGAGACTCTCCCTGAGCCCGTGGTGCCTGGGGAAACAGCCATTTTACCTCCACACTCTCCAACAGTTTTGTCTTTTAAATTTGTTCAGGATCTTGCATCAGATCCCGCTTTGGATTTGGCACTTCCATCGGGAAGTGACAACACGTTGTTCACAGATCACTCAGTGCCAGGAGTCACAAGGTATGATCTGCGTCCGAGGAAATAGACCTACTGCACGGTACGGCTGTGCTATCGAAGAAAAATCATCAAAGGGCTTGCCTTTTTGGCCCGATCATTGGTGTAAAAGGGGATTCCATTGGCTAGGGTTTGTGAAAGGGCTAAGAAGACGCTCGGCCTGGAGGTCACCAGCAAAAAACATTGGTGTAAATCGTTTGAAGAACAATGCCTACAACTGCTCCCGCTCGTACGGAACAGATAAGAGACTGTGTGACCAGCTACGGAAATGAACATTCAAATGCATGGGCCCCGAAAAAGTATTATTGTTTAGTGATAATGTTGATTGGTTTTACAATGGTCATTGCCTTAGGATTCTGGTATCTGGAAGAAGTACATCCACTTGAAAATGTGTTACCCACTGAAAATGTAACCACTGTTTCTACTCCTTTTGTACATCTGCACACTCTATCTCCTAGAGACTCTCAGCACAGACAGAGTTACCACAACAACACTTTATTACTCATTATGAACGCTACACATACCATTCTGAATAGGTCCAACTGTTGGGTTTGTGAACATTTACTGCACCACGGGGATAAGGAGCTGGGTTGGTATATTCATCCTTTACCTTTGACAACTGCTTGCTATGCCTCTCTTAGAGCACTATTCTTTGGCTGATGGAATGATAACATCTCAGGGAACTTCGATGGGACGAACTTGAATGATTTTGAAAAACGTGTTCTGACGCCCCTGGGATGCTCACTCTTTGCGAATAGGAGCAAGCCAAATGTTGCTTCTATTAGGCCTTCTGATTGACTGTCCCGTCCTTTTCAGTCCTTGATCTCTTTCAAGATGGCTCCTATAGGCAATAGGGATGCCACGCCACCTTCTTATACTTTTAACCACAGCCCTGATTCAGTCTCTTTCTGCATACAGAGGAATGGTACTCAATCAATGGGTGATTTTAAGGGTTGCGCCAACGTTGCAAATTTGACCAGTGAGAACAGACCTTTGTATGTAGGTGAACCTGTCTACTTTGTTTGGGTAATGTAGCATTTCCATGGTTATCCAGGGATTGGCAGGGAACTTGTTATTTAGGGATTCTGTTACCTGGGGTATTCTTTGCTAGTACTGTAGAAATTTCAAAGGCTCGTCCACGATGGGCCGAGAATGGCGATACTTCAGCACAAGTTCTGGGCAATGTAGCTAAATCCTTTGTGCCATTTTGGGGGCAAATATTGAACTCAGAAGATATCAGGAGACTAGCGAGAGTACTGGAGAGGACCATCAACCGGACCACTGACATACTCTATAATATGACGTTAGAACAGAAAGCAATAAGATTAGTAGCACTTCAGAACCGATGGCATTAGATGTCCTCCTGGCTGAACGTGGTGGGGTATGTGTAAAGAATCTCCCAAATGAGCCCTGGTTTTACAAGTCAGTTGCCCGTTGAGCACGTAGTGTAGCCGTAGAATTCTTCCTGACAATGTAACTTCCAAAAGTACCAATGGACTGTTTGGGAGGGAAATTGCCTGGAAGAAGGAATAAGCCCCGGAACACAGCTGGCTGCACAAAAAGGAAGACAGCATCATATTATTCGTATATAGGATAAGCAATAGGTCATTCCCTAGAAACCTCCCTAAAACTCCAATCTGCATAGGCTCTGGTGAACCAGTGGCATGGCCACTAGAAGCAGGAGCGATGAAAGGAACCGCCCTCTTTTCCCCTTTACGTTCAGCCCTTCATGCATCAACTTGTAGGACCAGGTTCACCAATTCAGAAAAAGCAGTTGGAACTACCGGTACAGTGGATAACACATCCTTAAGGGGGTCAGAAAGGCCTTTATAGAAAAGAGCCCCCTTCTTTTCCTCAGGCCACCATGTCTCAGCTACTAATTGGTTAAATTTGGCCAAGTAGGCTAGTAGGGACATATCCTTCTGATGTAAAGAGAGCAACTCCAAATCCGTGAATTGGTTTTCATACTGAGTATCAAAAACACGGGACATGGCAGAAATGAGAGCGTCGCAGTCGTACAGCAGGTGGCTACTCTGCTCCAATAAAGGGTTAGCCCAGACTACTGCAGTCCCTCCTAAGTATGATAATACAAAAGCTGCCTTAGTGGTGGCATCAGGAAACGATGTAGGGCGACATACAAAATCTAACCTACATTGATTGATAAATGTATAAAATGTTTTAGGATCTCCCATGAAACGTTCCGGAGGGGCCAAGGTAAACTGTCCCGTCATGTAGACGGGAGCGTTCTCCTGTCGAGGAGGTAATCCACCTGAAGCAGAACCAGAAGAAGGGGCGATAGGACCACCCCCCGCATGTAGATTCGCCTGTAAGGTGTCAATTTGACGTTGGGTGGCATCATGAGCTGCAGTCATATCTGCGCGTAAACCAGCCACCAACTGGACCAAAGCTGCCAACGGGTCATCAGCAGATTCCATAGTAATGGAAAAAATAAAGGCTTCTGATTATGTAAAGAATCTCCCAAATGAGACCTGGTTTTACAAGTAAGTTGCCCGTTGGGCGCGTAGTCTAGCTGTAGAATTCTTCCTGACAATGTAACTTCCAAAAGTACCAATGGACTGTTTGTGAGGGAAATTCCCTGGAAGAAGGAATAAGCCCTGGAACACAGCTGGCTGCACAAAAAGGAAGACAGCATCAGATTACTGGCATATAGGATAAGCAATAGGTAATTCCCCAAAAACCTCCCTAAAACTCACGTAATGGGAAGACCTCAGGATATGGTATTTCAGGCAATGTCAGGGCGTAATCTTGCAGTAAAAGATAACCACAGGAGAGGAATCTTAGATAAATGCAGTAGAGAGAGTATGGTATTGCATTTAACAATATAGCCCATGAGTTTACCCTCTATGTCAAGGAAACGGATGATGATGTGACGAGATGCAGTCTGAAGAAAACCAATGGTCCGTGAAGTAGTAATCCAGAGCAGGAGACAATCCAACCTAATGAACCTGTCCCCGCCGGCACGTGGACGCCTAATGTGTGCACCTAGTTCCTGATTTCCTGACAGTTTGTAAATTGGTGGGGTCCGCTTGCTGTGTTTTTGTGCCAGATTCCTTCCCAACAATCTTTAGGGCGATTCAAAACCTGCATGTTCTCAGTTCAGAAGTGCATGTTCCCGAGGGAAACTGGGATCTTAGTGCTTGGTTCTGGGACTTCCTACGATCTTGGGGATGGAATCTACTTTCGGTCTTGTTGATTATTTTAGGTATTTTGTTGTTTCTTTGCTGCTGTATATAATGTCTTTCCGGTATATGTTCGATGTTAGGAGGATGTTGTGCACAAGCGATGGGTGCACTAGGGCACAAGGTATACGCCACAGAGAAAATCTCCAATGAATTTGTGCTGAAAGAAATTTTAGTATCTGACCTCATGCCAATTGATATCTCCGATAGTGATTCAGGATGTATGGACATTGAGACGTGGAGTTGCTCGTAAAGTGACTAGAAGTAGTTTAGCGCTTGGCTTAGGCCAAAAGGAGGGTTTGTTAAACAGGATATCATATTGTTCCTCCTTTATCGTATGTATTGGCCTAAGCCCAGTCGCTCTGCAAAGAAATCTGCGTTATAAAGTTCTGACCTTAGAACGATTTAGCCGCCATTTTAGGTTCATCCGCCATTTCGATTTCCATCTCAAAGTCACTCTGTGTTCTAAAATGGTGAACAGTGTTCTCCTGCTCATAACCTAACTGCCCTGACCTTTGCATAGGTTAATGTCTAAACTGCCCGTAGGCCAAATGTTTGGGTCATGTAATGAGACCATGTCCTATGTTTAACCTGTAGATCAAGAGATTACCTGCACCAACAAGTCCGATCCGCGGACATACATCGAATAACAATGTTGTTTAAATACTAAATGAGAACACTTGTTGAACTACATTGTATTAGACATGTACCAAGGCTTAATGTTAAATTCGAAGATACATTGTTGCCATTGTGACTTGTTGTTGTATAAACTAGAAGTAATCCACATGCATATAGTTGGACTAACTAGAAGTGAACTCAGCACGAACCCTAGACCGAGAATAATTAACTTACAGAGGGGCTGGACATTACGATTGAAAAATGTATAAAAGATGCGAATATTTAGACGTCGAGTACCTCTCACTTCTCACACTGAAAGGGCTGCTATTCGCTGTGATGTACTGAGGGCCAGATAGCTATCTGATACTTTGTTTCTTTGTAAACTGTACAGTTTTAGAATAAAGATCTGTGAATCTTTATACGCCTGTGTTTGGTGTATTTCCTTTTGGGGTACTCAGCCTCGATATTTCTTTTTGCTTTTACACAGCTTCTGAACACGATTCCTAGCAATGAGAGGTCCCCAGATATACTGTTGATCTCCCATTTATTCCGCTGGGTCATACTCAAGCATCCAATCACGACTACGGGCATTCATGCAGGTAGGCAGCCAATCAGGCACATGGTGCATTCAGGCCATTCACTTCTCTCCAGACACTCACAACAAGTTATGTGTATTGGGACAAGTACCGAGCCATTCAACACTCCAAGCTGCATTCATACCGGTTTCGGGCAGGGCTGCCTCAACCATTGTGTCAACCACCAGATACTAGACAGCCACAACATAGAATGCACATTCATCACACACTCCATTCACCCAGGTCCCACCCACAGGCGTACCCACAACATACGGTCGTTGAGAAGGCTCCAGCCAGTCTCATCGGCATTTCCCCACACTACCATATACGGAACTTCCACCCAACAGCCAGTCAGGGGGAAGGGACAGAGGTACGGCTTCCCGGGACTTCGGGAAGATCAAGGTAACAGGCGATGGAAGGCAAGAGGCCATTTTGTCTCCATCAGGAATCTACCGATTTCAACGACAGGGCCTGGGCATCCCAAAATGGAGGACGCTCAGGGCACCAGTCATTTCAGCACGGAGCTGCCACCAGCCCGTACCCTGCTCTGTGGGTCACACACAGGTGCCCAAAAACATACACTAGGGGCACAGGGCTGTACCCCTACCCATGGGTGCCATAAGGGTATCCCACGGGTCTGTTCACCAAACCAAAGGAGAGAGAGCTGCACCGCCAGGAGTCCCACATGAACTCCTGCGCGGAAAACACAACAGAACACACGATAAAAAGCAGTAAAGGACAAGGATACGGAGGCCCTGTCCCTCCGATGCATTTCCAGCATCACAAAGGGTCCCGTAAACTACACGCCCAAAACCACAACCATGTGGAGAGTGGCGGACACAAGAAAGGACTAAGATATACACAGCCTGCTTCTGAATTTAGCACTGAGCCCTTTCTATGCTGACACCTCCAAGGAAAAAGGGGTTTACACACAGTGGAGATGTAAACTCTGGTGTGTGCTCCTACTCCTCCAAATGGTTGCAAAATGCCCTGCAGTGTCAAAGTAAGGTGCCTTACATTTGCACTCTAGGGCTCAGAAAATAAGCTTGACTACTGTGTATTTTGTTTTTTCCAGTTGTTTGAGTCCACACAAACACTTCAAAATGGAGACGCAGCGGCTAAAGCATGTGCATGTTCTCTTCACTATGCTGAAAGTTTAGTTTCTCCAACATTTCACTTACTATTGAGAATATATTTTATTCCAGCTGTGTTAAATTATGGCTCTGTTTTTTTAAATAAAGTTCTCAAAGCATGATTGAGGCTGCATCTAAGCACTGCAATGGCAGGTGTTATTACTGGCCAATTTAAAGGCTTCCATTGTAGCACCCCTGCAGGATGTAGGGCTGTAAACACAGCCTGGTAACTGGTAACTAATCTGCATTCTCCTTGTATTCCTGTTTGTCGCTCTCTCAGGCACTGTAATAGATCAATATCTCTCAAGACAAAGAAATCATACTGGTGCCATAATTCATTAATTCACTCACTCTTACTTTCTTTCAGATTCCACAACAAGTGTCCCAATGTTTCTATTTACAAAAACCTCTCTTTCTTGCTTTTTCCAATATTCATAACTGCTCTTATTCAATAAAATATTCAATATGAAAAGATGAGGTTATCTCCCTATTTTGTAGGATTGATCATTCGCAGACCACCAGACAAGCACCACATCACAGGTGCGTTGCACTCACGTTCTGAAGAGTGCTTGCATCCCACACAATCTTCCTATGTTGCACAACTCTTGTATAAAACACTTTTTCAAGGTTTTCCAAGCTTTTCGTATAACAACCAGTGCCCTGACCAATGACTCCCCGTTCATGTGATCTCCACAAAACTCATGTTGGAGTTGAGTCCTCAACTTTTGAGCAACCCCACTTGGGATCTTGTGCTACAGACAAGAACAAATTATTTAATTCGGCTCTTTGCAGCAGGTGTCTGTTTGTTACCATCTATTTTATTATCCACAGACACCTGTACATAGAGCAGGGCTTCCGCCAACGCTTCATTGCACTCGTTTTTACACCTGCAAGGGCATAATTTACAAAGCTATGTAGCCATTAAAGATAAGCGGTGCAGCAGGGAACACTGAGAGGTCCTGAGCACAGTCCTTGCCCTAATTCTGTTTTGTATCTTAAAAAGAGGCGAACATCCATTCAGAGGCATGAGCCCACCTCCTTCTGGCTGACCCGTTCCCACTTCATCAAATGGAATTCAAAGTGAGTGCTGTAGCAGTTTGCACAATAACTTGCTGAAATGTTTTTAAAAAACGTACTGAGTAAAGCTTTGTCACCGGGTGTGGGGCTGCAGTGGTGCTTTAGGTGAGATGGCATCAATGTCTGGAGGGTTTGCAGTCTCCTGTATTCTTCCAGAGCGGCGAGGGATGTTGCATTTGACTTACAAACGGACCCTGAAGCAAAGAGTGAGCAGATGTGATGTCTCCCATACTACAGCTTCTCTCTGCCTGAGGCTTCAGCTACTGGCCCCCCTTGCCTCCCTGGCACGGTTATATGGAGATGGGAGAAACATGAACTCTGCTGAGGATCCTCAGGGGCCTGGTCCCTGGAGGTGGAAGTGGCTCACAAACAGCTAGCACCTGCAGACCTTACCTAATGCACGCTGTGCTTCATTTTTTCAAAATTAGTGTGAAGTGCACGCCTGAAATTCCAATTAAAAAGTTTAGGGTTTTGTAAGTAGACTAATGCCATAGATGCTAAAAAGGTTACATTTACATGATGCAAGTACCTGTTTCGAGTACCAGGGGATGAGTATCATTACTCTGATGCTACCTGGCGCTACCTGGCAAAGCAGGGGCCTGAGTATATCTGTCCAGTCTTCCATGATAACTCTTTGTCCCTGATGAACACTATTGCTTTTCAGTGCAGGTGTCCGCCAAGTGCCCGTGGACGCGTGTAATGTCTTCATTATCTGTTTTCTATCAATTGCATTACATGCACCGGATCATACGTGACAGTTGCCTTGCCTTTTGGCTGCTGTCACATATTAGGAACCCATACACTGCTGTGAAAGTGCGTTGGGTGGCTGATTAGTTTGGGCTGTTAGCTGGCGCTGAAAGCGCTACCTTTAAGGCAAAACTATTTCATTAAAATAAGAGCTTTAACATAAGAGCTCCAAATATGGGCTTTGAATGAGGGTCCATAATGTTTTTGCAATGGAGATGGCATTTGAGGAGAGATACACAGTTGTTAGGTTATTGAATCCCTTTGACTAATCCCACCCATTCCTGCCCATCTCAGAACTCTTTAAGCTCTTTGACTTCTTCCATGGAGGCAGCCATCTTGGATGACTGTCTCTAAGGAAGCTCTCTGGAAACAAGCCGAAACTATCGACCATCTTTGCATGGGAAGGATACCATGCATCTTCCAGATAAAATGATACACTGAATCATGTGAGTATAATCTTTTTTAAAATAGCTAAAGTAATTTACAATACTTTCCACAGCAGTATTAATTTCTGTCCTTTCTGCGTTTCATTTCCTTGTTTTTTTAAATATTGCTAGGCCTATTGTTCGTCCTTTTAAAATCAGTTTTTACTAAGTATCAATGTCTTACAATGCAAAATCGGAAATATTCTGGTACATGTCATGCAGTGCTTGAACCCTTACTTGCTCAATGATTGCCTCTGTTAGCTGTCGAGGGTCATGCAGATGCTTGCCCCGCATGGTCCCATAATCCGACTGGCTGTGCCCGGCTTCACACATAAATTGTCTAGCTCGTCCCACCTCTATTTTCATCCGTGGCTGCATTCCCTTTCCGTTGTTTTCCTTCCCTGTGTCTTTTAAACCAACTGTAAAGTGTTCAAGTGTTCAACTAAGAAACTTGCAATAAGACATGAAACCGCACATTGCTCACGTCGGATAGGATCTCAGGACCTTTAGCCCTGAGATCCTCTGCGACGTGTGCACTGTCCTCTGTGTGTTAGCAGGATTTTGCTGACATTCAGGATTTCTAGCTCCCCGCTGCCGGCATGAGCTGCATTGCAATCATTTTAAACTGAAATGTCAAATATATAAATACTTATGTGAACCAGAAATAGTATGAATGTAACTTGTTCTCCCTGTTGGAACGGAAGAATACAAGTATATGAATGCAAAATGATGACAGCCTAAAAAAATCTTCTATGTGTTATGCAGCTTTTCAGTCAAGTCATAAAGGCACACAAAAATAAAACTGTGTAGACATTATGGGCCTGATTTGAAAAACTGTTTTTCAGTGGGAAAATCATTGTCAATGCTTCAGAGGGAGACAAAGCTTGAAGGTTTGTTTTGATTATATGCCAACCACTGACTGCCCATAGCCATGCTGCTAATCCCAATGGCCATTCCCACCCAGTACCTGCCCCTCCCTGTCCAAAAGTCCTCCTCCTGGGAACACATTGAGCTCACTTTAACTAATCCTCACCATCAAACGTCGCCCTCCATGTGCCTGCCTGTGTTTTTTCAAAGCAGTCTTCTAAGAGTTAATGGGCCTCATTACGAGGTAGGAGGTAGCCATGGTGCTATCAGCACCATGGCTACCCTCTTACCTCATTCCGGGTCCAGTTTCCCGAAATAGGGACTTACCGGGTCATTCCAACCTTGGAGGACCCGGTAAATCCCCATTCCGGGAACCATTCCCCATTCCCATTCGAGCCCCCATAGGGCTCAATGGGAATGGAGATGGAGCTAATAACGGTACCTCAATTTGCGGTACCGTTATTAGCTCTGAAGTCCCTTAACGGGTCACTTCCATAATGCCTGGTAAAACCAGGCATTAAGGAAGGGACCCGCTAAGGGACCTCGGAATAGGGTGGTAAGGGATTACCGGCACCGGTGTCCTTACCGGTGCCGGTAATCCGTTACCACCTACCTCGTAATGAGGCCCAATGACTTAGTTTGAACCATAAAAGCGCTATTGGTGTAATAAAAATGACTTAACAAGGTCTGCCTTCAGCCATTCCATTTATAAACACACTGGGCCTCATTATAAGCATGCTGGTCTGGTAAAAACGGTGCCGATAAGTCTACCGGCACCGTTGTTGCCAGACCAGCAAACTCTGAGTCTGCGGGCGGCTGATGTCCTGCCCGCCATGTCTGACCTGGCGGACGGTACGGCAGCCGCTCGCAGACTTTCCGATAAGCACCGGCACCGTTTTCAATGGTGCTGGTGCTTCCATCATCCCCATTCCCATTGAGTCCTATGGGGTTCAAATGGGAACGGGGATTAACATTTATCCAGCGCCTGACTTCGAGGAACACAGGGGTCGTAATCCCCCAGTGTTTCCGTGAAGCCAGGTGCCAGAAAGAATCACAACTGCGGCAGCAGCCTGTCGGGTTTTACCGGTACGGCTATCGCCGGAGTTGTAATGAGACCCTGTGTGTGTCCTTCACTGAAGTACTCTAAAAAACAAGCATCGGCTAAACCAACAATTTTGGCTTGTGTATAAGTATTAGGCATTTTCCAGGCACTGTTATTAGATGCCCAGGTACTCACACCATGTTGCACCTGCTTCCTTCAATTGTCAGTTAATACCACTATGGCAGTGCCTGGCCACTGCCTTCCCCATGCCCATACTGAAGCCCACACTGGTGGCATTGCCATTGCTTGTTTTTTGACAGCATCCATTAATTTCCTGTCAGTCAGAACCTGTGAGTGCTGCCCATGAGACTGAGCCTGCCCCTCTGGTGCAAGCACCAGTGCATTGTTGAGTGGTCCTATCAAGTTTCCCAATACATTTTCCTGAGAGGTTCTCATTGAGGGCTCATCAAAGACATGAATACTGATTGTGACCCCTGAGAGACTGTAATCAGGTGTAGCCCCAGGAGCCCCCACAGGGAACCTTATCAAAAATCCAGTACCAAGTTCAAGGGCAGTTATTGGGCTTCAGTATGAGTTGGGCGGTGCGGTACAATGCAGCAGTAATACCATATGCCGCCCCATTACTGCACGGCCCTTCTATGAGTTTGGCGGTAAATTGGAGGATTCATCTCCAGCTACGAGCTGGAGGTAAATCCACCACATTTTAGACAAATTCTGGCAGAATTACAGCCGGCGGAATCACTGCAGCGGTAATTCTGCCAAAATCCCCATGAAGTCCAATGGACTCCAATTAAATGGGAACTAACACCGCCACCACTACTTATAATCTGATGGTTATACTGCCAGATCTGGTGGCGGTAACAGTATTACAGTTCAGTGGTATTTTGGCAGATTTACCACCGAGATACCACCAAACTGGTAACGAGCCCTGTTCCTTCCAGATGAGTGAGCAGGATATGGACGGCTCTGGCCATATATAGTAAATGGATACTGCCTGCCATGAAGCACAGGGACTACAGTTGCCCGAACCAGTGAACCAGTGAAGGGTGTCTGGTAGTCATACCTAATCCATACCTGAGAGTAAGCCTGGAAGAATCCTTCAAACGTTGAAGGTGCCCTCCGCCCGTAATTGGGTGGCCCCGGCAGTGTTTAAATTGATATACCCTGTGATTTCAGCCTGGGTTCCTTCCATAGCCCAACCCCAAGAAACGACGATGGTTTTCTCCCTAAGCATGTGCAGATAGTTGCAGCAACATGAAGACGAATCGTGAGGAGGGCTTTCGTGAGCCTACAACATGCCATGAACCTTCCTGTTTCCAGCCGAATCACACGCCCTGAAGAACTACTGCTCTCAGGAAAACCTGCTGACCAATTCCTGGCTGGACCCGGCATGAAAAGGATGGAGCATGGTGCTCAGAGAGTACTGGCAACCAACAGCTTCTGAGACCTGTGACTGCTACAGCTTCAGAAACCCAGCTAGAATTCAGAAGATACTGAAAGCGTCCCTCCATCTTCTGATAGTACATCTACCGCCTGGACTGCCAACGCTGGACTCTTCTGCTCCTTCTAACCCCAGAGATGCACCTGAAAGGAACGGGACAGCTGTCGCAAAGCCCAGTTTGAGCATACAACTCTTCTGCTGGATTACTGATTCACTTCAGCTGCACTGGCACCACGCTGGAAAACCGGAACACAGGAGTCATCACTGTAGACCGTCCGCCTGCGCCATAGTCTGACTGATGACTGGCCATGATATGAAACACCACGTGATTTCAATGATCCCAATACTTATCTCCCCTTTGCGGGGACACCCGAGTGGTGCCAAATCATGGTCCTATCTCAAGAATGAATCCTATCATTAACACCCTGCCCTTACCACTGGGGAATGTCAGCTCTGTGTCAGCGCATCAGCCTTATGCTCCAGACTTGCTACCAAACAACTGTCATTTTTTGGCAACCTCGCCTTTCGGTGGTGTACCCCCCATACCTCTTGTTTTATCCCCTTGCCTCCCTCTTAACCCCTACTATCCTGTTCTAATATCCTACTTAACGTCCCCCAAAGATACGGTTCTTTGTTTGTTTTGTTAAAATTAATATAACCAAATCCAAAGCATCTATGCATACTCTTCTATGTGGACATAGGGCCTCATTCCGAGTACGGCGCTAACCAATGGCGCTATTAACGCCTTGGTTGACGCCGTACCCGGACCGGCAGCGCCTTGGTGGATGGCGGAATCACCGCCCCATTCCAAGGTTGGCGGGGCGGTAATTCCCCATTCACCAAGGCTCTTCCCCATTCCCGAATGAGCCCCCATAGGGCTCAATGGGAATGGGGAAGATGCAAATAACGGTGACCGTTCATTACGGTCACCGTTATTGGCTTGGAGGCCCCTTTGCTCCCTCGACTTTAACACCTGCTCAAATCAGGCGTTAAGGGCGAGGGCGCAGAGGTAACTCAGAGTATGGCGGTAAGGGATTACCGCCACCGGTCTCGTTACCGGTGGCCGCTATCCCTTACCGCCATATTCGGAATGAGGCCCTATACTCTGCTTAAAGTAGTGCAGTATTACCTTTATTCTTGTGTACCCCACTTCCCTCCTAAAAGCTAGCTTTGATCGCTTGAACACTACCACTGTTAGGAGAGCCAAGAGGAACTTAATGGTAGCAGGAAGGTAACCGCATTCCCTATGCCAACACCTGGGAGATTCTGCCTAACACTGCATAATGTGGTTGCTCTCTGATGTTGTGCATTGTGTACTGAATGATGGCTGTAAGTTATGCCTAGCGAGGTTGCTCTCAGATTCGCTCTGGTGAGCCCTGTAT
Organism: Ambystoma mexicanum; assembly: GCF_040938575.1. NCBI lineage: Eukaryota > Metazoa > Chordata > Amphibia > Caudata > Ambystomatidae > Ambystoma > Ambystoma mexicanum. Next base: position 75,646,267 of record NC_090925.1, read on the forward strand.
GTTGGCTCCGAGGGCTTTCTCGACTGCCCTCTGTCTGATAATGTCCATCACTGGTCAGGGGATCTTCTTCTTTGGTATCTTCCTGTATGTTGGCTCTGAGGGCTTTCTTGACTGCCCTCTGTCTGAGGATGTCCATCACTGGTCAGGGGATCTTCTTCTTTGGTATGTTCCTGTATGTTGGCTCTGAGGGCTTTCTCGGCTGCCCTCTGTCTGAGGATGTCCATCACTGGTCAGGGGATCTTCTTCTTTGGTATCTTCCTGTATGTTGGCTCTGAGGGCTTTCTAGACTGTCCTCTGTCTGAGGATGTCCATCACTGGTCAGGGGATCTTCTTCTTTGGTATCTTCCTGTATCTTGGCTCTGAGGGCTTTCTAGACTGCCCTCTGTCTGAGGATGTCCATCACTGGTCAGGGGATCTTCTTCTTTGGTATGTTCCTGTATGTTGGCTCTGAGGGCTTTCTAGACTGTCCTCTGTCTGAGGATGTCCATCACTGGTCAGGGGATCTTCTTCTTTGGTATGTTCCTGTATGTTGGCTCTGAGGGCTTTCTAGACTGTCCTCTGTCTGAGGATGTCCATCACTGGTCAGGGGATCTTCTTCTTTGGTATGTTCCTGTATGTTGGCTCTGAGGGCTTTCTAGACTGTCCTCTGTCTGAGGATGTCCATCACTGGTCAGGGGATCTTCTTCTTTGGTATGTTCCTGTATGTTGGCTCTGAGGGCTTTCTAGACTGTCCTCTGTCTGAGGATGTCCATCACTGGTCAGGGGATCTTCTTCTTTGGTATGTTCCTGTATGTTGGCTCTGAGGGCTTTCTAGACTGTCCTCTGTCTGAGGATGTCCATCATTGGTCAGGGGATCTTCTTCTTTGGTATCTTCCTGTATGTTGGCTCTGAGGGCTTTCTAGACTGCCCTCTGTCTGAGGATGTCCATCACTGGTCAGGGGATCTTCTTCTTTGGTATCATCCTGTATGTTGGCTCTGAGGGCTTTCTAGACTGCCCTCTGTCTGAGGATGTCCATCACTGGTCAGTGGATCTTCTTCTTTGGTATGTTCCTGTATGTTGGCTCTGAGGGCTTCCTAGACTGCCCTCTGTCTGAGGATGTCCATCACTGGTCAGGGGATCTTCTTCTTTGGTATGTTCCTGTATGTTGGCTCCGAGGGCTTTCTTGACTGTCCTGTATCTGAGGATGTCCATCACTGGTCAGGGGATCTTCTTCTTTGGTATCTTCCTGTATGTTGGCTCTGAGGGCTTTCTAGACTGTTCTCTGTCTGAGGATGTCCATCACTGGTCAGGGGATCTTCTTCTTTGGTATGTTCCTGTATGTTGGCTCTGAGGGCTTTCTAGACTGCCCTGTGTCTGATAATGTCCATCACTGGTCAGGGGATCTTCTTCTTTGGTATGTTCCTGTATGTTGGCTCTGAGGGCTTTCTAGACTGTCCTCTGTCTGAGATGTCCATCACTGGTCAGGGGATCTTCTTCTTTGGTATGTTCCTGTATGTTGGCTCTGAGGGCTTTCTAGACTGTCCTCTGTCTGATAATGTCCATCACTGGTCAGGGGATCTTCTTCTTTGGTATGTTCCTGTATGTTTGCTCTGAGGGCTTTCTTGACTGCCCTCTGTCTGAGGATGTCCATCACTGGTCAGGGGATCTTCTTCTTTGGTATTTTCCTGTATGTTGGCTCCGAGGGCTTTCTTGACTGTCCTGTATCTGAGGATGTCCATCACTGGTCAGGGGATCTTCTTCTTTGGTATCTTCCTGTATGTTGGCTCTGAGGGCTTTCTAGACTGTTCTCTGTCTGAGGATGTCCATCACTGGTCAGGGGATCTTCTTCTTTGGTATGTTCCTGTATGTTGGCTCTGAGGGCTTTCTAGACTGCCCTCTGTCTGATAATGTCCATCACTGGTCAGGGGATCTTCTTCTTTGGTATGTTCCTGTATGTTGGCTCTGAGGGCTTTCTAGACTGTCCTCTGTCTGAGGATGTCCATCACTGGTCAGGGGATCTTCTTCTTTGGTATGTTCCTGTATGTTGGCTCTGAGGGCTTTCTAGACTGTCCTCTGTCTGATAATGTCCATCACTGGTCAGGGGATCTTCTTCTTTGGTATGTTCCTGTATGTTGGCTCTGAGGGCTTTCTAGACTGCCCTCTGTCTGAGGATGTCCATCACTGATCAGGGGATCTTCTTCTTTGGTATGTTCCTGTATGTTGGCTCTGAGGGCTTTCTAGACTGCCCTCTGTCTGAGGATGTCCATCACTGGTCAGGGGATCTTCTTCTTTGGTATCATCCTGTATGTTGGCTCTGAGGGCTTTCTAGACTGCCCTCTGTCTGAGGATGTCCATCACTGGTCAGGGGATCTTCTTCTTTGGTATGTTCCTGTATGTTGGCTCTGAGGGCTTTCTAGACTGCCCTCTGTCTGATAATGTCCATCACTGGTCAGAGGATCTTCTTCTTTGGTATGTTCCTGTATGTTGGCTCCGAGGGCTTTCTCGACTGCCCTCTGTCTGATAATGTCCATCACTGGTCAGGGGATCTTCTTCTTTGGTATGTTCCTGTATGTTGGCTCCGAGGGCTTTCTAGACTGCCCTCTGTCTGATGATGTCCATCACTGGTCAGGGGATCTTCTTCTTTGGTATGTTCCTGTATGTTGGCTCTGAGGGCTTTCTAGACTGCCCTCTGTCTGAGGATGTCCATCACTGGTCAGGGGATCTTCTTCTTTGGTATGTTCCTGTATGTTGGCTCTGAGGGCTTCCTAGACTGCCCTCTGTCTGAGGATGTCCATCACTGGTCAGGGGATCTTCTTCTTTGGTATGTTCCTGTATGTTGGCTCCGAGGGCTTTCTTGACTGTCCTGTATCTGAGGATGTCCATCACTGGTCAGGGGATCTTCTTTGGAAAGTTCCTGTATGTTGGCTCCGAGGGCTTTCTTGACTGCCCTCTGTCTGAGGATGTCCATTACTGGTCAGGGGATCTTCTTCTTTGGTATGTTCCTGTATGTTGGCTCTGAGGGCTTTCTTGACTGCCCTCTGTCTGAGGATGTCCATCACTGGTCAGGGGATCTTCTTCTTTGGTATGTTCCTGTATGTTGGCTCTCAGGGCTTTCTCGACTGCCCTCTGTCTGAGGATGTCCATCACTGGTCAGGGGATCTTCTTCTTTGGTATGTTCCTGTATGTTGGCTCTGAGGGCTTTCTAGACTGCCCTCTGTCTGAGGATGTCCATCACTGGTCAGGGGATCTTCTTCTTTGGTATGTTCCTGTATGTTGGCTCTGAGGACTTTCTAGACTGCCCTCTGTCTGAGGATGTCCATCACTGGTCAGGGGATCTTCTTCTTTGGTATGTTCCTGTATGTTGGCTCTGAGGGCTTTCTAGACTGTCCTCTGTCTGAGGATGTCCATCACTGGTCAGGGGATCTTCTTCTTTGGTATGTTCCTGTATGTTGGCTCTGAGGGCTTTCTCGACTGCCCTCTGTCTGATAATGTCCATCACTGGTCAGGGGATCTTCTTCTTTGGTATGTGCCTGTATGTTGGCTCTGAGGGCTTTCTAGACTGTCCTCTGTCTGAGGATGTCCATCACTGGTCAGGGGATCTTCTTTGGTATGTTCCTGTATGTTGGCTCTGAGGGCTTTCTAGACTGCCCTCTGTCTGAGGATGTCCATCACTGGTCAGGGGATCTTCTTCTTTAGTATGTTCCTGTATGTTGGCTCTGAGGGCTTTCTAGACTGTCCTCTGTCTGAGGATGTCCATCACTGGTCAGGGGATCTTCTTTGGTATGTTCCTGTATGTTGGCTCTGAGGGCTTTCTAGACTGCCCTCTGTCTGAGGATGTCCATCACTGGTCAGGGGATCTTCTTCTTTGGTATCATCCTGTATGTTGGCTCTGAGGGCTTTCTAGACTGCCCTCTGTCTGAGGATGTCCATCACTGGTCAGTGGATCTTCTTCTTTGGTATGTTCCTGTATGTTGGCTCTGAGGGCTTTCTTGACTGCCCTCTGTCTGAGGATGTCCATCACTGGTCAGGGGATCTTCTTCTTTGGTATGTTCCTGTATGTTGGCTCTGAGGGCTTTCTAGACTGCCCTCTGTCTGAGGATGTCCATCACTGGTCAGGGGATCTTCTTCTTTGGTATGTTCCTGTATGTTGGCTCTGAGGGCTTTCTAGACTGCCCTCTGTCTGAGGATGTCCATCACTGGTCAGGGGATCTTCTTCTTTGGTATGTTCCTGTATGTTGGCTCTGAGGGCTTTCTTGACTGCCCTCTGTCTGAGGATGTCCATCACTTGTCAGGGGATCTTCTTCTTTGGTATGTTCCTGTATGTTGGCTCTGAGGGCTTTCTAGACTGCCCTCTGTCTGAGGATGTCCATCACTGGTCAGGGGATCTTCTTCTTTGGTATGTTCCTGTATGTTTGCTCTGAGGGCTTTCTTGACTGCCCTCTGTCTGAGGATGTCCATCACTGGTCAGGGGATCTTCTTCTTTGGTATGTTCCTGTATGTTGGCTCTGAGGGCTTTCTTGACTGTCCTGTATCTGAGGATGTCCATCACTGGTCAGGGGATCTTCTTTGGAAAGTTCCTGTATGTTGGCTCTGAGGGCTTTCTTGACTGCCCTCTGTCTGAGGATGTTCATCACTGGTCAGGGGATCTTCTTCTTTGGTATGTTCCTGTATGTTGGCTCTGAGGGTTTTCTAGACTGCCCTCTGTCTGAGGATGTTCATCACTGGTCAGGGGATCTTCTTCTTTGGTATGTTCCTGTATGTTGGCTCTGAGGGCTTTCTAGACTGTCCTCTGTCTGAGGATGTCCATCACTGGTCAGGGGATCTTCTTCTTTGGTATGTTCCTGTATGTTGGCTCCGAGGGCTTTCTCGACTGCCCTCTGTCTGAGGATGTCCATCACTGGTCAGGGGATCTTCTTCTTTGGTATGTTCCTGTATGTTGGCTCTGAGGGCTTTCTAGACTGCCCTCTGTCTGAGGATGTCCATCACTGGTCAGGGGATCTTCTTCTTTGGTATCATCCTGTATGTTGGCTCTGAGGGCTTTCTAGACTGCCCTCTGTCTGAGGATGTCCATCACTGGTCAGGGGATCTTCTTCTTTGGTATGTTCCTGTATGTTGCTCTGAGGGCTTTCTTGACTGCTCTCTGTCTGAGGATGTCCATCACTGGTCAGGGGATCTTCTTCTTTGGTATGTTCCTGTATGTTGGCTCTGAGGGCTTTCTTGACTGCCCTCTGTCTGATAATGTCCATCACTGGTCAGGGGATCTTCTTCTTTGGTATGTTCCTGTATGTTGGCTCTGAGGGCTTTCTTGACTGCCCTCTGTCTGAGGATGTCCATCACTGGTCAGGGGATCTTCTTCTTTGGTATTTTCCTGTATGTTGGCTCTCAGGGCTTTCTAGACTGCCCTCTGTCTGAGGATGTCCATCACTGGTCAGGGGATCTTCTTCTTTGGTATGTTCCTGTATGTTGGCTCCGAGGGCTTTCTCGACTGCCCTCTGTCTGAGGATGTCCATCACTGGTCAGGGGATCTTCTTTGGAAAGTTCCTGTATGTTGGCTCTGAGGGCTTTCTTGACTGCCCTCTGTCTGAGGATGTCGATCACTGGTCAGGGGATCTTCTTCTTTGTTATGTTCCTGTATGTTGGCTCTGAGGGCTTTCTTGACTGCCCTCTGTCTGAGGATGTCCATCACTGATCAGGGGATCTTCTTCTTTGGTATGTTCCTGTATGTTGGCTCTGAGGGCTTTCTTGACTGTCCTGTGTCTGAGGATGTCCATCACTGGTCAGGGGATCTTCTTCTTTGGTATGTTCCTGTATGTTGGCTCTGAGGGCTTTCTAGACTGCCCTCTGTCTGAGGATGTCCATCACTGGTCAGGGGATCTTCTTCTTTGGTATGTTCCTGTATGTTGGCTCTGAGGGCTTTCTTGACTGTCCTGTGTCTGAGGATGTCCATCACTGGTCAGGGGATCTTCTTCTTTGGTATGTTCCTGTATGTTGGCTCTGAGGGATTTCTTGACTGTCCTCTGTCTGAGGACGTCCATCACTGGTCGGGGGATCTTCTTCTTTGGTGTCTCCTATGCTCACTCTTCTCGATTCGTATTGCCAGATTCCCACAGTAGGTTCACCGTGTGGGGTCTGTTGTTTGAATGGATGCCTGGACATATAGGTGCCCACTACCATCGCCTTGATCAGCAACGTCTTAACTGACCGCTTAACCGGGCTATTCAATGCATCACCCTCATGTTCCGCACCTTGAATGCCTGCAACGGTTTAGTTCAAGCATGCTCCCGAGAAACGCTGTTCCTTTTCCTCCTCACTCTGCGATATTGTCTGAGTGCTTCCCCACCCCTCCCTCTACTTCACACCGAAGGCTTCCCTGCCTTCAGTGTCCCTCATCCACTTGCTTCCATAATACGATTAGATGTGTGCTACAAACAGCACCCAAATCATACTCACAGCATGCAACACATGCACTCAATCCTGAACGATTTGATGGCACACAGTCAACTAGATGGTGACTGCTCACTTGCATTACCTGTCACCTTGCAGCCCTCATGCCCCGCCACTCTTGCATCCCCACCCTTATATTGCTTGCCTGCAAAGCTTACACAGATGTAATGCCTGCACCCCTTTCTTTGGCATTCCTAAAGATGTGTTGCTACCCTACACACACACGCCCCCACTTCCCTTCCCTTTCATGGAAGCTTCTCCAAGGGCTCACTTCACTGATCATCTCTCCCAGGACTCAGCGCTATATACTGCCAGCCCACCCTATTTCCCTCTACTGCATTTTTAAACCAATGGCTTAACTGCTGCTGATCTCACTCCTCTTGAATGCCACCAGTGCACCCCATCTCTAAGACCGGTGGCCTGTCAGTTACTTGCTTGGCCATGCTATGTAGCCCCCCATTTCCGGCTTACCTGCTTGACCCTCTACTGACTGGCACCACCCCTCCCATTCCTCACCCTCAAATACTACAGTGGCACCAGTCACGTGGCCTGCCCTCTCCTTCACACATTAGTTTAACTCCACCTCACTCACTATCAGTTCCTCTACAGTGCACACCTTCACCTGCCTGGTCACAAGATCTAGAGTGCCCTGTTGCAGTAAATAGTGATTACACTCATTGTGTTTCATAGATGTAATGCTTGTTTCATCTCATTTACTCCTGTATTCCCACTAGTGGTGGAGTCTCCTTGCTACTGATGGCACTTTTTAATATTCTTATCCTTATTGTATAGTATTCCAAAGACCTTTGGGGCTGGTTGGCCCTGCATCGCAATACAAACATAAACACAATAAATACTGTATTTGAATACTAATAATTGTGACGGCTGCTCTAGAATGTGGCTTGCCAAATGTTTACTCAATGTGATAAAACTCCCATTTAAATGAATGGAAGAGTAGGTTTTGTTAATGGGCGAGTGCCCCGGTTCTTGCTGGGGATATGGGGTGTTCCCTTATCATGTGGTTGAAGCAGAAGATGGCCACCCTATGGCATTAAAGATAATACGTGATTTAAGATAGGTCTGTGTCTCTAGTCGGTAAGATAGCTCAGGTAGTTGAATGCTCGCTGCAGCGATCTGACTGTTATCAGAGGTTCTCCCATCAAGACTAACTCTGCCTTTGATTCTTGCGAGGTTGACAAAGGAGTATGAACTTAGGTGGGGTAATGATTGGATGTAACTATGTTCTATGTACAGCACTTTTCCCAAAAGTTCTATATAAATAAAATAAAAGGAAAACATACAAAATGCCTTGGTACCCCCAACATGCCCATACATGGAACTGATAGTCTACTTGATGCTGAAATGTGCTTGTGGAATGCACTGTAAAGAGACTGCGATTTCGAAGGCGCACTGTATATTCGATACAATGTTGAGAATAAACTCACTGGGTGCTAATAAGCAACTATATCAGTACACACTACTGCATACATGTTGAATGAGATGTCCGAGATGGAATTAGAATGGGGATGTACCCTCTGGATACCTACAATGAATAATGCCATTGGTCAGAATAAGATTAGGAGTGCAGCTACCCACCCGGACCACTAAGTTCTTCAACGCGCTAGTTTTGCAGACGCTAGGAATATTCTGCCCCATCTTACTGATTCTGAGGCAAGTGACAGCACAAGTGATACAACGCGCACACACAGCACAGTGCAATTTAAATGATAAGATCAAAATATGTAGCTATCAACACACGTGTATACCAAAACATTGCAAAGCAACTATAATTTATAATCTTAATGATGCACTTCTCATAACCAGACTGATAATATTCTTAAGGTCAATCAGGACAACAATGCAAATAACCAGCGCTTTGAAGGCATTGAGGAGCGAATACATTACAGGCATCACAGAGGTCAGCGTCATGTTTATCAATGTTATCTAACGCATGTGACATAATGCGTCACATACGCGCGCCGTCACCCGTTGGCTATTCTACTATTAACAAAATGGCGGGCGCAGATGAATGAACGCAGCACGCTGGACGATGGCGGGATGATTCGCGCATGACGTCGCCCGTTGGCTATTCTACTATTAACAAAATGGCGGCCGCAAGATGAATGGATGCGCCACGCTGCACGATGGCGGGATGATTCGCCCATGACGTCGCCCGTTGGCTATTCTACTATTAACAAAATGGCGGCCGCAAGATGAATGGATGCGGCACGCTGCACGATGGCGGGATGATTCGTGCATGACGTTGCCCGTTGGCTATTCTACTATTAACAAAATGGCGGTTGCAAGATGAATGAAAGCGGCACGCTGGAAGATGGCGGGAGGATTCGGGACAGGATGCCAACCCTCCCCATTTTTGAGTGAAAAATATTCCTAACATAATTCTAGCCCCAATACGTTCCTATGGGAAAATATATATATGTCTGCCGATTTCCGTGAAGAAATCTCCCTCCAAGGTGCGTTGGAATGTTGGCATGTATGCAGGACATCCACTATTATTGATGCGAATTATATGAGTTTGGTGAGCATAATGCTCTATAACTACTCTATTACAATGTCGATCAACTGTTGTTAATTCAACTAACATAAGTACATTATGGTTAATCTAACTGCAATGGCCAAAATGTTTCTAATGACAGCTTTTTTGGACACAGTTACCGTATATTAGACAGTTTTACAATATCAACTTTGTTATGGCGCACGTCCACGCCACGAGGGCTCGGCGCCAATAAAGAAAGATACCCACATGGAGGTGCATTGAGGCAGAGACTGACATGCTTTATTTTTACTCCCTCCCACATCCCACATCCCACATCCCTGTTGGTCACATGACCATTGCGGCTCCACGTGCCCCCGCGTCACTGGTGTCACATGATGTGACCTCCATACCTACCTACATTCAAAAATGAAAAACCCGAAGATCTACGTCACCAGAATGCCCGGCCACACGTTCACAAGGTCATGCCCACACGCTGAAATATATGTAAGTTTGTTATATGTGTTTAATAAACTAACAGGATTGTAAGCAAGAAGAAATAGATCCCTGCCTCTCTCCATCTTGAGTTGGATCTCTTTAAGTTCCGGGAACTCCTCAAGTCTTTCATCTTCGCCTCGTCCTTCTCTCCCTCCCTCCCTCCCCTGCTAACCAACTCTTTCTGCTCTCTCTCCTCTACTTCTGCTCAGTTTTGCCGACTGGCTGCCTGATGCACCTTCTGAGCCTCACAGGTCCCAAGCTTCCTCGCCAGTCTCCTGCACTTGCCCCTGGGCCTTTCACTTACTGCAGCATTACTGCACTTCTGTTATGACCCATGAGAGTGGTATCTCTCTGCACTGAACCCAAGTTCTGATTGGACTGAGCGCACATGGTCCCTATGCCCCGCCCACACACTTCCTGTTTCTGTTCACCTGCATAATCTGAACGTACCGTGCCTAGTAAGATCGTTTGTCTTTTGTTCCCTGTGTTCTCCCCCCCATGCATGGTTGCGCTTTGAGGCACTTGTGAATAAGCACATTATAAATAAACCATCAGTATATCAATCAAGAGGCACTAACGCTAAAGCTTGAGTGGGTCATGTTAGGTTTTCTTGCATTTGTATAGTCTCTCCTGCCGAAAGTTATGGAGTCAAAGCGCATGTGCCAGTCATAGAGGCAAAAGAGGAGTATGATAGAACATTCAGTAGTAGTAGGGAGAAGCAGAGTTGAGTAGATGGTTGAAAGAAGGCTGAAGGATAGATGAGATGATCACAAAGGAAAATGTCGCAGAGCTTTGTGTTCACGTGGACTGAATTTATCGTGGGACTCAACTGTGTTCTATAACATACCAGGTGTATTTGTAGAGCGCATGGTCACCCACACTTCCAGGAGGGTCATTTTGGCACCATTGACAGATAACAGATGTTTATTTTTACAGAGCATAACAGTCCTCATTTTATCGACCTCAGAAGAAAGAAGGGCTGAGTGGACCTGCCGGGATTCAAACCTGTGACCACGAGGTCAAGCACAGACCCCTGTAGTAGAAACATTAGTCCACTGAGCCACAGACCCAGCTTAATGGATAATGGACATTGTATTCTATGGGGTGCAGCACAGAAAAGATAGATTGCTGGAGAATAAGTGTCCGCTATGCCAGGGAGTATGTCTGGAATGTACTCACTGCATGGTGAGCCTGGGCATGTTGAAGCCATGCCCAAGAAAACACAGATGGCAAAGCCCTTTCTGTTCATTTCCCCAGTCCCACAACATTTGGGAAGGTTTGTATGTCAGAAATCCAAATTTGACAATTTTGAAAAGACTCCCTGAAAAACAAGTAAAAACCCCTCATGTTTTTGTGTTTTACTAATTGATGTCATGGTTACCAAAATCCTAGGCTTGTTTGAAAACTGCTTAAGCAGACAAAGCCTGTCTATGACTTAGCCGCGGTCAGACTTTTCAGCCTTCCACAGTGTCATGGTGAGCCTAGGCATGTAGAAATCATGCCCAAGAAAACAGTGTGCAAAGCTCCCCTTGCTTCCATAAGCCCAGAATAGCCACAGTCCGGTTCTATAGATGGGAAAGCTGGAAGGAAATATGGGCACATTTAACTGAGGGTAGGATTTCGACCACAGCTTCATTGGCAGCATAAGCACCGGTCTGGCCCTCCTGGAGGTTCCTGAGTCCTGTTAGGGCCTTTACAGTAATGGTTATATTGATGTATGTGAGAGGCAAGAATCCTCTTATTCTGAGGCTGGGCACTTATGGAAGTTAATTTACATAATCCAGCCTTTGACTAGCCTTCTCACACTGGGCTGCAGGTAATGTGTCCTGTTAATGTGGCAATAAGCCACGAGACTGCGGGCCAATACCGCCCCGGTAATTCCCCCGTGGCCGTAGTTACAGTACGCTTGGGCCTTAACGAAGCCCCGGGGGCATTACATCGGGCGGTATTGGCCCGCAGTCGAGGGGCTTATTGCCATTAGTACCCCGGCCTGTTAGGCCGGGGTACTAATTGCTTTTTTTTTCTTTCTTTTCCGAAACATGTTTCGGAACAGAAAATAAATTAAAAAAAAGTAAAACAAAATGGCCGCCGGGAAAGGGAAAACGTAGTCCATTTTCCCTTTCCATGGCGGCCATCGGGAGCGGGCGCACGGGGAACACTCTGCTCCCAGCGCGTCCGCTCCTGAGAAAAGGAGAAAAAAGAAGGTAAGTGGGGTTGGGAGGGGGGGAGGGGATAGTTTGCAGGGGAGGGGGTTGGAGAAAAAAAAAACTTACCTGAGTCCACGGCGGGGGACGAAGGCAGCCTCCAGCCATGGGGAGGCTCGGAGCGGGGATTGCCCCGTTTCGAGCCTCCTCATTGGCTAAGGGGCCGCCACGCCCTCCGCCGGGAACCAAAGGCACGTACAACGTGCAAGGGATTCCAGGCCGGGTAATGCCCCGGCGAGGGCCAATCAGAATGCATGTTGCATTCTGGTTGACCCTCGCCGGGTACTAATAGAGGGCATCATGCGGATGTTAGTTCAACACAGAGGTGTATGGTCCCGTTAACGGATTAGATTTCCAGCTCTACCTTCTGGTTTTTCTTTTCCTTTTTTTTGCATGTTTAGGGGGTTGCTACCTGGGGTCTCATGGCTCCTTCAAAGGTGCTTGAAATTAGACATTTGAAGCAAAACATTATGATGAAGCCTCAACATAATATAACATGACTTAACCAGCTAGTGCAAAAGGAAACCGAAATACTATTCTCCTGCCACTCTCGGAAGGAGTGAATGAGTACATTCAGTAGTACTCAGGTAGATTCTAGCTAACGTGCATTAAGCTGTGTGGAAAAGAACACATTGATCTCAGCAGAACAAGACATCACACAACATGTTTCTACAGCTTAAAACATGACATGGCATAGCATAACATATCAAAGTGTAGCACATCAGAACCTAACTGAGTGTAGAACGTAACAGGGGAAGCATAATATAGCTCAGTGCAGGCAAATAGCAAAACATGTCACTGCTAAACAAGACTAATTCTGATCTTGGGTTTGACTGTTTTTAAGATGCACATGGCTGCTCTTTTGCAAGCCAAGAGCCTGCATCCTCAAAGGCAAGGGACTCCACCCCTCACACCTTTCCTTCTATTAAGAAATGCCATCCCTTCATTAATTATGATGCATTATCTGTGTTGACCAGAGGAAGGAACATTTGGGTCCTTTTTTGTGGGAGAGTGATGGTTCATCCTCTGAAATAACTGGTGGCTTCAATAAATGGAGTTACTTTTTAATTGTATTTATTTATTTATTTTATGTCACCAAACCCTAGGCTTGTGCTTCTGTGCAAATTTCTAAAGGACACACTGCATGCAATTGGCTCTGCATTGGTCAAACCTTTGAGTCTTCCACAGTGTCATGGAGAGCCAGAGCATGTTGCAGCCCTACCAAGAAAACAGGCGGCAAGGCCCTTCCACCTATTTCCCGAGGGTCCACAAACTACATTTAGGAGGAGTTGTGTAAGAAATCCGAATTTGCCAATTTTGCAACAGCTCCCTGAAAGAGTGGAAAACAACTTTGATTTCCTTGAGAGTGTTTCCTCAGTAATATCATGGTTACTCAAAGGATTTTTTAACCAAAACCCCGGGCTTGTGCTTCTGGGCAGAGTTCTTAAGGACACAAAGCCTGTCACTGGCTCTGCATTGGCCAGTCTTCCACAGTGTCATGGTGACCATGGCCATGTTGTAGTTCTACCAAGAAAACACAGGCGGTAAAGCTGTGTCACAGTTCTTCCTTAAGAGTTCATGTTGGGTCCGGTTGTAAGGGTGAGTAGTTCTGTTGGGCTAAAATCTTATTAGGTGTTCCATTGGAAAAACTGCTATTATGAGAGGACTGTGTCTGGCCTGGAAATGTGGATAGGATCACTTCCGGGAAGTCCATGTCTACAGTGTAGTCTCTGTAGGGTCAACTCAGGAATCATATACGGCAAATATTGTAACTGATCCAAGACATGGCTTATGTGTAGGGTTTCACATTTTCCTTTTACCCTCGCAGCATTCGCATTGTTCCAGGTAACCTGTCTAGCTCCTCCACAGCCACAGTGAAATATTAGTAGTTGTTTGGTGTAAAATAATTAAATACATGTTACATTAAAACATTTGAAACAGTGAATAACATAGAGGTGTAACCAGGTTTATATATATGACCTCATATGACACTATTGCATGTGTTCTGGGGCTCTTGCATCAGATTGTCTCCTCAATGGATAAAGAAGTAGGATTCAGGAGAGGCACTGGTAGCATTACAGGGTTTCCTCATAGACACACAGCGTGGGTTTAGCACATCACAACCAATTATTGGTCCTCATTACGATACTGGCGCTAAACCATGGCGCTATTAGCACCATGGTTGGTGCCGGTATCGTAACGAGTCCGCCAATGTTCAATGGGGAATTACCACCCCATTCCAAGGTTGGCGGGGCTGTAATTCCCCATTGAACATTGGCCCTTCCCCAATCCCATTTTTGCTCCATAGGGCTCAATGGGACTGGGGAAGGCGCTAAGTACAGTACCGCAAATTGCGGTACCGTACTTAGCACCAAGGTCCCTTTGCAGGTCCCTACTTTAACGGCTGGTCTGGACCAGCCGTTCAGGTCGGGTCCTGCAAAGGGACCTCGTAGTAAGGCACTAAGTGTTTAACGGCGCCGCAGCCTTTTACGGCGCCGTTAAACACTTAGCGCCAGGGTCCTAATGAGGGCAATTGTCTTTAAGAAGTGGGGGGTACTATATGTGTTCTATGGCAAGGATGTTGCCAAGTATTTCTATGACTGTGTTAATGCACGGCCCACACAGTCCATTCTACAATACTAGAACAAATATTCCAGTACTGTACTTAGAATATCCCTTGGTAAGAACAGTTCTACCTCTTCAGTGTAAACCAAATGGCCATGCGTGCAATTAGAAAACCAACATCTTGGGAGTCTAATATATTGTCTCTCATTTGGTTAGGCAAGATAACCCTATGGAATATTGTCATTACAGTGTTATAACATGAGGGAATATATTTCTGTAGATAAACAAGAGATTGGAGCTTACCAAGGGGACTAAATGGCAGTATCTGTGGGTGAAATCCCAAATGAGGGAGAATCCCTGTTGTGACTATGCAGGACCAATTCCAGACTGGGCTGTGGCAGCTTGAGAGGTCAGACACAGACAAGATCAGGATTGCAGTCATTTGGGGGTCAGAGTGTTTACTCTGGATTGCAGAATTCAAATGATCAAGAATCACCCCTGCAGATGTCCGGAAACGACCAGAGCTACTAATTAGATCCTCCCATGCAGAACTGCCCCTTGGTGATTCAGTGGTATATTGCTTGTCTAAAAAATGGAAAGGAAAAGGATCAGAGGAATGTGCTTTTGTGAAAGTGTTTCTTGCTCCATTATTCACAGAATCATGGTGTTCCCCACCCCAGCAGCATTGATACCCACAGATTTCAGGTTTAAAAACTAGCTAGGGCTGTTCCTCTTATCACAGGTTATTCATGTGGCTGTTCTGCAATTCTGCCAAGTTAAAATTGTATGTAGTGTGTCCTCTTCCTTTTTGGGAGACTAGATAGATTGTAGATAGATTGTAATGACAGGTCGTCACTGTAAAGAAACCACCGGTGGGGGGTGTCTGTACTCCTGCTCTCTATATGGCAGAGGAGAGGCACAGAGGACCCCAGCCAAGATTCTCTATTACGTAGCAATGGACGAGCCATCAAGGCCTAGCTTCTCAGGAAGTGATGCAGGCTGGTTCTTAAGTACAGTGTAGTCCCAAAGCCCCCACAAAGGAATGTCCACACACTGTATTAGCGAAAACACAGTCTTTATATAATTAAGGTTCAAGGTTATATACACAATCACAATAACTCACATTGTGCTCAGTTAATCTACAATGATAAATATATACACAGTTCTACGTGGTACCACAATTACTATGAGATGTCATTAAAGTGCATCAACTGTACTGTGGTCAAACATCACGCAAATCCATGAATAAAAGGAACCAACAATAGACATAGGAGTAAAGCAGTTGGTTAGAACAATAGGCAGAATACTGGCCTGATACCTAGACACAGTTCTGTATGAGGATCCTTCCACCTGGGCAACCTGTAAATAAAGATATAATACAAGCTCAGTCTACATATTGTTTCTATGAGTCTTATTTCCTTCTAAATAGTTCTACAACCCCATTGTATCTGGAATCGCAGAGTTCGACGATGGGTCGTCGACGGATCCTTCTTGAGCGGCTCCCTTTAAGGCAGGGGCCACGGATCATGGAGATCCCCCGAAGAACCGGGTAAACAACGGCGGCAAGGCAGCAGCTTCGGTCCTGGTGGTGCTCATCGACTATCAGTCGTGGACTTCCTGTGACGAAGAGGCATGCGGGGCACCTCAGCGTCGATTGATCGGGACCGCAAAGAGTCTATGAAGAACTTTGGCCCAGCACGGGCGTCGAGTCGTCCGGCTTCTCTGCGGTCGTCAGGTGGAGGGAAACACATCGTGGATGCTCCTCGGCACGTCGACGGCCCGGAATTTCTCAGGCGGGACAAAGCTGTCGACTGTGTGAACGAGAGCTTCCTTAGATTCAAATGTCTTAATCAGTGGGAGCATTGCGACTTGTCTCGTCGGTGGCTAGGCGTCAATCGGTTCCCGGTTCTGGCCAACACAGCTTCGACGGGGCTCCAGCAGTTATAGCGAACCTGTGAACCCTTGTCGACGACGGTGGACGGAATGTCCTGTGCTTCTCTTCGTTTTCCGCTGCGGTCCCCGTCTCCGGTCAGCAGCCTTTCGAGGATCGGACTTCCAGGGAGCTTCAGCGAAGGTTAGCGGTGCACCACACCCCTTCCCACACCCCTTCCCACACCAAGATGGTTCCAATACTTGCAGCAATACATGGGCTGGAGGACCTGATTGCAGCGCAGCAGCAACAACAACAGGCAGCACAGAGAAGACGCAGGAGGAGGAGGAGGAGGGCAAGACAGGCACAGCAAGCACCACCACGGCACCTAATCATACCACAGAGGCACCCACCAATCCCCAGGATCAGAGCCAGTCCATTTAACCTAACCCCAGAGCAGATACACACCCTGTACCGTCTGGACCGGGATACCATCACCAGCATCGTGGACATGATACACAACGACATTGTGAGCCTCATAGACATCTGAACTGCCATCCCCCCTCTACTCAAGGTGGTGACTGTGCTCCACTTCCTGGCCACAGGCACCTACCAGCATACAGTGGGGCAGATGCATGGCATCTCACAACCAGTATTCTCACGCACGCTGAACCAGGTACTTGATGCCCTCCTGAAGCATGCACCTGAACACATATTCATGCCACAGACTGCCCAGGAGATTGCAAACACCAAAGTTGGCTTATATTCACTGGCATGTGGAATTGGTGGTCCCACATCACAATGAAGTAGTCTACCGAAACAGGAAGCAATTCCACTCCATCAATGTCCAAATGGTATGTGACGCCAACAAGATAATCACACATTGCTGTGCCCGATTTCCCGGATCAACCCATGATTCCATGGTCCTGCGGAACTCAACTATCCCACGCTACATGGAGCGACAAGCCGGACAACGTTCGTGGCTACTTGGTGATTAGCAGGGCAAGCACATGGCAGTGTGATTAGGGGGGAGAGATACATACTCCAACTGGGTGTGATTGGGGGGGATACATACTCCAACTGGGTGTGATTGGGGGGGAGCGATACATACTCCAACTGGGTGTGATTGGGGGGGGAAGAGATACATACTCCAACTGGGTGTGATTGGGGGGGGGATATACATACTCGAAATGGGTGTAGCTTGTCATCCGTCGGACAAATGCACATACAGATGTACGCCAATGTCCATCTGGGAAGGCCGCAACGTACTTGAGATGAACGGACATGCAAGTATAAGCTACACAACATAGACGACAATACAGGTCTAGAAAAATTAAACATCCATCCACATCCACATTGCACAACATTACACGCCACAAAATACACAAATGTCATACATGCCGTCAAGATAGTCATACAGAATTAGTCCAGCACAACATCAATAATGCAATGTGCCCTTGAAAGCATACAAAGGGATCACCCCTAGCCATATCATTGCACCACACACCTATAGCACCACTGAAGTGATGCCTCTCAGCATGGCAACATCAATGTTGGAATGGCATAACACCAGCAGTGTGGTAACAAATCTGCCTGGGCCCAGGGACACCTAAGACCTGGCCTCACCCAGGACATGTCAATTACTTTTGGAGGCATTAATGGGGCATGTCTACTTGCAGGGTCGAGCTCACCTTTGCACATTGCAGTCACACAGACTATCTGCATGTATGCTGTTAATTGTGTGCTTCAATCACAATGCAAAGTCAATTTGTGTGATATGAACAGGCCGCTCTTGAGGTGAACAGTAACAGGACCCCATTCGTCCCCCCATACAGGTGATGCCGGCTATCCCCTGAAGAGGTGGCTCCTCACCCCTGTACGGAACCCACAGAACAGGCACGAAGAGGTATACAATCGTGCACATACCCGTACCTGCATTGTGATCGAGCAGACTTTTGGCCTTTTGAAGACACGGTTTAGGTGCATTAGCAGGTCTGGTGGCGCTCTCCTGTATGGCCATGAGAAGGTGGCCAAGATCACCATGGCATGTGTCATGCTGCACAATATGTGTATCAGACGGAATGTGCCACTGCCCCTGACGTTGAAATAGAAGCACCTGATGAGGATGATGATGGTGATGAGGACGGAGGTGAAGGGGATGCAGGTCATGCAAGAGGGGATGGCCAGGAGGGACGTGCTGTGAGACAGCATCTGATCAACTGAGTAACATGGTTTCGTACTGTCACATGGATATGTGTAGTAATGCACTGGTGTCTGTTTGGAAGCGCACAATGGACCCTAGCGTCAATAAAGTACACATACACAATGAAGAAGTCCAAGCCTGTGTTTTGTTCAAACACCAGTGTATTAAGGAACGTAAAGAAAAAAATGTGCATGTCCCCAAAAATCCCACCAGCCTTCCCCCACCCCCCACAACAGTCCCATAACACCCTTCCCCCACCCCACACAACAGTCCCATAACACCCTTCCCCCCACCCCCCACAACAGTTCCACATGTGTCTGCCACAATGTTTCCGTCCAGCCATGCACGCAGAGGCTTCACCATGCACTCCCTATTGGCCATTGCCAACACCAGCATTGGGAGGCTGCGTAGACGTGCGCCTGGTGGTGCGTGAGGAGCGGCGGAGGGGGCTTGTCTGTCTCGAACTGGCAGATGAGGAAGTGGCAGACTGTCCTGGTGGTGGTGGTGGGAATTGGCAGTCCAATGCGTCCGCTATCCGTGTGAGGACCTCCCTGACTCGGATAATCTCCCCACACAGCCTGTCTGTACATGCCTCCATCCCCTCCCTGGAGTGCCTTGCTGTCTCCGTAATCTCTGCCCTGAGACGGGCAGCCTCCTCCACATGCTGCCCAACCAGAACAGTTATTTCCTGTTGCCGCTGGCTGATGCTGGCCAGGTCCAGGGCAGTGTTGGGTTCTGGTGGTGTGGCTGCTGTGCCCTGGGATGCTACCAGGTCAACAGATGAAGCCACCGGGGGCTACTAAAAGCTCCCATATTCTCATCGCCAGTGACATTAGACCCAGGTGTCTGCTGTGGTGATGGCTCGGGGGCTCCAGGGGGGGTTGGGGTGTGCATCTCCATGTGGAAGTGGTTGTGTCCTCCACATCTGATAGTGGTGCAGTGGCTGCCGCCTCTCCTGCGGAACTAGCTGCAGCTGAGGGTGGGCCCTCCGTGGCTGGGATTGGTGGTGGTGGGTTAACCTCCGGAGGTGGGGCAGTTGTTGGTGGTGTGGCAACTTGTGTCTTGGAAGTGGCGCTCCACCAATGTTTCACACTCTTCATCTGGACCCTTCTACCTTTGCCCCTTGATGTTGTGGGGGTGTCCTCTGTGTCCTGTGCCCTTGTTTTCTTATGCGCAGGGGGAGCCTGAGATGCATTGCCAGCATCCTCACTGTCTGTATGTGAGCCTGTCGGGTACAAGAAGGGGGATGGCATTGGTTACGGTTCTATGTACTTAATGCAGTATACATCAATAATACAGTTGTGGGAATTTTGACTACATTGTAAAGGATGTCAGTTCAGTGGCTCATCCATGCATGGTTGTGTGTGGCACTTGTCTCTGGTGATGTGTGCATGTGTGTGTGTGTTTGGGTCTGACACTGACATGGCCAGGGTGTGATGCATGTGTGGATATTTGGCCATCCATGAGGTGATTCTGGGCTCACATTTGGGGGGACCAGTAGATTCACATTGCATGCTTTCATGTGTACACCTCCATCTGAAGTGGTTGCCACGCCATGCTCCATCGTCCCGACTCCCTCTATGCATTCCACTGCAATGAGGTTGGCGCAGGTCTCCTCCCATTCTTTCAGTTTTATGGGCGACCCAGATCCACCTGCTGTGGCAATGTTGTGGTTTTCTGCAAGGATGCTTCTCACCCGGAGTCTGAGGTCATCCCACCTCTTTCGGCACTCACGCACATTGCGGGTGGTGGTGCCCACAGCACTGACTTTCAATGCAACCTCAGCCCAGATTGCCTTCTTTTTGATGAGTGTCTCCCGCCGCATGTCGCTGACAAAGACCACGGCGGCATTGTCAGCTAGGGTCTGGGTCAGCATTAATAGCTCCTCTGAGGTAAATTTTTCTTTCCGCTGCCGGTCGGTGGTTTTTATTAATGCCTTGGGCATGTCGAGGATGTCCCTGTGGATTTCCTACTGCAAGCTACTCCAAACAGGTCCAGGGGGCAGAGGATGGCAATGGATTGTGTTTTTAAAGATGGCCGCCATGCTCTTTCCCATTCCTGTGCGATGATGCTATTTCCGGTTCCGCAATTTAACGGTCACCGCTAATAGTGGTGACCGCTATTTGCATGCAGCGTGAGGGCGGAGGTGCTATCTGCACTTTCGTTGAAGGTGGTAAGAGACTTTTTGGGGACTTTAGCGGCATGGCGGTAGGGTCATTACCGGCATGGCGCTATGCTCGTGTTTGCGTACTCGTAATGGTACGCTATTAGCGCCCTCTTGTGAGGGCGGACACATTAAGAGCGCCATGCCGGTAATTTCAGATTTTTAGCGCACAACGTGTAATGAGGTAGTGATCGAGAAAGTCAACAACATGTTGAAAGGCAATATTATTGAACCATCCAACAGCCCCTGGTGCTCTCCTATCGTGTTATGATATGATATGATATGATATGGCATTAATAACGCACCTATACACAAGTGTTTCAAGGCGCGACGAGGCAAGGGAGGGGAACAGAGGGAAGACAGATACAGCAATCCTAATAGGCCGGGTGACATTCAGATCATGCAAGTGCAAGGGAGGGCGGGAAGGGCAAAAGTGTGGGGGGGAAAGGAGAGGGGGCAGTGCAGTTCATGGGATAACAGTAAATAAATATAATAAATAAAAGTGCAGCCAGCTGGTGGCAAGTGCCGGATTAAATGCAGACATCAGGTGTCAAGTGCTAGAAGGGGCTGAAGGGATACAGAAACAGTCCCTGAGTGCAAGGGTTGCCAGGGGGCAGTGCAGGTGTGCAACTGGCGGGAGGGGACATGGGCAAGAGATCAGAAGGGTAGCCAGCTAACCAGTGCAGTTTCAGAATCAGCCAGGAGATCAGCAGTGGAAAAGAGGAGAGAAAGCAGAAGCGAAGAGGAAGGACTTGAGGTGCTTCTGGAACCAGAGATGGTTCTCCTCAAGTTTCAGAGAGGCAGGGAGGCTGTTCCAGAGGGAGGCCCCTGCAGAATAAAGAGACCTACCACCAACTCGCTGCTTGGAGAGGCGACTAACCCTGAGGGAGTTGGGGGCGGATGAGCGAAGAGCTCGGGAAGGAAGATATTTAGGAAGAGAGAGTTGAAGGTATTGTTGCCCCAGGACCTAGAAGGCCATGTGGACAATGCAGAGGGTTTTGAACTCAATCCTCGCCGCCACTGGGAGCCAATGCAAATATTTCAGTCCTGAAGAGATACGATCCCTGGGCTTGAGGCCAAGGACAAGTCTTGCAGTCCTATTTTGGATGAGTTGCAGAGGGCGGAGGGTAGAGGCAGGAACATTTATAAAGGCGCTGTTGCAGTAGTACAGCCTAGAGAGAACCAAAGGTCTGGAGAGAGTGAGCTTCTGGGGGAAGGAGAGGAAAGGAAGAATACCTCTGAGGAGGTGCAGCTTGTAATGTAACTTCTTAAAGACTTCAGAGATATGAGGAGAGAAGGATAGTGTGGAGTCGAAGATGACCCCAAGGTTTTTAGCCTCACAGGTGGGAGCAGGAAGATGGCCAAGAGAGGCCGGCCAGAGAGTGACAGGAAAGGAGGGAGCAGGTGTACCGATGAGGAGAATCTCGGTCTTACTGGCATTAAGGCAGAGATCATTGGCGGCACACCACTCCTGGTTGGCAGACAGTCAGAGATTAGAGAAGGAGAAGAGGTGGCAGAAGAGAGCCTGAAAATGAGTTGAGTGTCATTCGCATAGCACTGAAAGTTGGGGCAGAGAGCGGCAATGCGGTGGGCAAGAAGTGCCAGGTATTGGTTGAACAGCCAGGGAGAGAGGATAGACCCCTGGGGAACACCACAGGTAGAGATGGAGATAGAGCAGAGGGAGAAGGTTGGACCTGGGAGGGTCGATCGGAGAGGAAGGAGGTCAGCCAAGCCAGGGCCTGATCAGTGATGCCCAGGGTATCACGGAGACGGTTGAGCAGGATGGCATGGTTGACCGTGTCAAAGGCAGAAGAGAGGTCAAGTAAGGTGAGGACACAGGGGGTGTTGGAATCAAGTTTGGAGAGCAGGTCTTCACGGATGTTCAGGAGAGCAGTTTCTGTGCTTCTGACAGCTCTGAAGCCAGACTGATGGTCATGTAGGCAACCAACAGATTCAGAGTGAAGATTAATTTTCCAGGAGTTTGCCTAGGAAAGGAGTGACAGGGATTGAACGATAGTTAGCCGGGCAGGAGGGGTCGGCAGAGGGTTTCTTAAGAAGAGGGTGCACAAGGGAGTCCTTCAAGGGGGAGGGGAAGACTCTGTGGCGAATGTGTTTGCAGAAATCAGCCAGAGCAGGAGCCAGGGTGTCAATGTGGTCCTTGATGGTTTTGGAGGAAAAGGGGTGAACCTGTTTTGACGAGAATTTCATAGATCGGACTTGTCTAGAAACCTTGTCTGAGGAGAACAGGGGAGAGGCAGAGAAGGAGGGAGGAGAGGTGGCCGAAGAAGGGCAAGAGGAAGAGCAGGGAGTAGAGGGGGGAGCAGGATGTCCTGAATTTTGAGATGAAATGAGAAGCCAGGGCCGTGCAAAGGGCCTGGGAGGGGACAGGAGAGGTAGAGACTGCAGCAGGACTGGCCAGCTCCTTGCAGATATTAAAGATTTTGACAGAGTTGTTAGATGCCACAGAGACTTGGGCTTGGATGTGGGCTCTCTTCTAGGTGCGAAGAGAGAGCCGGTATTGCCTTTGGAACAGGCGGCAGGCCAGTTTGTCAGAGGATGAACCGGAAGCACGCCATTTCCTCTCAGCCACCCTGCACTTGCGTTTAAGGGTGATGAGGTCAGAGTCTTACCAAGAGTTGCACTTGGCTTTGGGCTTCAAGTGGAAGATCAAGAGTATCAGATATAGCATAGTGGAGCATGGAGAGGATGTGTCAGGGTGGGAGTCAGCCGGAGGGTGGGTGAGAAAGCCTCAACTGACACACTCTTCCTTCGTCGTATAAGCGAGAAAGTAGGTGGCAGTGCTGGAGTTGGCTTGGCCTGAGGGGTAGAGAGAGTAAGATGGGAGGAAAGGAGAAAGTGATCACTCCAGGAGAGGAATGATGAGAGGGATCAAAAGGGGAAGGTCTAAGGAGATCAGAACATCCAGAGTGTGACCTACAGAGTGATTCGGGCCACAGGGGAGAATAGAGAGTGAGAGAGAGTTGCAGAGGTCACGAAAGAGTCCCAGAAGAAAGAATATGTACAACAAATTTGAACATTTAATTTCTTCTCTTTGGATTTTTACACAAGCTTTATGAGCACTCTATGTTCTGTCATACACCAATCAAATGTGAATTCTTTGATCCACCAATGTACACCCAGTTACAAGGTCCAAGTCTATCTAGGGACTTAACTATTAATATAATTTTGGATTAAGTGTTATAACCATTTGCAAAAAAATCAGGATTGTTGATTTTATGATATTGTAATGACTATTATTAGATTGTGATTTGAATTCTTCTTTTCAATTCTGTGAATTCTTTATTTTCAGAAACCCTGTCTTATTAGGATTAGTGTCAGGATCACATAGACCCATGATTGTGGATCCTCAACTTAAGAGATCCGAAGGTATGACTGAAAATAGCCCAAATGTATGGGTCTATTCAGTGAGTCACATTTTTTTTCCTTTGAGAACAATACAGAGGTACACTCTTTTGTTGATATGGCTAGGAAAATAAAGCTATTTTGTGATAATGTGCACTGCACTAGCACATTTGTACGTGTATAAATGATCCAAGATAACTGGCAGCTAAGCCCTGCATGCAAGGTCAAATACAGCACCTGGAGACCTAAGAATGGTCTCAAGGGTCTTGTTAAATCGTTCAACTAATCTGTCATTTGGGGATGGTAAATGGGCGGTTATATGAAGTACCTCTTTTACTTCCCCCATGAGCTTACTCATAAAGGTGGTACCCTGGTCCGTTAACATTTCTTTAGGGAAGCCCACTCGAGAGAAGAAGGGAAGTAAATGCGCGTGTATCTGCTGGGTGATATTATTGCTCAGGGGAAATGCCTCCCGGTATCGGGTGGCATAGTCGAGTATCACTAACACCTATCTGTTCCCTTAGATTTTTCAAGGGGCCCAATAATATCCATCCCAATCCACGAGAATGGTACTTCGTTGATGGATAATGCATTTAAGGGGGCTGGTGATGATAAGTGAGTACTGGTACGCTGACATATTTCATTAGGCTGGATGACATTTTTTGTGTTACCATGTATCCCTGGCTAGTAGAATTTATTGGCCGGTGAGCCTGAGTTTTGGCTTGGCCTAAATGTCCTCCTGTAAGATGACCTAATCAGTGCTCAGCAGTTTCAGCTTATTTTGGGTATTGCATGGTTAGAAGAACATAACCCACACATTGATTGGCACCAAAGGACCTTGACCTTCGCAGAGACATGCAAGAGCTTGTGTTACAAAGTAGAAGATGACTCAGGTAATCTGGTACAGGCCGGAGGAAACGTCTGCCCTGCCTTGGGGTTGTTGGGCATTCTGCCTCCTGAGTATCAAGACTTCCAGGACGTATTTGAAAAGGAACAAGCCAACATCTTGCCACCGCATCGACCATATGATTGCCAGATTGATCTCATTGCCGGATCCCAAGCTCTGTGCAATCAGATTTACTCTCTGACGGAACAGGAGAACACTCATTTGATGTCATATCTTGACCAGTACCTCGTTAACGGATTTATTCGACCTCTCCCCTCCTCTTTGTGCCTAAGAAGGAAGGCGACCTTCGTACCTGCATTGATTATCACGCTCTTAATCAGATCACAGTAAAGAACAGATATCCGCTTCCACTAATTCCGGTGTTGTCGGATCAGGTCAAGCAAGCTCAAATATTTACCAAGTTAGACCTCCGGGGGGCCTACCATCTGGTGCGGGTTAAGAAACATGATGAGTGGAAAACCGCATTCTGCACCAGCTATGGTCTATATGAATATCAAGTGATGCCCTTTGGCAACACTACTGCAGCCTTCCAGAGTTTCATGAATGACGTGCTACGAGAGTTGTTGGATGTTTGCGCAGTGGTGTACATAGATGATATCTTAATTTACTCAGCCACATTCCACAATCACATTTCTCATGTTCGAGCTGTTCTTACCAAATTACAGCAACATCAGTTGTACTTTAAGTTAGAGAAGTGCTCTTTCCATGTTACGCAAGTGGAGTTCCTGGGATTTGTTCTATCGCAAAAAGGAATTCAGATGGATAATCGAAAAGTTCAAGCGATCCTTACCTGCCTATCTCCTATGTCAGTAAAAGGAGTCCAAAGTTTCCTGTGATTTTCCCATTTCTATGGGTGTTTTGTACCCGGTTTCTCTCAACTGGTACATCCTATTATCTTGTTACTTCGAAAGCACAGAAAGTTCGACTGGATAGTCGAGGCTGAAGAGGTGTTCAAAGCATTGAATAACAAGTTCACTATAGCTCTGGTGTTACAACACCCACAACCTGATTTGCCATTTGTGGTGGAGACCGATGCTTCTAGTGTCGCTATGGGAGCAGTACTGTCACAAAAGAATCCAGAGACAGGACAGTTGCATCCAGTGGCCTTTTGGTCTAAGAAGTTTTCCGCAGCAGAATTAAATTATACTATCACCGACAAAGAGTTACTGGCTATCAAAGCTGGACTCAAAGAGGGGAGACATCACCTGTTAGGAGCTCGACACACCATCACTGTCATTATTGACCATTGGAATTTGTAATATCTGTGTTCAGCACAGTCTTCTCGGCAGCTCCGCTGGGCTCTGCTCTTTGCAGAATATGACTTTTTTCATCACTTACCGCCCTGGGTTGTCTAACGGCAAGGCAGATGCCTTATCACGCATTGGAGAAGGTGATGTCTATGTTGCCACCGACCCAGTGAATATCATACCTGGAGAAAGACTGCTTGGACTTTTCAGTGCTACAGACTCTTCCTTAGAAGAATTGAAAGCAAAGATTTGACTCAATATGACAGACACAAAGTTGGAAGTCTGGGGGGCTAAAATGCCTCTGTTTTCTCTCCAGGATAATTTACAGGATATCCAAGGACACTTATATCTGCCCACACAGGCTTTGCAAGAAAAGGTCTTAACCGACTACTATGGCGCTCTGGTGGAGGGTCATCCAGGAATAGCTAAAACCACAGTGAAAATCAGGCGATTGTTCTGGTGGCTGACATGGCGTAAGGATATCAGTACTTTTGTTCAGACCTGTGCACCCAGAATAAGTCTCAAAAGCAAAAATCTGCTGGATTCCTTCAACCATTAGCCGTTCCACCAGCACCATGGCACACCATCTCTATGGATCTTTTTTCACAGAATTGTCACCTTGTTCTGCTTTTAACACGATATTGGTGGTAGTGACCATGTTCTCCAAGATGGCTCACTTTGTAGCCCTGAAAGGGATTCTGTCAGTGACAGCCTTGCTAAGATCTTTTTGGAACACGTTGTACAACTTCATGGGTTCCCATTGGCGGCGTTGTCGGATAGAGGAAGCCAATTTGTGTCCAAGTTTTGGAAAAGATGTTGTGAAATGACCAAGATAGAGGTGCGTTTATCTACTAGCCATCACCCGCAGACCGATGGACAAACGGAACAAACTAATCAAACTCTGCAACAGTATTTCTGGTGCGTCCTACATAAAACAGATCACACCTTGTTGGATCTTCTTTGGATTGCCGAGTACGCTTATAATATTTCAGTGCATACATCTACAGGATTTGCAATTTTTTTTACACCTTGTACTGTTGTCACCCACGGATTTCCGATCCACCTGCATCTTTGGAGATGCCTGCGGTACAAAAGCTACATGAAAACATTGCCCAAGTTAAGAATGGGCCTTGACTCCCCTGATTGCAGCAAAAGAGAGTCAGAAAACATTTGACGACAAGCACCGAAGAAACGCTCCGAGATATCAAGTGGGAGACAAGCTTCGATTAGCTTCCAAACACATCGCATTGAAAGGGCCAAGAAAATTTCATCCCAGATTTTTGGGCCATTTTTCTCGTTGAAGCAATCATCAATCCAGTAGCTATGAAGTTGTCCCTCCCCTCCAATATGAGGATGCACCCGGTGTGTCATGTCTCATTACTGAAACCTGTTTGTCCAGGAACACAAGTGCAAAAACCTCCAGCCCAGTGATTATAGAGGGAGATCCTAAGTTTGCAGTGAAAGACATTTTAGACTCTAAGGTAGTCAGAAGGAAATTGTTTTACCTGGTGGATTGGGAGGGATATGGCCCACAGGTTAGAACTTGGGAGTCTAGTACTGACATTCATGCCCCCCGCTAGTTAAAAGATTTCACCAGAATCATCCGACTAAACCAGGACCAGAAAGTCCATCCTTGGGAGGGGCCGTGGGGGGCAAAACTGTCATGATCACGAACAAAGACCCCTAGGTTGGGACATTCACAACAGTGCAGCAGGACTACCACGAGTAACTATGTAGGTGACAGATGGGTCCTGGCCTGGTGTGCTAGGCATTCCTCATACTTTTCACACACACATTAGGTGAACTCATAGAAATCCACAGGTTTGGTGTTCCCCCAAGATGGCAGTATTATGAGCCGCTGGCTGGATTGCACGTAAGACCAGTAGTTGGGCATACAGCCTATTTAAGCCCCGCCCGCGCGTTCAAACATGGTTCACATTGTTTCTACTAACAGCGGCTCACAGCTTACCAACGCCCCTGTTCACATACCTGTAACGAAAAATAGAAGATACGTTTAAAGACTTGTGAATTTACTAGAAAATACACAGACTACAGAACTATAGTTACCTGATACCATTTCCGAGGAAGTTGTTTCCTGACTGTCAAAATTTTCCCTGAATTCTGCGGCTGGGTTCTGCAACATTTCCTCGGCGCCTGTGTCAGAACGCGGGTGCCAACTCTGAATCCTGTGAAAACCTGAAAAGACAAGGTACAGACATTAATTTTCAAGCAACTTGCAACACGCTTATGCATACCTCAGCATTCCAATAACTTTTTCAGCTTCTTAGAGACTTTGTTGCACGTTGCCTCCCTTGGGGAAGAAGACACATGACTCCACGTGAGTTGTGAGGACCAAGCTGTGCCATTTTCAGTAACATGCTCAGACTTCCGTAACACTCGCTTCGCTCCAAAAAGTCGTGTTTTCATCACCTGCAAATAAAGAAGATATAAGACATCCAATTAACCATTGCAGAGACAAGTAGCTTTCCACAGCTCACATTCCAACTACAACAAGACTCAAGATTTTGCAACAAATCCAACAAAGAACTAAAGATACTCACCCAGACGAGGCTGCACCTTACAATGCAGTTAGGCAGTCCAATTCCTCAGTGCCAAGAACTGCAGCCGCCTCACCAATGACTTGCGCCTCTGTTAAAGAAGCAGGACATAGAGCCTACTAATTATCACCCACAGGTGAGAGTAATGTTAAACCTGAGTCCTGGGGAAAAACACTATAGAGTGGGAAGGGGTAGAAAGTCCTGACTTGTGTTCCAACCTGATGGACGTTCGGGGAGGTGTAATAAGAACAAGATCTGTGGGGATGAGATGCCTTTCTTCTGGCTGGATGTTTTCTGTCCGGCTACTACAAAGATCAAACCCAACAGACCCTTTAGTGGCCACTCTGGGGTTGGAGGCTCTGTCACTTAACTTCCCATATTTCAGGGTCCCCCAACTTGTTTCAGTTGAGTTGCATCCCACCCCTAACACCATATGTGAGACAGGCATGGTATCAAGAGAGACACAGAATCAAACATATTAGTTTCAAAACCTTTATTTACTAAGGTTCCTGGGTTGATGTTATGCCTAACTGGTCCTAACACTAAAGGAATGGTTCCCTTAACTGATGCTTCGAAGGGCCATTGAAGTCTAAAAGTCCAAAGTAAAAGTCTGTCTGTGTCCAAACCTATGCTTGCCCTCACTCTTTGCCAAAATGTGTTAGGAAGTCTCTTAACAGAAAGATATATTGGTCCAACAGAAAATAGGAAACCAAGATTGGTTTCAGGTGATTTTCTCACCATGCGTGGGTTGGTCAGCTTCCCAAAAATGAGTTCAATCAAAAAGGGCTGTTCATCAGACCTTCTCCACAGTTCTTCCTACAGTCTTACACCTTTAATGTCTTAAGTTCCTTGGGAATCCCTTCCCAAGCAGTAGCCCTTCCAAGTTCTAAAACACTTTCAAAAGAAATATACACAGTTTCTCTCAAAGCTTCTCAGGGTCCCCTTCCCCAAGCTTTAACTCCATTAGCATCAAAAACCAATAAGTATTCAACTTTGTTAGGCCTCTCAGGATTCCCTCCCCTAAGCTTAGGCCCCTCTTCTACAAGCTTCATTTCTTCAGTTTCACAAAATAATAGGTATTATACTTTTTTACGCCGCTCAGGTTTCCCCGTCCCCAAGCTTAGGCCCCTCTTAGATTCAGACACAAGGTCAGCGTGTCAGGATGTACCTTTCCTTTCATATCCGGTTCTTTCATACACATCTCACTTATGGGGTACAATCAGTGACTTTCGAAACCACCAGATTCTTTGCTCCTCCTAGGTGTGACCACTCTGATCTGCATCCCCTCTCTTTATTCCTTGCTCTTCCTTTTTAACCTTTCACCTTCAAGCGCATCCTGCACCCCTTCTTGTTCTTTTTTCCTTTGCACACTTGTACCTTTCTTGCTTTCTCGTGCACACTTGCGCTTTGCTTTTTTTTGTGCACTTTCCTAATGTCTATCTATATTCTTGTGCTTTCTGTCTCTTCTATATTTCCTTTTCACTTATCAGCTCCTTGCCGCTCTTCAAGCTGTCTCTCACTTTCCTTCACCTTTTTCGCTCTGTGCCTCTTTACAAGCTTTCTCTCGCTTTTCCACTCCATGCCACTTTAATAACTGTTTCTTTCTTCCTCTCTGCTCCTGTCAATTGCTTGCTTCTGTGACATGAAACTCACTGGGCAACCTTGTCTTGATGAGTGGTCCCTCTGGTTACACAGGGTTGATGTCAAGGTTTCACTTCCTGCCCCTCAGGCACCATTGGGACAGGCACAAGTCCTGGGGGAACAAGCACTTTTCTGACCGCCAACAGCATGATGCAGGGTGCCTCGCACCGGCTCCTTGGAGACATGGCTCCTTAGTGTGAGAAACCTGAAGGTGTCTCACCCGCTAGTCCCGGGGATCTGTCATCCAGGTAGCCAGGACATGGCCATCGCTTTTTGATCCAGTTCCTGGGGATGGACCAGTGCGGGAGGATCACCTGGATGAGGGGTCCTCAGTGAGTGGAGGTGGGACACTGGAAGGTGAGACGCGGTATCCCTTTCCTTGTAACACCTTTACCCACCCTACCAGGTAGGATGCCTATGAATTCAGCCCCCAACCCCTTTCCTGTGACAAACACTTTCTGAAGGACAGGTCACTGTGAGCGACAACAAACTAAAACCTGAGCCGTATACCTGACATGTCCCAACACAAGGGTCAGGCAGAGTCAGGCAAATATGAATAATTACACACACCTGACTTCCATCACACTTCCCCATACAAAAAAGGCAGAACACAAAGAACACTCTGAGCAAGGCAAAACGCACAAGGAAACAGCAGTTCTGAGATGGCAGTTTAATACGAGGAGAAAGACGGCGTGACCAGAGAAGGTTACAAGGAGGGAATTGCCATTGGCCTTTTCAGAGGAAAGAGACCGCTACTTTCATGAAGCCTCGAGGACAAGAAACATAAGACCAAGAGATAAACCGGAAGAAAGCTGCATTGTGTGTAGACGCCACCCAGGGCTTTCCCGTATCGACAGCCGAGGCAGGGAGGAGAGATTGCTGCTATGGTACTGTCCTTGGCTCCGACAAGAAAGCTGCCCTGATAAAGTCAGCACAGCCGGTGAGTCAGGGAGACTGATAGCAAACCGGTCTGTGTTAGAACCAAAATTGTGGCAACATTGTATGAAGAAATTGACAGGAAACAAAATAAAAGGCGTGCATGGCCAGCAACGCAAGTGTAATTGAGGATCCAAGGAATATTTGAACTTTGTATACGAAGGGAAATACCATATACAGAGTGGTCCGGTGCCATGTGGGTGCCCATTTGAAAGCCTCTGCACGGTATCCAACAATAAGGAGTAAGATTTGTGAATTGTGAATTCGAAGTGGTCCTGCAACGGGTCAAGCCAAACCCTGTGTACATTCAAAAGTCTTTTGATAACTAATGTGAACTGTAATTGGTCTGAGCCCGGCTGAGGGAGACTAATTTTGAGAAGGGGATCTGAGCACGGATGCGGGTGAACCGGGGTGAACCGTGAGTCACCGACCTATGTGAATATTTGAAAAGGAAATGTTTCGCATCAGGCCCTCTGAATCAAGAGACTTTGATTACGTAAGAGACTTGGGCATAGAAGGCCCTGATGCTTGTAATGGAACTGTGTGCTCGTTTTGAAGAAGCCCAAGAGTGTGCTATGCTCGGGTGAACCGCCTTGTCCTGTGCTGAAAACGTGGGGAAGGGAGGCCAGCGGGCTACACATCCTGACTTATCATTTTGTGAACACTTCTTTCTTTTCCATGAACATTTTCCAACACTATTTTGTAAATTAGCAGTAAGGATTGGCAATTGTTTTTTTTTTTAGTATAGGCCCTTTTATTTTGACGAGACTCCAGTAGGACTGCATTATTATTATTTGATGGTTGTAGCTTGCGACCCATCTTAGATTTAGGTTTAGATAGGCATTCATCACACTCTTAGAAAATGGTTCAGTAAACACCCTTGACTGTGGTCACTTGTGTGTGTCTTTCCTTGATACCATGCCTTCCTTACACTAGCCACACTGCAGCCCCTTCCAAACACTGGACCAGTGTCGCGGTACGCTATCCTCCTCCAGGCTTCGGGTCCTGCTGATTTCTGCTTCTTGGCCTCTCTGGTCCAGACAACAACCCCAGCTTACTCTCTCCTCTGTGAAAAACCACATCTTTTATAATTGAACGAACAGTCAAGTGGAGTCAGGTGTGAGTGGTCATTATCAAATGCCCGACCCTGCCCGACTCTATTAGTGGGACAACTTGAGTTCTTTCTATAGTAGGTTTCCCTTATTTTCACCATGTTTCTATGGGTAATCCTCACTGATTGTAGTTGCCTCTTCCTCGTCTCAGTATTTGTTGCAAATGAGGAGTGGGTGATGGGGTGAGAATTAAAATACCCCATGAAGGCTGAAGGAGAGTGGGTTGGGGTATTATTGGGAATGGGGGAATACCATGTCTCACCCTTGGGTATCCTCCCAATCCATTGTGACCCTCCACTCAGGTGATCCTCCCTCGCTTGTCCACCTCCAGCTTCAGGATCCAAAAGCGATGGCCCTTCCCTGGCCTCCTGAATGGAAGGTCCTGAGGGAGTAGGTGGGAGAATACCGTCAGGTTTCTCACAGTATGTGTAAGTGGTTGTCTCTATATCAGTGAATTGAGTTTTCTTATCTGGTTCATTACATGACACTAGTCCTGTTTACTTGTGTCTGTCAGATTCTCCTTTTTTTACATTTTTTTTATTTGATTTGGCTGAATTTAATCAACCTTTCAAAATTTAATTTAAAACAGATCATAATACAAAAAGCATACAAAAAGCATTCACAAGACAATCACATGCTTATGTTAAAAGTTAGTTACAATACAAATTCGTTACAATGATCTCATAATAGAACATTAAAGGGATAAAAAAGAACACAGATAAAAGAAGAAAAAACAACAAGAAACAATCATTAGCAGACAATGTCACTCTAATTTATCTTTCCCTTTTTTCAGTTTCTTCTTCTTCCAAATGTAGGCTATACAAGAAGTTAACCGCTGCAATCTGTATTGCCATATTATTACAGCCCAGCACTACTGCCCAGCATTCGGTTTGTGATAGGATCCCCAAATATTCACAATGTCTTGTGAAGAAGATTTCGCGTTTGGACCTAAGCATTGTACATTCCGTGATCAAGTGAGTAAGAGTTTCAGGAATAGTATCAATTTTGCAAAAACAACATAAATTTTGGTCTTTACTCGCAAGACATCGTCTTGTTTTTATGTCGTTTGTGATCCACAAATTGAGGCGGAGTCGTAAGATGCCAATACGATATTTCGGAGCAGGGCAACGTATCAAATACAGTGATAAAATGCCTGCCCTTTTCGGAGGAAAACACAATGTGTCACCATCGCGGAATGTCAAACACTGCTCATAAGTGTTGATCCAATCCAATTGATGTATCTTAGATTTTGCTTTATCAGGATTGTTCAACAACAGATCAATCTATTATGTCAGCTTTAGCTAGGATATAGATTTTCTCTAACCAATTACTTACAAAAACATGTTTGGCAGAAAACAGATGATATGAGAGTTTTTTTAATAGGACCTCCTCCTTTGATGACAACAGGCATTTTCTAAATAAGACACACAGGCGCCAGCTGTAATGGGCTTGGAGAGAAAGTAGCCCAAGCTCATATCGCATCCATGCAATGGGTGTACATTGTGGCAGATGGAGCACAGATCGCCAAAATTTAGCTTCCCATTGATTAAATTTAAATGGGGATTCAGTTTGCATTGACTCTAACCCATATAGTAATATCGGGACGATTTTTTTTGGTCAAGAAGTGCCACACCGGCAAGATCGAAAATGTGCGGAATTTATGCATGATGATGCGTGCTTGAGATATGGCTGATGTTAACTTAGTCTCTACCCGTTCCAGCTGTCCCTGCCCTTTACACTTACCATTGAAAACCATTCCCAGATAGCAATAGTTCAGAACTACCTGAATTGGAATGGAGCCAATGGTCCAAACAAACGAAAGAGGCGCTAAACGTCTGGGTGAGTATTGTACAATTTGTGTTTTGGAGGAGTTAATTGATAATTCATTTACCTTAACATACTCTTGAAACGCATTAAGTAGGCGTTGTAGGCCAACTTGGGTTCTTGAGATAAGGACCAAATCGTCAGCGTACATTAGCGCTTGTATTTGGGCATTTTTTATTTTAGGGGAGTCTGAAATGATTTTTGACAGGGAGTCTTTGACATCATGAATATAGTAATTGAAAACTGCAGAGGCCAGTGAGCATCCTTGCTTTAAACCTTGATAGGTTGGAATTTTTTCTGTTAACAGCCCATCCGCAGTAATTCTGATACAAACTGATGTCTCGTGATGTAGTGAAAAGATGATATCATATAAAGTGGAAGGACAATTGTCTCTGAGTAGCTTTCCTAGTAAGAGACATCGACTAACAGAATCAAATGCTGCGTTTAAATCAATGAACCCAAAAAAACCTGCTGCTTGCTTTCCTGACAATGTGCTTTTATGGCATTAAGGGTCAGTAAATTGATGTTCGTCCCTATTCCCGCGATAAAATCTGTCTGATTTGGGTCGTGATGATTACTGGTCCGTGTCCAACTGTTGAATTCACGGAGTACTAGCCTGGTAAATATCTTGCCTGGAGCATCTAACAGCGCTATTGGGCGATAATTAGCTGGAACAGTTCGATCGCCTTTTTTGAAAATGGGAATGATAATGGAAGATTTCCATGAGGAAGGTACATTGCGTGTCTGTAGTATGTCTGAAAAAATTAATTATTCGTCCAAATTTGAGGGTGTGTTTTAAACATTTGGTTAGATAACCCGTCAGGGCCTTCTGCTCTAGAGCAGTTTATTTTCTGTATAATGTTAAATATTGTGTTATGTGCTACATCTACCTGCCAAGTCGATGTTTGAGATCGGTGTATAGGAGCGACTGGCACATTGGGAATCAGCATATACACCATTTAGTTGGGCGTCAGCTTGTTGATGACAGGTGTGATTATTTAGCAAATACCGCATACCAGAGGAGTTTTTGTTATGCATTGCATGGGCCATGGCTTCGCTATCTTGTTGGAATGTAATCGACTTTCTACCACGTAGCCAATTCTTATATTTGCATTTCGCAGTTTTCAAATCTTGCCACTTGGAAGTTGACATAGAAGTGAGAATTTGTCTTTTAAGCGCCCTAAATTCAGCTCTTTTTTTTGCGATAGTGGAGTCAAAGGCATGTGGATGTCTAATAATATTACCTTTCGGGATTGTTACTGTTTGAGCAAACGCATGTAGCAAGTCGGTATACTGTTTTCTATCTAGGACATTTGAGTTGTCATTAACCAGATGCTCGAGCTGGCTCAATGAACGATGATTCCACTTCAGGCGTGAACGTGAGCTATTGACTCCTAAGGATGCATGATAATGGGCCCCACTTCGTTTAGGCATATGTGGGAATTTTAGCGTGAGGATCAATAAACTATGGTCACTCATTGGATGTTCTTTGATGTTTAAAGTTGCAATCCTTTGAAACAGTGCAAGGTCGACTTACATGTAGTCGATTATGCTGGTAAAGAGACTGCGGTGCCAAGTATGATGGGGTGGCGTGTCACCCTGCACTGCGCCATTGACCATATGATAATTACGCTCAAGCATGAGTGCTGTTGGATTCTGGAAGCTGTCTTGCCAACAATTTAGATTTAGGTCTCCCAATATGATAGTATAAATGATTGAACTATCTGATGAAATAAGATGGAACATTTCATGTAAACCAGCAAAAAACATGTCATCAGCCATACTAGCAATGTTTCTGTAAACATTGATTAAGGCAAATACCCGTTGGCCATTAAGGATTTTGACTAACTGCAGATGTATTTGCACAGAGGCCCATGGAACAATTGAAAGACCTGCTTTAATATTTACTGCAATAAGGAGGCCAGATGAAGGACGACCTCCAGTCGGAATTGCTGGAATAAATGACAGTTCATAATTGTCCCACACTGGAGGTTTCATTAGCCATGTCTCTTGCAACGCTATAATGTGGAAAGATTCACACATCTCTCTGAATGCACTAGATAGATGATTATGTCCTCGAGAATTCCAACTAACAATGCTCATTTTATCAAACGAAATACATTGTAAGGATGATGGTTGTAATGGTTATTGTTGTGACCTCTCGGTAGCCCAATTTTCTCTGGTTTCGCGCCTAGATCCTTGATGAATCTTTGGTGCTATAGAATTTATTTTGGTTTTTGGTAAAGCATTGTGAGGGTCCTCTGCTAATAGAAAACCCATGTTAAATAAGAGCATTTTGCTATGCCAAATTGAATTCCATACAACTCCAGATGGTATCCAGAGTCTTACTACAGAAAGCGGGGAGTCGGTTAGGAATTTAATCTGGTCTATGTCAAATGTGGAAATGTTGGACAAATCATCAATTTCACCAAATATGTTAAGTACACTTTGACGATTAAGATCATAAACAGGGTAGTTACCCTCTCTACATTTTAAAATCAGCGTGTGAAATCGCACGGTGAGGATGTAAATGTCGAGAGGGCAACCGAGGATCATTTCTACGAGGTGTCCATTTTGGAGAGGCCTTAGTACTAACTGTCTTAGTTTGACCATCATTCTCTTGCCTCTGTGTTGGTCTTGATTCACCTAAGTTGGCTTGGTTGGGACACTCAGCCAAGACACTTTCACCTCAGGACACATTATTCGAACAAGAAGGGTGGGCAGCTACTTGCGAAACTGCCATCGCAAGATTACTAGCTAGATATTCGTCCACTCTTTTTTTCAGTTCTTCGGTCAGTTGCTGGGGTAGAATAGTATCCAGCGAGCATGGTTGTTGCGGTAATGCTGCAAAGGATACTGTTTTAGATTGCACCATGGGAGCCAAGGCCAACTGTGGGGGCACGGGTCGACCCGATGAGTCAGAGTCCACTACCGTTCGGCCATTAGAAGTTAAAATTGGCTTGCCACAGGTGGAGGTAGTGGACACTGAGTTTGTTTTAACAGTGGGCGCTTTCTGAACATCACGAAGAGCATGAATTAACTGGGTTAATGAAGAATGAATAACGGCTGGCTGCATTTTGGCATTAATATCCAAAATTGGAAGTGATATCTGATTTGTTACCTCAGCCGCTTTGACTCGATCAGTAGCATTTAGAGCAGACACACGAGGCTGGTGTACTTCAGACAAGGTTGTTGTTGTGCCAAGGGGTTGAAAAAGAAAATTAGAAGTACTTTTGACAATATTATTAGAGGTCGAGCCTGGTTAGTAACTTCGGCAGCTTCGGCTTGATCCATAATATTTGGAACAGGAACAAGAGGTTGGTGCACTGTGGACACAGTCGATGATTTACCAAGTGATTTAAAAAAAGTGTTAAGAGTGCTTTTAGGTTTTTTGGTTCCAATCATATTTTTTGTTTTCTTATTTTGAATTGTTGATTTTTTTTTCTTTTTGCTTTTGAGCTTGGGATTTTTGGAATGTCCATTGTTGTGAGTGACTTTGACCGTCCATGCAAGCAGCTTGCTTTTTAGATTTCTCCACTTGACTGGGGGGCGCTTTATCACCTACAATTATATTTGGTACAGGCAAGCCAATTTCCTCCACATGAGATGTGTCAAGGGCAATAATACCAGAAATTGGCGGAAGAGGACAGGGGGCCAAAGCAACCGGAGCCACCACCGGCAATGTTGATGGCGGCGAATGAGTGATGGTAGGGTTTATATTTGCTGCGTCCACATGTCTGGGTATCATTATAACAGACTCATCAGCGCATTCCATACTAGGGCAGGCCTTGGACAGCTGTTGCATAGACAACCATTTCATCAATTCCTCAAATTGTAAGGTTTGGCGTGTGACTTTAGAATCTAAAGATTCAAAAAGATTGCACAAACTGAACACTGCTGTATTAATTGCTGCAAGAGCAGGTTGTATCAATAGCAGGGATTGTGCACTATTATCATAGGACGTGGGGTTGGTAAAGCGAATGATTTAAGCATAGGTAGAGCATTCGCATGCAATGCGTCCGAGGACGCAGAGGTGGCACTGGAAATATATTCAATCCCCCGAGTATAGGGACCAGAATCGTGTATACTTGCATGAATTGAAAGCGCCATAGAGTCAGATAATAGTTGGGGAAATGCTATTGGGGAAAAAGACAGCCTCGCATTGTGGCCCCCTTGGCAATTTTTAGTAGATTCCATCATGGTCATGTCCGAGATAGGCTGAGTGTTAATGGGCCTTGGTGGCGTACCATGAGACACATTGACTTTCCCAATGGTCAGGGGGGATGGAGTATGTGTCTCACTTGCTGGACTCGAGACTGGAGACACTGGTAGAGGTATATCTGGTCTAGAATTTGAAAAGTTAAAAGGAAATCTTGTTTGCATAATGCCAGACCGAGGTGTAATCGATGAGGCAGAAAAGAAGGTTTGCGGAAGCAGGACAGAATCAGGGGGACCTTGTGAAGTTGGTTTGGACTGACAAGCAAGCAACAATGGTAAAATGGGAGGCATACATGTTGTTAATTTATAGGAAGTGTAGGAAGCCATTATATAAGATAAATTGAAAACACAAATGTTACAACACAGCACAAAAAATAATGATAAATAATGCAGGGTAACGATCAAAGAAAAAAAAAGAGGAAAAACAGACCAATCAAGAGTAATCACTCTGCTATAAGTTGATCAATCTAAAATCAGAACCACAATATTGAGCAAGCAAGAGAACCAATGTGTGTTACAAAGGGACACCTGACCCATGCATTTAAATCCTTGTAAAAAGCAGGAAATCAAAAATAAATGTAAAAATAAACCAGAATTTAGCCACAACTCCGTGTCTAAGCGGCTAAGCGGCAAAGCGGTACTTATCTCGAGTACTTGCCCGAGATGCGCGCGCGCGATACATTGCTGTTGGGAATCAAATACACAGTCCAATGGATGGGCCAGAATACAGGCTAATCCGTGGCAGCTGGAGGCGGGCCAATTGTAAGTATCAATCACACTGATGCAGTCCTCAGCTCGTCACAGGCACGATAGCAAAGGGCACTCCAACAAGAAAAACAGCGCACTGGCAGCAAAGAGAGCCGCGGCAAAGCGATACTTATCTTGAGTACTTGCACGAGATTCTCCTTTTATATTAATGGCATGATGATCCGTAATTGATGGGATTGTTACTTCCTGCTATGGCGAACCCCAAAATAAGTACTTCTTCTGCAACTTGAGTGTTCATTATGTCCATCAAACCTTATGATAAGGCAGTTATTGAAGGGGTCCCTTTCTGCTGTGGGAATATCCATCTATAGATTGAAACCCAGCAGTCGCAACTCTCCATTGGAGGGTTAATTTCCACAGGCATTATTATGGCCAAAGCCTTGTGTCATTTTTGGAGAGCCTGTTTGTAGGCTGAATGCAGTTGTCCTTTCTTGGTAGAATAAAGTTTAGGTATGTCATTATGCTTGGCCAGGTATGTGCATAACAATGCCTTGGGTTTCCAAGATAGTCCACCAACTTGTCCTACTGGACATATAGGGCTGCTGATGTTTGTGCTGCACCAAGAGGTGCTAACCCTAAAGTTTGAGTGGGTTATGTTATGTTATATTGCATTTGTATAGCACCTCCTGCCATAGCTTATGGCATCAAGGCCTTTTTGTCTGCAAGAGAGTCAAATGAGGAGTATTATAGAACATTCAGTAGTGGATGGAAGAAGCAAAGTCGGGTAGACAGTTGGTATGAGGACGAGGGATAGATGAGATGATCACAAAGGCATGCAAAAGAAAAGATGGAGGAGCTATGTGTACAATTGGACTGACTTTATCCTGGGACTCACTATGTTTTAAACATAGCGGGTGTATTTGTAGAGCACACGGTCATCCACACCTCCAGGGGGGTTATTTTGGCACCATTGACAGATAACAGATGTTTATTGTTACCGAATGTAATGGTCCTCATTTTATCGAGCACACATGGATGAAGGGATGAGTTGACCTGCCGAGATTCAAACCTATAACCATGAGGTTAAATAAAGGCACTTGTAGTTGGTGCATTAGTCCCCTGTGGTGCCACTGACATGGCACAATGGACTATGTATTCTATGGGGTGCAGCACAGAAAGGATAGATTGCTGGAGAAGTGTTTGCTGTGCCAGGGGGAATATCTGGAATGTACTCACTGCATGGTGAGGCTGGGCATGTTGAAGCCATGCCCAAGAAAACACAGATGGTAAAGCCCTTTCTTTTTAAGTCCCCAGGCCCGCAGCAACATTTTGGAGGGTTTCTACGTCAGAAATCCAAATGCACACATTTTGAAAAAGGTCCCCAAAAAACAAGAAAAACACCCTCACATTTTGAGTTTTCCTCAGTTATGTCATGTTTACCAAAACCCTAGGCTTGTGCTTGTGTGAAAAGTACTTAAGGACACAAAGCCTGTCTACGGCTTAGCCTTGGTAAGACTTTTGAGCCTTCCACAGTGTCATGGTGAGCCAAGGCATGTAGACACCATGCCCAAGAAAACACATTGTGCAGAGCCCTCCTGGTTCCACCAAACCCAGAATAGCCATGAACAGTCAGGTTCTGTAGATGGGAAAGGTGGAAGGAAAAATGGGAACATTTAGCTGAGGGTGGGTTTTCGAAAACACAGCTTCATTGACAGCACAAGCACCAGTCTGGCATTCCTGTAGGTTCCTGAGTCGTTTGGGCCTTTAAAGTAATGCTTATATTGGTGTGCTAGTTAAACCCTCTCAGGCTGAGGCTGGGTGCTAATCCGAGTTAATTTACATAATCCAGCCTTTGACTAGCCTTCTCACCCTGGGCTGCAGTTACTTTGTCCTGTTAATAGAGGGCATCATGCAGATGTTAGTACAAAGCAGGGGTGTATGGTCCCGTTGACGGATTCGATTTCCAGGTCTACCTTCTGGTTTTTCTTTTTCTTTTTTGCATGTCCAAGGGTTGCTACCTGCTGTTTTATGGCTGTATCCAAGGTGCTGGAAATTATACATTTAAAGCAAAACATTATAATGAAGCCTAAACAACAGCACGACCGTACTAATGTTGGTAGGCTCCAAACAAAAAAAAATTAGAGGCCAAATATACTCCATTTAAAATTGCGAACTATACAATTCAAGTTAGCCCTTGGGTGAAAACGCTTCGAGTATATCTTGATTCGAGTTTAAACATGAAAAAGCAGTTAATGCAAAATAAAGCTCCATGTCCCTACACAGCCAAACTGGTCTGGCAAATTAAGCCAAACCTACCAGTCCCCAATGTTTCAGTGCTGGCTACTGCACTTATAAACTCAAGGATCGAATATTGTAACAGTCTTCTGGCAGGCACCTATAAAAGGACCTGTGAGAGCTGTGTGTGTTCTGGCCAGAGCAGATCACGTTACCCAGGCCAGGAGATCCTTGCATTGGTTACTAATTCACTACCGCATCTCTCACAAAATGCTATCTCTTAAACGCAAATGTCTTACAGGAAAAGCGTCTCTTTATTTTATGCAGATGCTACAACAGACTTAATTATTTACTTCCCCCTAGATACAAGTTAAAGAACTACGGGAGCACCACTTTTGATACCTGCGAGCCTGATCTTTGGAACTCTATTCCACCCGGCCTGAGAAATATTTCATGCCTTCCTAACTTTAAAAGGGCCATCAAGACCTGTTTCTTTAAATCCAAAGACTTGGGGGTCTCATTACGAGGCTGGTAGTACACCGCACAGTGCTACCGGCGGGTTGCCGCCCACCCCGTAACACCCTACTGCCACCTGATATCACAATGCCACCGGGATATCACAAACAGTTGCAGTAAGTCCCGTAGGGCTCTATGGAAATGGGGACACTAAAGCACCAGCACCATTGCTAACAGTGCTTCAGTGAGAGACATGCCGGTAGGCCTGACTTGCTGGGGGATCCGTGCCCCCACCGGCATTCTCATAGTACGGTGGTCCGGAAAGGGTGATATTACATTGCTACCGGCACCCGTATTTGCGAACTAACGTACTTGGAATGAGGCCCTAGGTGTTCCCTTGTGTATAGTTACGGCCACATGTTGTCCTGGCTCTGATTCCTTATTCTGGCTTCTCATCTTATGTGTATTCTAAGTACTGTCTCCTGTGATGTGGGCACACTGAGACCCATGGGCGTGCTGAGCATGATACGATTTCTTTATTAATAATAATAATAATAATAAGAAGAAGAAGAAGAAGAAGAAGAAGAAGAAGAAGAAGAAGAAGAAGAAGAAGAAGAAGAAGAAGAAGAAGAAGAAGAAGAAGAAGAAGAAGAAGAAGAAGAAGAAGAAGAAGAGGGAGAAGAAGAAGAAGAAGAAAAGAAGAAGAAGAAGAAGAAGAAGAAGAAGAAGAAGAAGAAGAAGAAGAAGAAGAAGAAGAAGAAGAAGAAGAAGAAACATAATACAACTTGAGTTAACCAGCTAGTGTAAAAGGAAACCTAAATAATATCCTCCCGCCGCTCTCGAAAGGAGTGACTGCGCACATACAGTAGCACTCGGGTAGATTCTAGCTAACGTGCATTCAGCTTTGGGAAAAGAACACAATGATCCCAGAAGAACAGACATGTCACAGCATGTTTCTACAGCTTAAAACATAACATGGAATAACTTAACAAAGTGTAGCGTGACAAACCTAACTGAGTGTAGCATTTAAAACATGCCATTGCTAAGCACCCCAAACAAATAATGATCCAACCCATCAGAAACGGCCCCAAACACAGGGTCTGCTCTAGACTCACCATTTCTGCTGATCATGGGGTTGACTGCTTTCAAGATGTAAATGGCTGCTCTTCTGCATGCCAAGGCCCTGGTTCTTCAAATACACCACCCCTCACACCCTTCCTTCACTCTGCCATGGGGCAAATTGATGTTTCCTTTCATTAAGAGGAGACATTCCTCCAATAATTTAGACGTGTTATGTCTGTTGGCCAGAGGAAGGAACATCTGGGTGCTTTTTGGTGGGAGAGTGATGGTTCATCCTTTGAAACAACTGGTGGCTTCAACAAATGGACTTACTTTTATTGTTTATTTATTTATTTTACTTGACCAAACCCTGCCCTTCTGCTTCAGTGCAAATTGCTTAAGGACACACAGCATGCAATTGGCTCTGCATTGGTCATACCTTTGAATTTTCCATAGTGTCCGTGGGGAGCCTGAGCATGCTGTAGGATACATATAAGGCAAATATTGTCACTGATCCAAGACATTTTCCTTTTACCCTCGTAGCATCTGCATTGTTCC
Source organism: Ambystoma mexicanum (assembly GCF_040938575.1). Classification (NCBI taxonomy): domain Eukaryota; kingdom Metazoa; phylum Chordata; class Amphibia; order Caudata; family Ambystomatidae; genus Ambystoma; species Ambystoma mexicanum. The sequence goes on from NC_090925.1 coordinate 75,689,511, forward strand.
AGGCAACCCGTCTGGCTCCTCCACAGCCACAGCGAAATATTAGTAGTTGTTTGTTCTACGACTCCATCACACAACCATGTGTCATTTAATAGGTGTTGGAACACCGGCGTGTGCAAATGAGTTAAACATGCAGTTTCTATTTATCTCAGTACTGTTTTTATCTCAATACCTTCTTACCTTTTACACATTAAGCTTTGCAACCCTGCTTGCCCCGTCCTTAGCGCCAAACAGGATATCAGCCTAATTGATTAGTAATCGCTCAGCTGTAATGGTTATGTCACATGTGTGGGTGCCAGAGCCAAATGCCCATTTCCATTTGGAAGTTATGACCCCCTTTTGGAGCCAGGTTTGCCATAGAGTAACACTTTTTGTGCATGTAAGGGAATGGTTTCGCTCTCCAACAAGACCCGCATAAGTGCTTATTTTCTGAGAAATAATTCTATGTGATGGTATTGACATTTAAAAAAAAAAAAAAGAGCACATAGGAACTTATCTTGCACATTGAAAGGCCACTTTTACAACTTCAATAGCGTATTACATGAGTTTATTTTATTAAGTATATGCACATTATACAGGTTACTCCTTTTATCATCAATCATATGAATGAATACAACATGTGCCTTTCAGAATGGCACACTAACTCACAATGTATGCTGGTTAATTAGGAGGTCTCTCCCTCTTCCCAGCCTTGCTTGTGTGGGATATCGTATTCTTGGCAGGTGTCCCTCAGTGTGAAACAATAGGCCTTAAATTCTGCTTTGAGGTCCATGTGACAAAGACTAGAAAGAGTAATCTCACCAAAAATATATTGCACAGATAAAATGGAAAAGTGATTAACACGAAAAAATATTCTCACAGAAATACAGTGGAGCTCATGTTCCATAGTGGCACAACGTGAATTAAGGGTGTAAAACCCTTGAGTAAATGCTTTTAAACCTTGCATTCACGCCACACCACATTTTCAATCATTGGTGTGGCGGAGAGGAGCAGCAGAACGCAACTTGCATTTCTGCCGCCTTCCTACCTCTCTGCCATACAAATGCCCCAGCCTTTGCACCGGTATGGATTTTCCTGCTGGCGCAAATAATGGAGATCCCTAGGGGGTGCTCCGGCTTCATGCACAAGCATAAAGTCAGCAGACCCCATAGACACGCATGGTTAGCAGCGTTCACTATTATAAGTAAACGCTGCCTGGCATGCCAACATACTCACTGTGCATGGCGAAGTGCAAAAGTGCAGGGCAAAATGCTGCATACAACTTTCACATTTTGCTCCAAGGTATTATGTGGCATCAGGGAGCCGTCTACGTGTATGTCTATAAGTAAGAGCTCCCTGCCACCAACTAACGCCTTGGAGCAAAATGAGCTCCAGGGTAATTCAAAGCCCAGAAAAGTTACTATATTTCATCTCCCCGGATAAAGGATGCATTGGCATGAACAATCCTATCCTTTGAAGGCTTTGAGTTCTGCCAGGTCAGCCTCCCTGGTGATTATGCCAGCATTGCCCTGCGACGCACAAAGCGACTATTTTATTAGAAATAGCAGGGTTCCAAGCTTCTTATGCAGCTTCCCACACTTCTCTGGCATCAGAAATGCCTGCATTTCTCAGGCCAGAGGAACTCATCTTACTCCATTGCATAATGGAATGCGGGCAACATTGAGGTATTAGGATACTGGTTTCTAAGACGACATGTTACAATACATCATTTACATGTGATTACAAAGCAAGCATTTCTCAAGCTCATTTAACAGTGAGATCCAAACATGAAACAGCTAAGTGTTCTGAGCACCTTCACTCCCCTGCATGATAACATGTAAGGCACACTGTGAAATACTCACAGCAACAATGAAATATGTAACTTATTATGTGCCATCACATTTGTATGCAACATGTATATTTAAAATGAAAACACTTGGAATGCGCCAAACTATTAAATGAGGTTCACTGCATGCAATCGGAAAAGAGATATGTCAAGTGTTCTGAAAAACCCACCTATCCTTAAGAGAGGAAGGAATGCACCTCATCTTGCAGACTTATAAAGAAAACCAGAAACACAGCTTTTAAACATTGCAGGTTTCACATGTTCACATGAACCTAGGAAATGCAGGATCAATTACTGAGTGGTGATACAGTATGGAATATTGCCATTATTTCAATGTCATTTTGGACAGAACAATGTACTATTTTCATTGACATTTTGAGTTTGTAGTTAGTTTGAATTAGTTTAAATTACACTAATTATTTTAGGTTAACATTTTATTCCTCTCTTTCTTTTCAAAGCATCTGTAAGCTCTTTGTTTTTTAGGGTGTAAATAATGGGGTTGCACATTGGGATTACAGCAACGAAAACTAAAGAGTATATTTTGTTCTGATTCACTGAATATGCTGAGGCGGGGCGCACATAGACAAATATGATAGCTCCCTAGAATAGTATCACCACAGTGAGGTGAGAGGCACATGTAGAGAAGGCCTTGAATCGCCCTGTCGCAGTCTGGATTTTCAAGATGGCCCTGATGATTTTAACATATGATGTGATAATCAAAACCCATGAGAAAATCACCACAATAACACCAAAGAACAAAATCATTGCTTCGGCAGTCTGGGTGCTAGTGCAGGAGAGCTTCAGCAGAGCTGCAATGTCACAGATGAAGTGGTTGATTTCATGAGATTTACAAAAGGAAAAAGTAGATATAAGAACAGTGTGAAATATCGGGTCCACAAAGCCTGCTAACCAGCATCCTGTTGCCATTCGATAACACACAGATTTACTCATGATCTTAGTGTAGTGTAGGGGTTACAGATGGCAACATAACGATCATAAGCCATGGCGGTCAGTAGAAGCATTTCTGTTGCAAGCAGCCCAAAGAAAAAGTAGACCTGTAGCAGGCATTCCTGGAAAGTGATTCTTGTTCCCGGCAGAAAGAAGTTGGCCAGCATTCTAGGGAAGGTGACAGAGGTGTAACTAATGTCAACAAAAGACAGGTTGGTGAGGAAGGAGTACATGGGAGTGTGTAGATGGGAGTCACAGTAGATAACCGACATGATAAGAAGGTTTCCTGACAAAGTCACTAGGTAAACGAAAAGAAACAAAACAAAGAGGGGGATCTGGAGATGAGGAAGATCGGAGAACCCCACAAGAATAAAGTCTGCCCCAGAAGTCTCATTCCGGTCTCCCATCGGCCAACATCTGCTCCTTAAATTGATGTTAAGAGGATCTGTTAAAAATAATGAAATACATGTTAAATTCAAAAATGTGAAACAGTGAAAGGCAGAGGTGTAACCGGGTTAATATATAGTTCTTCATATGACACTAATGCATGTGTTCTGGGGGCCTTGCATCAGATTGCCTCCTCAATGGATAATCTATGTATGCCTAGGGTTTTATATATTAAGAACCTAGCAGTGAATGAACACAACTCTGTACAGCAAGTGGGTACATTAATCGGGTTTAATATTATGGCTACAATATGGATTCTAAATTACGTGTTCCAATGGAACAATATGGAGCGATGGTATTCAGATGGTTACAGGCAGAGGATACAGGCTAGGTAGGGAAAGGCGGACCTATAGTAAAGAGCTAAACAAAGGTAGCAGGCGCCCCTCTCTCGGAAGAACAAGGCATAATAACCTGTTCAGTGGTTGCTAACCACATTGAGAGTTCACAGCCATCTGCTTTTTGCTCACTGTACCTTTCACAGATGGGAAATATCCATTTACATATCAGTCTTTGTCCCGCCCACATGGGCAGTCCAGCATCGAAATGCTATGGCAATTCCTCTCTGAACAAGAGTACCAACTGCAACCCCATACACGTGTTTCAGCCTGTATGGGGTTGCTGTAGGTACTCTTGTTCAGAGAGGAATTGCCATAGCATGTGGGCGGGACAACGGCTGATATGCAAATGGGTATTTCCCATCTGTGAAAAGTACAGTGAGCAAAAAGCGTGTGCTGCAAACTCTCATCTCAGAACAGGTTATCATGCCATGTTCTTTCTGGAGAGGAGAGCCTGCTACCTTTTTTGAAATATATGCAAGGAACTTGGGGTTGGTCACCCTGAGTTACCTGGGGGCAACCAGACGTGGACTCCCTGCTCACTGTGCTCAGAGAGGCACAGCTTCACCTCACTTATGAGGCCCAACAAGGCTGAAACACGTGTATGGGGTTGCTGTAGGTACTCTTGTTCATAGAGGAATTGCCATAGCATTTCGGTGCTGGACTGCCCATGTGGGCAGGACAAAGGCTGATATGCAAATAGGTATTTCCCATCTGTGAAAAGTACAGTGAGCAAAAAGCGTGTGCTGCAAACTCTCATCTCAGAACAGGTTATCATGCCATGTTCTTTCTGGAGAGGAGCGCCTGCTACCTTTTTTAAAATATATGCAAGGAACTTGGGGTTGGTCACCCTGAGTTACCTGGGGGCAACCAGACATGGACTCCCTGCTCACTGTGCTCAGAGAGGCACAGCTTCACCTCACTGATGAGGCCCAACAAGGCTGAAACACGTGTATGGGGTTGCTGTAGGTACTCTTGATCAGAGAGGAATTGCCATAGCATTTCGGTGCCGGACTGCCCATGTGGGCGGGACAAAGACTGATATGCAAATGGATATTTCCCATCTGTGAAAAGTACAGTGAGCAAAAAGCGTGTGCTGCAAACTCTCATCTCAGAACAGGTTATCATGCCATGTTCTTTCTGGAGAGGAGCGCATGCTACCTTTTTTAAAATATATGCAAGGAACTTGGGGTTGGTCACCCTGAGTTACCTGGGGGCAACCAGACGTGGACTCCCTGTTCACTGTGCTCAGAGAGGCAGATCTTCACCTCACTGATGAGGCCCAACAAGGCTGAACACGTTTATGGGGTTGCTGTAGGTACTCTTGTTCAGAGAGGAATTGTCATAGCATTTCGGTGCTGGACTGCCCATATGGGCGCGACAAAGGCTGATATGCAAATGGATATTTCCCATATGTGAAAAGTACAGTGAGCAAAAAGCGTGTGCTGCAAACTCTCATCTCAGAACAGGTTATCATGCCATGTTCTTTCTGGAGAGGAGCGCCTGCTACCTTTTTTGAACTATAGTAAAGACCATATATGATAACATTCAGACCCCTCCCATGACTAGGCAATACGACTTGATTAAGGGAGGAAAGAAAATCCCTTGATTCTTCTAGTTTAGTGTGGTCTTAAGGATCCAATTGAAAAGCAACAGCAGAAAATATGTGTGCTGTGCATTTATCATCAACCTCCACTTTGATATATTTGGCTACAACTTTCTTAGCAGTTTAGAACTTTCTGGGGTATCCTTTCAGTGGTATCCTATACCAGTTGTCTTTCTCTTTCTGGATTCCTCCCTAACAACTATTCTTGGCACCGTCCTAATTCTACCATCCTAATTCTACCATCCTTAATGAATGTACAGACTGTACAGAATGTACAGACTTTTATTTGAAATAGTAGGAGCAATGTTTCCTTCCTTAATGATATATCATACTTCACGTGTGCATCAACAGGGTTCAATTGTGCTTGCCTTTGGGCCTTCGTGCATTAATCCTGACCAAACATAATGATCAATCCAGTGTCAGGAGTCTAATGTACAGTCTCTTGTAAATACCAAAAAATGCATGCATTCTCCCAGAGATAACATTCCCCATTCCCAGGTTCTTCATGTGAGTTATCACTCATCCATCCTATATTATTCAGTTATTCCCAAATGTGTCGTCTACATATATCATGCATGCAACCCTGTAGACTTCAACATCCTGGTAGAGTCACTTGGACACTGGGGCAGCCCTTTGAGAGTAAGCACCAGTGGGAATGATAAAAAATGCATCTACAGGTCAGACTCTTCTAAATAGGTCCTCTAGAGGTTGATTTAATGTTTGCTCTTGTGAAGAGTGAGATGTAATAGGGTAATGAAATCTCCAGATCTCACTAGAGATGCATTCATTAATGACCTGTCAAAGGCTTGTGTCTGCTTTCTTTGGTGTGTGGCTTTAATACTACTGCCACCAGAACTGCTAGAGGGATCTGTCAAGGACAATGCACAGGAAATAGTTAAACTCTCCAGTCCATATACATTGATTTCCCAGACAAGATTCACACTTTAAGGAAAGCCTCGGAAAAACCTCTGTATTGGGTGACTAGAAGGCTTCATGATCAGCAGGCATAAAACAAAAACATAAAAAACACAGTCCGTTCTAGAATCCTAGAACAAATATTCCAGGACTGTAGAAGGCTGAGAGGTATTGCACAGTTTGATCAGAATTGTACTAAGGACATACCTTGGTAAGAACAGTTCTACCTCTTCAGTGTAAACCAAATGGCCATGCATACAATGAGAAAACCAATAGCTTGGGAGTCTAATATATTGGCTCTCATTCGGTTAGACAAGATTACCCCATGGCATATTGTCATGACATGAGAGAATATATTTCTCTAGTTAAATAAGAGATTGGAGCTTACCAAGGGGACTAAACGGCAGTATCTGTGGGTGAAGTCCCAAATGAGGGAGAATCCCTGTTGTGACTATGCAGGGCCAATTACAGACTGGGCTGTGGCAGCTTGAGAGGTCAGGCACAGACATCTCTGGATTGCAGAATTCAAATGATCAAGAATCACCCCTGAAGATGACAGGAAATGATCAGAGCTACTAACTAGATCCTCACATGCAGAACTTCCCCTTGGTGATTCAGTGGTATAATGCCTATCTGAAAAGGGAAAGGAAAAGGAACGAATGTACTTTTGCGAAACTGTTTCTTGCTCCATTATTCACATACTCATGGTGTTCCCCACCCCAGCAGCACTGATACCCACAGATTTCAGGTTTAAAAAATAGCTAGGGCTGTTACTCTTATCACAGGTTATTCCGGAATTCTGCCAAGTTAAAATTGTATGTAGTGTGTCCTCTACCTTTTTGGGAGACTAGATAGATTGTAATGACATGTCGTCACCATACAACTGCAGTAACTGGTGTCCGCTGCCTAAAGAATCTTTGTCGCATTCATCAGGATGAACCCTGAAGCACAACTAAAATTCCTATCCTGCAAAAAGGATCAAATGTGTGCTGCTCTGAATACTCAATTTGAAATGAGAATAAACCTGTTGATGATTTCTGCTGCCGAGTGCATGCCACGGGTCATAAATTGGTTGGGTTCTTTGACTACCTTGTAGGAGAATATATAAAGATTTATACACTTGTTCAGCACATCAAACCTACATGAAAATATAACCTGTGAAACCCCTCTAGGATAGACACAGTAGAGAAGAGAAGAGACGAGAAAAAAAAATAAACAAGCCCTTTTAGTGGTAGGCATTACATGTAGGCCACCCTGAACATGTCAGCTAAATATTCATTCAGCTAAAACAAATCTTTTAAAGGCAAGCATACATGTGTTTTAACCCAGCATAGTAGCTATTTGCAAACGCTTCAGAAATATAGAAGAGGATGATTAGAGTTATGGAATACAGGAGTGCTGCCAGTTTACATTGAGAGTTCCACATCTAGACAGATTTGCTCTCTCTAACTCTGAGCATGACATAGCAGACAGGCTTTTTTGGAAACACACACAAACATTATATATATTATTTATTGCACATATAATATAATCATATGTTTTTGTAGCCCAATTAGCATCATACCAGAGTTGAGTGAGTTTCTCTTCAAGCACATAATCTTACTTTCGGAGCAAGATACTAGACAATTAATTCCATAGTTTGCAATATTGCATAGATAAGCCTAATGTCGCACTTTCCCACAGGAGTTTAGCTCCCAGCAGTGAGCGATAAATGCAACTTTAAAAAAAAAGACAGTCACCCCAGACAAAAGAGCAGGACATGGTGCACTGATTAGCTGAGATAACGCCAGCTTGTCAAGTCTGAGCCAAATCTTAGAGAAATTATAACAAATTGTGTTTTCAGGCTAGAAAACCTGAAAGCTGTGCTCTGGCGGAACATAGAGAACAGCCAGACATGATTCATAGAGATAGAATGAGCACAGTACAACACTGCCATCTGTGGACTAAATAAGCATGTGCAAGAGCTCTTTCTTTTTTTCAAACAAATTATTATGATCGAAACCATTGATTTCAGCACAGGCTTTCAACCGATAGTGGGAAGCACAGAAACCTCCACATGAATGCTGCATTCATAAAAGACAGCCTGTGATATCACACCATGCAGAATGAACATTATTTATATCATTAGCATTAACCAGGAGACTAGGGGCAATACAGTAATTCACATTTAAGACCTGCTGTTTGAATGCATTAGGAAAATAAAGTTGTTTTGTGATAATGTGCATTGCACTAGCACATTTGTACATGTATGAATGAGCCAAGTTCACTGGCATCTAAGCCCTGCATGTAGGGTGAAAGACGGGACAATGAAGACTCATGGGAATAGGGAAGTGTCATTGCAAGTAAAGTTTCCACCGAGCAGAGCTACAAAAAGTAACATAGATCTTAATGTCAAGAATAGCGTTTTGTTGCCAACCTGCCGAGGAGTCCGGACAGAACTAAAAAGTTATATTTTATGTATCACATGGATTACCTCACACACAGATAATTAGTTCTAACAACTGTATTCTTACCACTCCACTTTCACGCCTACTGAGGCAACCAATGGAAATAAAAATCTAATTAGCTACATTTGTCTAATGTTTCTCGACCAATCCTAACTCATGTAAACCATTATGATTTCATTAGAAAAGAGCTAACATGTACATCTGATATTGTACCACATGTTTATAATAGGCCAATGAAAATCTATAATGTGTGCAACCATTTATGCCATTAATTAAAGCAGCCAATCAGGACAATACATTGCTCAAAATTTTAGTTTTTTTGCTTTTTGTAAATCTTAATATAGGCCTGTAGTCACACCATTACAAGTTGAATGTCTGTGGATATTTCACTGCTTAAGCATTTTGCAATAAATCATTTTTGATTTTTCTTGTATCTATGCATTGCATCTTTTTGGCTCCTGGAGTTCCTTTATTAGCAGAAGAAAGGACCTTTGCCACACAACCTTCTGTTCATTCAATGAAGTTTACATACATGAACAAATGCACAGACCCACCCTTTGTATCTACTCTCACAATATAGGGAGGAAACGGGAGCAAATCAAACTCTTGTTAAAGCCAAATATACGCAAACTGCTACCATTGTTTAGAAAATATTTCACACTATATAAAGACATCTTTTAATTTAAATCCACAATCATGATCTTGTAGAATCAACATATTACATGGGGAACCCGCACATATCAACTTCAGTGATCTGAGTCATTTATTAGCAAAACACTCCTCACATACCTTAATGCCATCAGGCCCACTTAAATGCCACTGAATGAATTAAAAGCACCTTACCAACATACTATTACAGACAATTTGTTGTGTGCACTGGCCCCAGAATTATGGTGTGCGATGGGTAAGGCTATGGATGTTCATGTAGACTGAGTTTCTAGTGAAGGAAATTGCCCAGTAGTTTATCCCCAACATATTCAAGAACTGCTCCCTAATTTGAGGACACCACCTATGGTCCTGATGTACACACCACAGATGGGATTGTGTAGCGACCAGGGCTTCAATATTCAACCCAATATATGCGTCCAAAGTTGTAAGTAGGAGTTAGAGAAATGGTAGAAATGTGCTTCCTGGATAAATTGACCAGTTCAGGGCAGAATTCACCTGTTTAGACAGTTTCATGACAGGGCAAAATTACCCATTTCAGATATTTTTGTAAGCAGAATATTGATTTTTGCATGAAAGTTTGGATCTGTGCATGACATCTCAGCCAGTTTGTGGGCTGCTAAATGTTTCAGCACGATAACTGAAATGTGAGCAAAAGTGAAACTTGACAAAGTGTGGCGTATTGTGGAAAACATGTGCTCCTCCTTCAGTTCCCACTCCTAGTTATACGCAAACTGTCCAGTTTGAATCTGGTCTAAACAGTGATCTCTTGAACTGGTCACATCTTATTGTCTTTTCCAGCTACACTGCAATAGAAATCATGATGTTTATTGTTTATGATATGATATGGCATTTATAACGCGCCTATACACAAGTGTTTAGAATTAATAATAAAAAGGCAAGCTGCAGGGAACAAAGCCATAGTCCTTTTAATTCCTCTATTATGTCAAATATGGGTGTCAAGGTGCCGAGTATGTGAGATTTGCGGAGACAGTCCCCACTGCCTAATCCCCCACCAACTTGATGAGTGTCTCAATAAAGTGGGCAAGAAAGAGAGCGGAGGTGTATATGGCAGAACCGTTGACAGACTTCCCCACTCTTACTATTATCAGTCCGTCCACACACGCATTCATTTTAGAGAAATAGTGTACACTAAACAAATAATATAATTATAATTATATTTGTTAATTTGTAACATGCTTAATTCCAGGGACCAGTTTCTAAGCGTGAGCCGGGGTTTGAAACCTGTGTTGCAATGTGTTGTCTTGCTTCCAAGACCAATGTATTGCCCCCTGAGCTATCCTCCTGGCCCTACAATTAAGCATTATACATACTCTTACTATCCATTCTTTAATCTCAGAAATGCAATTTGACTTCAATGATAACATGTTGCTTCTCGGCCAGTGTATGCATTTTCAAACGTAAATTTTCAAATCACTTTTTAGAATACTAGTCTTTCTCCAGTATCAAGACATGTATGGTATCAGAGTAAGTTACTTGAACAAATAAATTTTAAATTGCATGTACTTTCAATATGGCTCCAGTATGCAAGTGTGAGGTATGTAGTGTATTGGCTATGTGCAGTTCATTCAATTTAGACTCTGTTCAACTTAATTTGACTCCTGCAGGTTTGAATCCAAGGTAATGCTCTCATGGAGTTGTGTACCCTGTTCTGAACCCACATGCATACCGTGTTCTCAAAATACCTGAATGTCACTTTCTCAGAATATGTGTGTGCAACATTTACTAAACATCAGAGGGTTACTTTAAGTCTATACTGTGAATGTGTTTGAAATTGAATGCAGCTATGAGACAGCTTTAAATTCAGGTGTGTAGGTGTGTGTGTGTGTGTGTGTGTGTGTATCTGTCTGTATGTGTGTGTGTGAGCGTGTGTGTACTGTTTTCAAATAATTTGATTGTGCAACTTTCAATCTCTGAATACTCCTGCTATACATACTTTAATCTCAGAAACACAATTTTACTTCAATGTTAACATATCGCTTCCCGGCCAGTGTATGCATTTTCACATGGAACTTTTTCAAATCACTTTTCAGAACACTAGTCTTTTCCAGAATCACAAGTATATTGTATCAGAGAAAGTCACTTAAACAATCATATATAATGTTATGTATATTGCCATTAGTGATGTCATATATGATGTAATTAGTAATGTTACCAGTGATGTAATCTCTGATGTCATCATTGTGGTCATATGATTTGCAACAGGGGGCGGGTAGTTAATGTGGCATCGCCTGAATTGTCTGCAGAATTTCAAGGGATTCATTGCATTACATTTTCACCGTAATGTCTCTTTAACTAATGTTTTTTCTACTGAATTGGAAAGGTTTTGTTGCATTGTATTGTACATCTCAACTGTTTTCAAAGTAAACATTTTATTCACTGAATTTTAAAGGTTTTGGTGCTATTTGTTTTTCACATTAAATCTGATCACCTTAACCTCTTAACTAAAGGTTCTTCAATTAATATCAAAGGTTTGATTGTGCTATAGTTTCTTTGAGGCCCATTAGCTATGGCATTCAGCCATGGCCAGTGGCCACTATACATGTTGCACCAACAGGTTTCTTTGGGGCCAAATCACCATAGCCTTCGGGCTTGGCCACTGTACATGTCACACCAATAGTTTTCTTTATAGCCCATTAGCCACGTCTTTCGGTCATGACAAGTGGGCATGGCTTATGGCCATGACCACTTTACATGTTGCAGAAATACTTTTCTTTGGGGCCCACTAGCCATACTCTTTTGCCATGGCCACTGTCCATGTTGCACCAATAGCTTTCTTTGGGGCCCACTATCCATGACCTTCAGCCTTGACCTTTGCCACAGCCATCAGCCTTGGCCACTGTTCATGTTACACCAATAGTTTTCTTTGGGCCCACTAGCCATGGCCTTCACCATTACCAGCGGCCATGGCCTTGTTGCATTATCAGGTTTCTTTTGCGACCACTAGCTATGGCCTTCGGTATGCCCAGTGTGCATTTATCACCAATAGTTTTCTTTGGGGCTCACTAGCCATGCCTTCAGCCATGACCATTGTCCACTGTTCATGTTGCATGAATACGTTTCTTTGGGGCCCACTAGCCATGGCCAGTGGTCACAACCTTCTGCCTTGGCCACTCTCCATGTTGCACCAATAGCATTCTTTGGAGCCCAGTAGCCATGGCCTCTGGCCATGTTATGTTATGTTGATTTACACCACACACCACTACCACCAGGAGCGGTCTACAGGAATTCACATGACTCTGCAAGAAGGAGAATGGGGTTGGTTAGTGAGTATAGAGTGATGGAATAGGTCCAGAACCAGGGGAAACTGTTGTCTGTGTGTGTTGGCTTGCAGATGGTTGATTGTGTGCACTGGCTTGTTGTATTCATACGGGTGAGACCCAGTGCTTGGGTTGTTTGTACTATGTGAGTGTTTGTTATATTGGGTGTATGTCTGTATGTTTTATGTGTAGATTGGCTTGTATTTAAGGTTGTGTATGTGTGCACTGGCTTGTTGTATCAGTAGGGGTAGGGTCCATTGTCTGGGGTTGTTTATTGTATGTGAGTGTTACTTATGTTGGGTGTGTGTTTGTGTGTTGTTTGGGTAGCATAGATTGTAGGTGGTGTGTTGGAGGGGAGCAACAGCGGGTTGGTTAGAACATTGGATACTCTCAAGTTCTTCCAGGTGGCTAATCTACACAATTCTATCTAATGTGATTAATGGCTAATCTTCACAATTCTATTTTATGTGACTCATGGCTAATCTACACAATTCTATACAGTGATACTTATGGTTAATTTCACAATCTATCCAACTGTGATGCATGGCTAGTCTACACAATTCTATCTAATGTGACGCATGGCTAATCTACACAATTCTATTTTATGTGACTCATGCTAATCTACACAATTCTATTTTATGTGACTCGTGGCTAATCTTCACAATTCTATCCAGTTATACGTATGGTTAATTTCACAATCTATCCAACTGTGACGCATGGCCAGTCTAGACAGATCTATCTAAGTGTAATGCATGGCTAATCTTCCCAAGTCTATCTAAATGTGACACATGGCTAATCTACACAATTCTATCTAGTGATACATATGGTTAATTTCACAATCTATCCAACTGTGATGCATGGCCAGTCTAGACAGATCTATCTAAGTGTGATGCATGGCTAATCTTCCCAAATCTATCTAAATGTGACACATGGCTAATCTACACAATTCTATCTAGTGATACATATGGTTAATTTCACAATCTATCCAACTGTGATGCATGGCCCGTCTAGACAGATCTATCTAAGTGTGATGCATGGCTAATCTTCCCAAATCTATCTAAATGTGACACATGGCTAATCTACACAATTCTATTTTATGTGACTCATGGCTAATCTACACAATTCTATCTAAATGTGATGCATGGCTAATCTACACAATTCTATTTTATGTGACTCATGGCTAATCTACACAATTCTATTTTATGTGACTCATGGCTAATCTACACAATTCTATATTATGTGACTCATGGCTAATCTTCACAATTCTATCTAGTGATACGTATGGTAAATTTCACAATCTATCCAACTGTGACGCATGGCCAGTCTAGACAGATCTATCTTAGTGTGATGCATGGCTAGTCTTCACAGATCTATCTTATGTGACTCATGGCTAATCTTCACAATTCTATCTAGTGATACGTATGGTTAATTTCACAATCTATCCAACTGTGATGCATGGCTAGTCTTCACAGATCTATGTACGTCTGATGCATGGCTAATCTACACAATTCTATTTTATGTGACTCATGGCTAATCTTCACAATTCTATCCAGTGATACGTATGGTTCATTTCACAATCTATCCAACTGTGATGCATGGCTAGTCTTCACAGATCTATCTAAATGTGATGCATGGCTAATCTACACAATTCTATTTTATGTGACTCATGGCTAATCTTCACAATTCTATCCAGTGATACGTATGGTTCATTTCACAATCTATCCAACTGTGATGCATGGCTAGTCTTCCCAAGTCTATCTAAATGTGATGCATGGCTAATCTTCACAATTCTATCTAATGATACGCATGGTTAATTTCACAATCTATCCATATGTGATGCATGGCTAGTCTTCACAGATCTATGTAAGTCTGATGCATGGCTAATCTACACAATTCTATCTTATGTGACTCATGGCTAATCTTCACAATTCTATCCAGTGATACGTATGGTTAATTTCACAATCTATCCAACTATGATGCATGGCTAGTCTTCACAGATCTATCTAAGTGTGATGCATGGCTAATCTTCCCAAGTCTATCTAAATGTGATGCATGGCTAATCTACACAATTCTATCCAGTGATACGTATGGTTAATTTCACAATCTATCCAACTATGATGCATGGCTAGTCTTCACAGATCTATCTAACTGTGATGCATGGCTAGTCTTCACAGATCTATCTAAGTGTGATGCATGGCTAATCTTCCAAAGTCTATCTAAATGTGATGCATGGCTAATCTTCACAATTCTATCCAGTGATACGTATGGTTAATTTCACAATCTATCCAACTGTGATGCATGGCCAGTCTAGACAGATCTATCTTAGTGTGATGCATGGCTAGTTTTCCCACGTCTGTCCAACTGTGATGCATGGCTAGTCTGCACAGATCTAACTAAGTGTGTTGCATGGCTAATCTTCCCAAGTCTATCTAAATGTGATGCATGGCTAATCTACACAATTCTACCTTATGTGACTCATGGCTAATCTTCACAATTCTATCCAGTGATAAGTATGGTTAATTTCACAATCTATCCAACTGTGATGCATGGCTAGTCTTCACAGATCTATCTAAGTGTGATGCATGGCTAATCTTCCCAATTCTATCTAAATGTGATGCATGGCTAATCTACACAATTCTATTTTATGTGACTCATGGCTAATCTTCACAATTCTATCCAGTCATATGTATGGTTAATTTCACAATCTATCCAACTGTGACGCATGGCCTGTCTAGACAGATCTATCTAAGTGTGATGCATGGCTAATCTTCACAATTCTATCCAGTGGTACGTATGGTTAATTTCACAATCTATCCAACTGAGACGCATGGCCAGTCTAGACAGATCTATCTTAGTGTGATGCATGGCTAGTTTTCCCACTTCTATCTAACCATGGTGCATGGATGATAATCACAGTTGTATCTAAATGTGACGCACGGCTAATGTTCACAATTCTAATGAATGTGATGCATGGCTAATCTTCCCAAGTCTATCTAAATGTGTTACATGGCTAAGCTTCACAATTCTATCTTAATGTGACACATGGTTAATCTTTACAATTCTAATGGATTTGACGCATGGCTAATCTTCACAATATGTCTATTCTAATGAGTTTCCTGCTCCCACAATACATCTAAGTACAGCACCTTTCCTGCCCCCAAAGTATATTTAGGTGAAACACATTTCCACAATTCAATACACTGGCTAACTATGGGGCGCAGCACAATGGCTAACTATGAGGGCAGCCCAGTTCAACACAATGGCCAAGTATGGAGCAGAGCACAATGGCTAACTATGGAGGGCAGCACAATGGCTAACTATGGAGGGCAGCCCAGTTCAACACAATGGCTAACTATGGAGAAGAGCACAATGGCTAACTATGGAGGACAGCACATTTGCTAACTATGGAGGGCAGCACTATTCAACAAATGGCCAACTATGGAGCGCAGCACAATGGGTAATTATGGAGGGCAGCATAGTTCACAATAATAGTAGTGTAACAGTGTCCTGTTTTTTGGAGCACAATGATGGCTTTGCTCCTCTCCGCCCATACCACCTTACGAAAGCTAGTTATAGGGTGCAGCACAATTCATCACAATTTAACTATGGGGTGGAGCACAAAGGCTAATTATAGGGTGCAGCACAGCTCAACACAATTTGAATAGGGTGCGCAACACAATACTAATTACAGAGAGCAGCACAATTCAACACAATTTAACTATGGGGTGGAACATAATGGCTACCTATAGAGCGCAGCACAGTTCTGTCTCAGAGCGCATCAGGGGAATATAATTAGCATACTTCAACAGTCCGAATGTGAGATATATCTACCTTACTTAATTTACAGTCAAGCCGGTGTATAGCTATCAAACACATTTAGACTGCATGCCCAAATGGCAACCATTAACAATTAGGCTGTACAATAATAGCTAATAAGAATGGTAAGGTTTTAATGGAGTACAGTAATGGCTGTCCTCCCAGCCACACCACACTTACCTTATTAGTTGCTGTAGGTAGACTGTGTCAGTCCTCCCAAGTGAACACAGGCACACATGGAGTGGAGTTGTTCATGAGGGAGCTGTCCTTTGCCTCTGGCCCATAGCCATTGGCTGTCCGGGCAAGGCTGCCCTGGAGGACACTGTTCAAAAGTGGTTTCTTCAGATAGAGCAGCTAATCGGGGGTAGGGGAAGTGGGTGGTGGCAGGAAAGACGACAAAGGAGAGGTTGCCAGGTATGTCAGAGGCCAGAAAGTGATGAAAAAAGAGAAAAAAGGGGAGAAGAAAATGCAGCACAAAGGAGCAAAAGTGGAAGCGGGGAGCGAGAAGGGGGCACTCATGCCAGAGCGCAGGATCGAAAGGAGCATCCTGTTCCCAAAAGGAGGTTTAGGCTGCCTCAGCTGGAGCAGCCAGTCAGGGTAGAGGAAGCGGGTGGGGGGTGGAAAAGAGGGCAGGGTAGAGGTCGCCACATATGGCAGAGGCTGGAAAGAGAGGGAAAAATGAGAAAGAAATGGCGGAGTAGAAAATGCAACACAAAGGAGCAAAAGTGGAAGCAAGCAGTGCGAAGGGGTACACTCACCTCACAGGGGTCAGGGTGCAGAATGGAAAAGAGCATCCTGGTTTAGAAAAGAGGTTTAGACTTCCTCAGGGGTAAGGGGAGTGGGTGGGGGCGGTAAACAGGGTAGGGGACAGGTCAGGTACGGCAAATGTTAGAAAGAGAGAAAACAAAAGAAAACATGGGGAGAAGAAAATGCAGCACAAAGGAGCCAACATGGAAGCAGGGAGCAAGAAAGGGGACACACCTCACAGGGATCAGGGGTCAGACCACTGTCCATGTTTCAGCAATAGCTTTGTTTGAGCCCACTAGCCACAGCCTTTTGCCATGACCAGCCTGAATGTCCCTCAGTCTTGGCCACTGTACATGTGACAACAAGAGTTTTGTTTGGGTTCCTCTAGCCATGGCCTTTGCACTGCACATGCTGCACCAAAAGGTTTGCTTGGGATGCACTTGTCATGGCCTTCGGCCCTGACGACTGCCCATATTGCACCAATACATTTCTTGGGGCTCACTAGCCATGGCCTTTGGACTTCGGCCTTGGCCACTGTACATATTGCACCAATTTCTTTTTTGGGGCCCACTCGCCATGGCCTTTGGCCATGGCCACTCATCATAGACTTTGGCATTGGCCACTGTCCTTGTTGCACCAACATGTTTCTTTGTGGCCCAGTAGCCATGGCCTTTGGCCATGCGCAGTGGCCACAGCCTTTGGCCTTGCTGACTGTACATGTTGCACCAGTAGGTTTCTTTGGTAGCCATGGCCACTAATTAAATCGCAGAATATATCACTGATGGCATCACTAATCGCATCACTGATATTAGCGGTTTGATTAATTGCATTTTGAAATATGACAACTCTGTTTTGTTACATAACATTATGTACATATTTCGCATTTACACAGTACATTGTATTCTTCCCTTGTTTCTCTAAATGCAGTGAAGAGTGGACAATTGTAGAGGCATACAGAGATGATTACAATGAAGAGCAGTATTTAAGCATGGCGTACTTTGGAGGGTAATCTGTTCTATTGGAATACAAATTCATAATTTAGTTTAAACTGACTAAAAATATTGTTATTACAATTGCCATGTCTATAATAAAATTTTCACCTTCTAATCTCCATTATTTAACTATAAATGTAATAAAGTCATATAAGTAACTGATTTCTTTTTGTATATTAACCAAACTTTTAATTCTTAGATTATAAACTATTACAATGCAAACAGGCTCACACTTTATATTATATGTGATTTATTTATTTTGTGCAATGTTATCACAGTAAGGAGAATTGTAAATTTAAATATGTGCATTCACTGTTTTCATAACACTATTAATTAATGTTTCTACTTGTATCCTTTTTTTTCTTTTACTACTAAATATTTTTTTTTTTTTTTTTTTTTTTTTATTGTATATGGTTTACAAAAAACCTTTACAAATAGAACAAACTTTATAATTAAAAAAAACAAAATAGTAAAAAAAAAGAAAGAGATAAACATTCATTGCTTTGCATTTGCATTTGAAAAAAGAAAAAAAAGAAAATACCCGCTAAAGAAATACGAAATTACAGATTTACATAAGTTGCAAGAGTTAGCAAATTTTACAGAAAAGGGACAGACAATAGGTAATCAACCGGTTTCAGATTTGAAATTTGATTGTCTAAGATTAGTCAAGTCAATATAAAGTACTAGTTACAGAGAATAACAGATAGAATAAATACAAGGTATAAAATATGAAATACATTGCTCATATTAAAAAACACTGGGCTCCTATAGTAAAAAAATTCATAGTTCCAAGAATAGGAGCAAAAATCAGACCAAAGGGGCATATAGGTCAAGGGCTCTGATAAAGCCCGCCACAGCCAGGCCAACCTTGATGTTCGAGATTGAGAGACATTGTGACCAAATCCAATTGTCTACCCCAAGTCGCCCCATAACATTAAAAATGCCTAGATATTTATCCCTTAAAGAGGTCAAAGCCTTGCAATCAAGAATGAGATGCCGAGAAGTTTCAGTGACCCCCAAAAGTTTGCAAAAACGACAGGTGGGATCCAAATCAGAAAACTTCTTCCTTTTACGTAGGACTTCCCGAGTGGGAAGAAGGTTCCATCTGAGTTTTATAAGAAGAGAGCGGTAGTGTCTATTAGGAAATTGGAACAAAATAAAGGACATCACACCTCTCTTCTTATGATCAAATTGAAGATCACTCAGTGAGGAATAACCATGAAGTTTTTCGATAGTGTTACTCCAATCATGGCTGAACAGAGACTCCTTTACCTTGTTGGGGTTTGTAAGTAATGTATCCCTGTCGGAGGATATATCCATCAGGGTCTTATCGCAGAGAGTGGAGAAAAGATGGAGATATATGTTGTGGCCCGAGTGTGTCTGGGAAAAAATCATGTGGCCCACATCAGCATATAAAGTATCGGGTCTGGGGGAAAGCAAGGCTGAGAACAATGAGAGAACCTTCCAAAGAATCCTGGCTCGTAGAGAAACCAGACCCAACTCATATCTAATGGCAACAGTAGGAATTGAATTGGGCAGTTTTAAAACTTTCCTCCAGTAAATACCTTCAAGAGAGTCCCAGAAGGGCAGAAGTGTAAGGTAATGGAGTTCCATACCATACAATAACTTTGGAGTCACCTTACCCTTGAAAAAGTCTACCACAGGTTTGAGGGAAAACGTACAATATTTATTCTCCAAAGTACGTGATTGGGAGATGAGAGGGAGCAGTTTCTGTCTAAGAAATCGTCTCAGTTCTATCACCGATGGTTGGGCCAAGATCAAAAAGCCCAAATAGACGATTTTGTTAACTCGAGAAATGTTTGTTCCCCCCATTTTCCATACTTTGTTGTTTCGGGTTCTCCCCTTTGAGAATTCCATGATACGTGTTTTACCAGGATTGATCTTCAGCCCATTTAGCAGTGCGTACTGTTCAAATTTACACAGGAGCCTCTGCAGGCCCACTTTGGTCTGGTCGAACAAGAGAAAGTCATCGGCATATGCCAACCATGAGAATCTCAGGTCCCCAAGTTTAGCAC
Organism: Ambystoma mexicanum; assembly: GCF_040938575.1. Taxonomy (NCBI): domain Eukaryota; kingdom Metazoa; phylum Chordata; class Amphibia; order Caudata; family Ambystomatidae; genus Ambystoma; species Ambystoma mexicanum. Next base: position 75,709,569 of record NC_090925.1, read on the forward strand.
TCACCATGCCTGCATTTTTCAGGAAGTTATCCACATCCGCCAAATAGAGGATAAATAGACAGGGAGCTAACGAGCAACCCTGTCTCACCCCGATACGCGTCCTAATCCTCCTAGAGAGAGTACCAGCCAAATCGAGCCTGATGTGTACCCCCGAGTTTTCATAGAGGGCCATAATGAGAGAAAGGAGGCCCGCCGGGATGCCCCATTTAGTTAATTTTTCCCATAATCTGGATCTAATGACCAGATCAAATGCATTGGATAAATCAATTGAGGCGACATACAAAGGACCATCAAATTTTCCCCAGGAAGAGGTCTGAAGGGCAGTTATAATAAGACCATTGAGATTGGTAGAGTGGCCGGCCCTGAAGCCAGTTTGGTATTTGGGGAGAATATGATTGTCCCTAATCCATATGTTAAGATGGGAGAGGAGCAGAGAAGCAAAAAGCTTACAGTCCGCGTCTATAAGAGAGATCGGTCTATAATTCTTTACCTCAGAGCGTAAGCCTCTCTTAAAGATTGGGACAATATGGGCCGTATGCCAACTCATAGGGACCTTCCCGGAATTTACTACGTCCTGAAAAAGCAGGAAGAGTAGATTGGCCCAAATCTCGGGCTCGGCTTTGAATGTATTGTTCGTAAGGCCATTTGGGCCTGGCGCCCTAGATTTCTTAGCCTTAGAAATAAGACAGAACACTGTCTCCAGATCAAAAACTGGTTTCCATGCGTCATTCGATGGGTAAATCATCAATGCATCCGAAGCCAAGTCTTCCTCCCCAATATCAAAAAGTTTAGAGTAATAGTCAAACCATTTGGCCTCTGGGATTGCATTAAGCTGATCAGCCATCAATGTGTTATCAAGGCTGGAAACCGAAGCCCAAAAAGCCCTCACATCTCGTTTTATTAGTACTGCAAGCATATACTGTGCGTCATTTTGAATCATAGTAATTTTTCTATGCTTACAGTAGTTTTTGTATTTTTGACGAATGGTTTTAATTTTTATTGTTTTATCTGCCCAATCCATATCTAGGGCTTGAACATCCCTAATAAGTTTCTTAGTAAGGGTCTTAACATTGGCCAATTGTTGGTCGAAACTATGGTTGTGAGATTTTTTGAAGACCCCTTTCCTTAGCTGGCCATAAATACTACTCTGTAAGACATTGAGAAAACTATCAAAAGAAGAGGTGTTAAAGACTGCTATTTTCCAGCAGAGCGAGGTGTGGTTAAGGGAAGAGATCAGTTTATTATTAAGAACACTGATGTTAAAAGGAGACCACCTTATCCCTGTCCCTTGCCTAACAGTATAAAGCTGAGTGGGTCCACCCTCCGGCAGAAGCTTGGTGAAAAAGGGGCATAGAAATTGAACCCGGAGAATACCATGATCGCTCCATGAATTAAAGGACACCTCGACATTAGAAGAAAATGGAATCAGGGAGTGGTCGACAAAGACGTAGTCTAAGGTGGAAAATGAGGACGATCTACGCCAGGTTGGGCAGGAAGGATTAGTAGCATCATAATGGCTGTTAAGACAAGTTAGGCCAATTGAATCCAAAGCCAGATTCCAAGATCGGCCCCATGTAAGTTTTAGTCCTATACGTGGGTCGTCTCCCATAACCAAACCCAGGTCATCATAATTGGATTCCAGACAAAGAGTGCAGTCTGAATTTAGATCGCCCGCCAAAATGAGTTTGCCCATGGGGTGCAGATATCTCCAGGCAAGGATTGTATCAGTTAACTTCTCCAGAAACAATTCGAGAGGAGAGATTCCCATATGCCAGTAAACATTGACCAAGAGAAAGTAACAATTAGAATCCGGAAAAAACACCTCTAAGGCCATAAAGCCAAAAGGTGTATCCGAAAGCTCCTTAGCAACAGAGCCGAAGGAGGTTCTTACCCCTATAATGAGTCCCCCCGATGCGTGGCCTCCCAGGCTAGGTTTGGCACATTGAGAGAAAATATCGAATCCATCAAGAACTGGAGTTGAAAGTAGCCAAGTTTCTTGGAGAAAAAAACAATGCGAAGCCTTAATCACGGCAACCGTTTCTAGGTTCGTGAACAGATGGGAATTACCTCTAGAGTTCCAAGAAAAGAAACTGAAGCTATTTAGATGGCGGGCCTTCGAAGAGGATTCTGATTTAGCGGGAATTAAATCATTTCCATAAGCCTGCGGTGACATGTGCCCAGCTCGCGGAGTCTCCATTAGATTTGGGCAAAAAATGCCTCCGTTGGGGTGGGGGAGTTCTTTCTGGATGGTAGACCATTGTAAGATTACCTCTATATTCAGCCCCCTCTCCGTTATTTTTGGCAAATTGAGAAGAGTCCACTATTTTTGCTTCAAATCCTAGTTGCTTCAACCCTTCCATATGCCCCATGATCAAGTTTAAAACTACCTTCGATCTAAGAATAATATTACTAACATCTACCCGATCATGGAAAGGGAATAAAATGCAATCTATGTCATAGCTAGAGATAAGCGAAAGCGAAGGAAGTTGGTGAAAGATTTTAAGTATGTTACCACGATTTAAACAGATTGGCATCTCTTCGCCCCAAAGACTGGAAAGCTGTATAACATCACCAAAACC